>NW_027361679.1:52280000-52727500 GCF_039654945.1 Dendrobates tinctorius | reverse complement strand
TACTGTTGTTAGCAGCACTTAGGGTGAGATTGTGCTGAAGGGATCGTGCAGGACAGGATATGGTTAATTGCACGTTTTTCTGCTGCAACACATACCAAAAGCCCTCAAGGTTAATAATATTCTTTTTGCTCTTAATCCTGCAAATTGTCCTGAGCAGGGAACTATTATACGCAATTTATACTTCGGCAGTTGTGCATCAAAAGCATACAGCCAGACTTAGTTGGTTGCAATAGCATCACCATATTGCTCCTGCAGTGTAACAAGTCTATCTAAGGTGTGCAAATTTTCTTGAGATACTAGTCCTGCAAAGTTTTTTCAGCAGGGAAATATCATGCCTAGTTTAAAATGGGCAAGGGACAGGGAAGTGGACGTGATGCTGAGGCCCAGGCTGTGGGCAAGGTGAAACTATGCCTGCTGCGGGAGCACAACAAACACACACATCATGTCACCCTAACTTCCTGTCCCACTTTGTAGGGGGGGCGTGGAGCAACACTCTTGAAGTCAGACCAGTGTGAAAAGGTTGTTGGATGGATAGCAGATAATGCTTCCAGTCAGTTGCAAGAACCACCCTGTCTTCCACACGGTCCAGTCTCAGTAGCCAAGATTCTGGATCACGTAATCCTCACCCTGATCCTCCTTCCTCCCACCATGACAAGTGCCTGGAGACAAGTGATCCCACACTTTGACACTCCAAAGAGCTGTTCATATTTCTATTTATAGATTCTGGCCTATTGCCCTGCCCATTTCAAGGGGGACATGAGAAGATTGCAGATAGCGATTCCCAAATATTTGAGCAGCCATGGTGACAAGAAGGCGACGGTGGGGAAATGCAATTACTGTCGCAAGAGTTGGATGATGATGAGACACAATTGCGAACAAGTGATGTTGTTAAGTCAGCAAGGCAGGACCAGGGTGTTCAAGTGAAAGACGAAGTGGTTCCCCAGAGCACCAACACGGGTGAAGTTGCCAGGTAAAGGGTTAGGTGTTCCAGAGTCTGGCGCTTTTTTAAAGACAGCCTAGTTTTCCTAAAACAGGCCATTTGAAGCATCTGCCATGTCAGCATCAGCAGGGGCAGCATAACTACCAGCCTGACCATGACCAGCATGCTCAGGCACTTGACAGCAAAGCACCTGACTAGTTGGGCCAAATGGCAGGGTCCAGAAACAGTGTCTGCGGGTGACACCACTGCCTCTTCCCCTGTTCTACAGGCACACCAATTCCCTGTCCATGACGTAGGCGAAGATGCCTATCACCCTGCACCTATCGTTGCACACTTGCAACTATTGTCAGCAAACATGTCCATATCCACATCCTTGTTCCAGCGCAGCGTTCAGTTGTCCCTACCCCAGTCCCTGGAACACAACTATAAATACACAGCCACTCAATCACAGACCATAATACTAAAAAGCCACATTTCCAGACTCCTTGCTTGTGAAATATTGCATTTTAGGTTTGTGAAGAAGGAAGCTTTCCGCAACCTCATGGTGGTGTTTATCCCTCAGTACTCAGTCGCCAGCTGCCACTATTTCTACCTGTGTGCCAACTCTGCCTTAAGTAAGAACATGTCCCATAACATTAGCAGTGTCCTGACCAACGCTGTTATTGGGACGGTCCAATTAATCACGGACACGTGGACAAGTGCTTGTGGCCAGGGATGCTACATTTCCCTGACAGCACACATGGTGAACATTGTGGAAGCCGAAACCAAGTCGGACCCTGGGATGCAACTTGTGCTACCGACACCGATGATTGCAGGCCCTGGTTCAATCAGAGTTTCCCCCACCTTCTTCAGCAGTTCCTGTAACTCCTCCTCCTCACACTGGTGACCACTGTACAGTTTTTGAAAGGTCTAACAGACCAGACTGATCTGTGGCTCTCACCCTTGAACCTCCAACCAGGCATCGTCATGTGTGACAATGGCCATAACCTGGTGGTGACTCTGAAGATTGACAACCTCGCACACGTACCATGCCTGGCCAGTTCAGCGGTTTCTCGAAACCTACCCGGATCTGCCTTAGCTTGTCTTGTCTGCCTGAACTTGAGAAAATACATCACGCGTGTGCCTATTTCCGCAAGTGGCTAAAGATTCCACTGCCTCAGCAATATCTAGCTCACCAACTGGTGTGCGATGTCACCATGCGTTGAAACTCAATGTTACATATGTTGACAAAGCTTTGTGAGCAGCAGCGGGCAGTAGTTGAATACTGTTATGGAAATATATATGTATTTCATATAGATCTCACTTGCCTGCTATAGGCTATATATTCATGTACTCTTATATGGGCTATATACTGCTATATACTCATATATACTGCACACAGATACATATTCACAGTTTGAACCTTGTAACTAGTTGGTGGAAATAACCTTCTACCCAGTCATCTCATTGTCTTGTGATTTGAGAAATATCTAGCAGACATACCCCCCACGTTGGGGGCCCTCCCGCATGAAAAACAATACCCGCAGCACACGCCCTCCTGACAAGGCTGCTCACAATACCTGCAGCACACGTCCTCCTATTTCAAATACTTCCTCCACCCTTCCCTCTCTCTCTTTACCTCTCCCACCTCTCAGTTCATCGTCACCCGTTGGCCCAGTGCCAGATCCAGACAATGAAGTGTCCCTAGTTCCACAGGACACTCTCTCTAAAGAGACGGTTATAACAGCGGGAGAAGAAAGTGAATCACCCCCCCCCCCACACACATGACAACACAGGTGCCCTCTCAATACAACAGATAGCAGGAGGGAGGAGTGGGCCATCAGACACTGCACTTGCTGAGACTGAAGATCCTATGTGCCACACGGAGCTCCAGTCTCGGGGGGGGGGAAGTACACACACACAGAAAGACAAATCACACAGTGGCACAGTTCCTCCTCTGATGAACATGAAGAGATTATGCTGCATAGTAGGCAGGGGCAGATAGAGCCAGAACTCTTACACTATGTGCCCTTCACCCCTAGTCAGGTGTTCAGTATTCTAAGAAATCTGCCAGACCCAATTATGGACCCCATGCCATTTTACCGAAGAATGCAGCAGAGCTGGCAGACATATGCTGCAACCTGGAGTGATCTCTGGTCCATAATGGAGATTAAAGCAGGTGAAACACTCTGGCCAATCATGAAGGAACATTTCAAGCTTCCATCAGAATTAGATGTGTATTCCTGGGAATCAGGATCAAAGCTAATTGAACAGCTTAGAGAGTGGGCCAACGCCAGACAAGCACTCAGCCTGCATAACATGAGACAAGCCGAGACAGAGTCTCTAGACAGGTTTCATGGCAGAGTGAGGCAAGTATTCCAAGGTTTAGGCTTCACCATTCATGATCAGATACACGGATAGATGTTGGCACAGGCCTTTGTGCATGGACTAAGAGAACCTGTCAAGAGACTGCTGATAGTGGCCAGGCCTGAGTACAGGACAATAGCAGTAGATGTCCTGCTTACAGTAGCCAGAAGAATTGAGTCCCTCCCAGGAGTACGGAGGACAGGCCCTCCCATGATGGCCACTGACGTGGAGGAGCAACCACCTTGCAGAGACAGAATACCTGTCAGGTGTTTCAACTGTGGCAACCTTGGCCATTTCTGGAACCGGTGCACAGCACTGCGGCAACCCAGGTCATCACGCAGAGGAATAGGCCAAGAAAGAAACACAGAAGACAATGAAGAACCCTGTCCATAGGACAGAGGCAAACAAGGTCCGCCAGACGTCACGCCCCTGACATGTGAAACCCCATCAGCGGACCCAATACCTCAAATCACTGGGGGCTGTCATATCTTTCCTTGTGGACACTGGTGCAGTCTGAAGTGAAAATCCCGACACTACCAGTCTATCAGAACACTCTGTGTCTTGTATGGGAATTAAAGGTCAAGACAGACGTTCCCCAGCTCGCAAGCCCCTGAGCATGTGGACACAGCCAAGACACTCCATCCTGTTCCAGTTTACGGTGGAGACCTGCCCACCCCAACTGAGGAGCGCAGACACACTGCAGGAACTGAAGGTGACTAAAGTTTCCCATAAAGATGTGACCTTGACCTCTTCTCCACCTCAGACCCAAGAAGAATCAATCATGCCCATGCTGGAGGTCCTACAAGAGCCTCGCTCGAATAACCGGTGCAAGCCTACCCAAGGAGGTGCTGGACATAGCACCCAGAAGCCTATGGCCCAAGGGAGACTTCAAGTTGCGCCAGTGCGGGTGTCACTCAAGTCTACAACCCCGGACGCTCCGATGGCCCAGCATCCGCAGCTCATCACCCAGAGCTAAACTGCCTCTGACCAACTGGAGGTCTAAGTGGAACTGCTGTTCAAGAAACGGCCTAAGAACTTTGGTATGGGCCAGGAAAACTCTCAACCCAGAGAGACCACACCCGCTCCGTGAAATGGCTGCACTGCTTCCGGCTCCAGCGTCAGAGGATCATCTTGGACAAGATTCTGAAGGTGCTCCCTGAAGTTAATCCAGGCCTTGGACCAGAAAGCAGCCACTCAGCTCCTCAAACTGATTAACAAATGCTGACCTGAGATCAAGCTGGGTGAAAGGAACTGCTGCTGGCTGGTAAAGAAGACGCCCCAGCAAAAAGACCCCCTGTGAGAGCAAGAAAGCTCAGCAAGATGTCATCTCTGATGAGGAAGACCCCAGCAAACGGCTTGCTTCCCTGCTGACCCTGTGCCAGAAGATGGAAGTCCCTCACGGCACTGTGAAGAGCAAGGCCAGATTGAGCCACCTCACCCACGGGAATCATCATGCGGTCCCAGCCTCTCTCGATCAAGAGGAAGACTGTGAAAGGAGAACCAGACCAGATTGAATGGTGCATAACCTGAGGACTGTGAGCAAAGCAACCGTGTTTGATCCGTGTTGGATCCCTGGTGCTCCAGGCTTAATGCAGCCTCTGTACAATTGCATCAACGCATTGCAACCTTCATCTCGTACAGGAAACTGAAAGACTTCATAGTCTCTGCGCCAACTCTAGGCCTCACTGAGTACGAGAAGCCATCCCGTCCTGACCAATCGGAAAAAGAAGGACCAAGATGGAGAAGGTCATGCTACTGGCCAGGCTTGAAAACAGAACCTCTCAGCCGGCCTGGATCCAGTTGCAAGGGGGGGCCCTCCTGCATGAAAAACAATACCCGCAGCACACGCCCTCCTGACAAGGCTGCTCACAATACCCGCAGCACACGCCCTCCTGACAAGCCTGCTCTCCACCACTCTTCAGTGCTCTCAGCCGTTACCTGTCTCTACTCCCACTCCCAAGGGGGATGCGGATACGGACCCTCAGATGAAAAATCTGCAAGATTCCGTAGGTGGCTCCAGTTTTGCAAATGATGAAGGAAGGTTCCACACGGGATGTGCAGCGACCAGCAATCAAGACATTCTATGGTCCAGAAGGTTGTCAGCCGAAGAAGCGGAGCTGATAGAGCAGACGAAAGACCTGTCAGATTGCGAAGAACAAAAACTTCCAGGTACTCGCATGTCATGGCACCCGACTTCGGACCCATCTGGGCTGCAAGAAACTTCATCACAGCAAGCGTATCGACCGTGAAGCACCGTGGAGCTATCAGAGACCTGCTGGACACTCTTCAACTACTAAAAGAGGTGGCAGTGTTGAAGGTCAAGGCACACGGAAAACTGAACACAGTAGAGACACGGGGCATCAACATGGCAGACGTGGCAGCCAAAGAAGCAGCCGGAGGAAGACAATATGGAAAATAGGAGAGGTCGTAGAGCCGGACGGCTACTACATGACGACTGAAGACGAGAAAACCTGGCAAACAGAAGTCAATGGGAAAACCATTGAAGATGCCATCTCTGAATTGGACAGAAGTGCTGCCTCCTCCTCCACCAGCCAACAAGCTGAATCACTTCCAGGATGAAGACTCTGACGTGGATATGAATTCTGAGGCAGAAGAATGGTGCCCACCTTTACCAGAAAGGACGTATTTGATGGAGAACATTTCAGAAGATTGTCCTCCACCACCCTCTCGTGGGGAAGCTTCTTCTCCAGCACAGTCCTACGATTGGCAGTCCACGGCAACACTCTCCGAGACGAGCTGCATGAGTCCGAAGGCATCCCAAGGCTACAACAGTTTGACCTTCCCCCTCATCCCCGGAGAATGACGACTGGATCGGTACCAATGCAGAGTCCCAAGTCCTCCTCTGACACAGTCTAACCTGAGTCTTCATACAGAGGGAGGCGCGGACAGAGACGAAACCTCAGCTAAAATCCCACAATCAGCTCAGAGAATGTCAGTTACCACAACCCAGTCACTAAACCTGACAAAATGACTTCCTGAAACCTGTACAAGAAGTAACAGGATCAGACTCGGAAGGAGGAGAAGGAAAGCTGGATGCGAAGGCCAAAAGCACTGGGCTCCAATAAACCGTCTACATCAAAACGTCTACCTCAAGACAGACCTAGTCTACCTCAAACCGTCTACCTCAAACCGTCTACCTCAAGACAGACCCAGTCTACCTCAAAGTGTGTACTCTACGGTGGTTCAATGGGCACATGGCCCACACACAGAAATGAAGACACAGATAAATGACCTGATTGGACTCAACTCCCACCTTAACAGCAAAGATTCCCTGCAGCTGTTTGGCCTCCGACAAAATTCAACATCGGACAAGCGGGAAAAGTTCCCCCACATCGTCTGGCCTGAAGATTTCCCAGTAAGGAACCGGTTGGCGAAGACTACTGCAAAGAAGCTACTCTCAAAAATAGTGTGCAGATATGGGGTTTCAAGAAGCAATAGCAAGTGATCAGGGACCCGCATACACAGCAAACCTGACACAAAGGATCTGATCAGCAGTAGGGTCAGACTTAGGCCTACACACTACTCACCATCCCACACCATAGACTAGGTGGGACACTTAAGAGCAGCATGCTAAAAAATTTTGCCCAAGAGACAGACAAACCCTGGCATTAGACACTCCCATAGGATCAGAAAAAGCTGTCACCAATATGAAACTTTATTTGTGTCCAAACCCATTTTAGGGGTATTCTTCGCTTAGCAGTTGACTATGCAATATGATACTTTGTCTGCATGTGTAATTGAATTTATCAAGAATTTTGCTAATGTCCATTCTCGAGTTTTTCTCCCTCATTGCCAGGTCCAGATTCGGTGCCTGGTATGCACGCCCTTAAGTCAGGAGACTGCTGAGTGTTGGTGGAAAAAGTCTGTAAAAAGAAACACTCGATCCCAGATCTGATGGCCCTTCACCAAGTGCTGACGCCACCAACCTGGAGGGAGAACCCCCACCTGGATCCACGCATCGCATTGCACGAAAAGGCCTTCATACCAGAAGATACACCTGAGCTGGAATGATGCTGTGGATGACCTCACTGACTGAATAAATTACCTACCTGACGGAGAATACATATGCACTGACTGCATAGACTGCTAACTAAGAGACTTTGATTACATTGCACCACACCCCCAGATCTCCTGACTGCCCATTTGCGAAAAGTATGTACAGAGGAGGATGCATGCACTAGGCATATGTCAGTCCATTGGCAGCATAAAAGAGTTGCAGCGCTTTGGGCCAGGAGCAGGATTTTAGGGCAAGTGTTATCTAAGGGAGGATTGTTATGGAAATATATATGTATTTCATATAGATCTCACTTACCTGCTATAGGCTATATACTCATGTACTCTTATATGGGCTATATACTGTACTGCTATATACTCATATATACTGCACACAGATACATATTCACAGTTTGAACCTTGTAACTAGTTTGTGGAAATAACCTGCTATCCAGTCATCTCATTGTCTTGTGATTTGAGAAAAATCTAGCAGACATAGGGAATGAGGAACTTAGGCCAGGTGGTCCGGCCGATATTGGAGACTTGCTGACAAGTGCAAGACTCCGGACAGTAAATCACGTGGTGTTTAAATAACCCCAGGTCGGACACCCATATATGTTCATGCATTTAAACTGACCAGTTAGCTAAGAAGTAAAGCCTTTATGTTAATGAGTAACCACTCCTTTCTGTACAACTGATAAAACCAAGTATATTCAATAAACTTCCAGAGTTTTTGCTGGAAGGTATTGCTGCTAACCATTGTGTGGCGTCTTTCCTTCTTTGAGCGCTCAATAAGACTCTGTCTAATCAGGATAGGCCACAGTACACACAGGGGTAAATCTACCCAAATCAAAAATAAATCCACATCAATACCAGTTACAACATGCCTGTCGGTATTCCATTCAGCCTCCGCATATGAGAGCTGATGAGTGGGCATGAATGTATGACATCTGTTCAGTTCTACAAAACTTTGAGGACTCGACCAATATGGTGAGTGGCGATGACGCCATAATCAGAGAAACCCTCCTGCTCCTCTGTTTACTGAAACTCTCGCTGCTCACAATTAAAGAGGCGGTTTTACAGTTGAAGCTAGTTAAGATGGAGTAAGAAACTATACAGAGTGATGCTACATAGCCCAGCCTCATTTCATCTTGTAAATGCGGATTAGGTGATAATGAGGAGGAGGAACAGGAACCGGTTGCCTGCGCTACAGACTGTACTATCCACACAACTTTCATCCCATCTGTTCCACGTGGATGGCCTGAAGATGAGGAGGAGAGGGAGGATGAGGAGGAGGATGAGAATATAGACAGTAGTCCTCTTGGTGGGGACAGGGAAGTCTTGGCTTTTGGCAGTCTGACACACTTGGCTGAGTTTATGTTCTGCTGCCTTTCCCGTGACCCTCGCTTTGTATGCATTTTGGCAAATACTAGTTACTGGTTGGTCACCCTTCTAGACCCATGCTACAAGGAGAACTTTCCATCTCTCATTCCCATTGGCAGACAGGTCTAATAAGATGCTGCAGTATCAGAAGGCCCTAGTTGAAGAATTATTTAAAAAAAAAATCACAACTGACAACTCTGGCGGCAGAGGTCACAGTTCCTTGGACAACCAAGGAGTAGAGATGAGGGAGACACACAACAGATGCAGCAGATGCAGGGGAATACTATCAAAGATCTTGGACAGTTTTCACAGATCCTCCCATTGCCCAGGCCCTATGGCGCAGGGTACTCTGACAAGGAGGGAAAAGTTTTCGAAGATGCTGAAGGATTCCTCTGTGCCTTACAACTATTAGGTATTAAAGATAGACATGTGGTGTGGTAGGGGCTGGATTGAGGGGTGGACCACTGCTTACCCTGTCCGGATGACACAGACACCAGGCGATGCAAGGACGAGGCGGAGAAAGATTTCAGTTGTAACAGTTCCGGATTTATTTGTCGTCCTCCTGACGACCACAACCACTCACCGCAGCCTCTTTACAGTTCTCTGTCTCCAGGCCCGGGTACCTGCACCTTTGCTCCAGTCGAAGTAACGTCCCTCACGGATCTTTCGCTGGGGCTGTCCTAGACCAATCTACCACCAGCGCTTCACCTGCCCGAGGTCGTCGTCCAATCGGTACCCCCGGGGCCTCATCTGTCCTGCGGTCCGTCGGGTCAGTGCCACTCCCTTGACTGTCTCTTTCCTGTCAGTCCCCTAGTTGAGCTCTTCACTGGTCTCCGTCTTCTGTCGAGCTCCTCCCGGTACTAACCTGCCTGGAACCCCAACCAGTCCTATTTATCCATTCTCTCACCGGGAATTCCCCTCCTGGGTTCCTATCTACCCGCCCCCCAAGACTAAGCGTTTCTCAAGCCCTAAGCTGCTGATGAGTCCTGAACTACTCCCCCCTGCCATCTTGTGGTCATTTCTAGGTACTGCACTCTCTTGTCTGTCCTTCTCAGCTATCACCCTGCTGTCCTTGCCAATCTCTGTCCCTAGTGCACAAACCGTCCCCTCCTACTACCAGTCATGTCTGTCCGTCAAGTCACCGTCCCCACACTCCCCTTCCCTTTGTACATTGTCACCCCGACAATCGTACTCCCTACCTACGTCGTTCTGAAGCTTGTCCACAGTCTGTTGTCGGACCAGTCGTTGGGCCATACTAAACCGGGAGCACCATGCTACGAGCAGCCTACTGCTACTCGCCAGCGCGCACGCCACGTGACAACTTCTTTAAGGTTGGCGAGGTCCACCCGGACTACTCTACGGCGTGTACCTCCCACTGCTCTCCCCTTCTACTACCTTCAGCTGTCCGGAACGCCAGGACCGAGGCCTGTTGCCTACCAGGTCATCACTGGCGCCCGCCCGTCCTTTTGGGGTGTCCGTGGTGTTGGGGACCTGATTGACGGACCACTCTCTGGTTCGATATCTCTCCTCTCTTCGTCCTTCACTTAAAAGAGTCATGGTCGGCGTCTTCGTCACATCTACCCCATACCCGGAACCTGTTACATACATTTTTTTTGTTATACACACTACTCACAAAATCAACTCTTAACATACTATTACTTTTACTTTAATAACCATAGGAGTTACTCAACCGGAGTAACCCCTTTTTCTCTCTTTTTTTTTTTTTGCTTTTCTCCTTTTTTTTTCAAACACGTTAACATTGTTTCCAACACAATATTTTCCGCACAGCATCTTTAAACAAATACTCCCCCTCCCTTTAGCACTAGTACTCCCTTCCCCGCATCCCCATTACATCAGGAGAAAAAGATCAAACAATATAAAAACATTCTTTGTAACCTGGACGGAAAACTGTCTTCGTGGCCTGCACAATGGTGCAGCGAAGTCCCGACAGTCCGGGCCATCTCCTGATAGCCGGCAACAAGGGGCCCCACAGCCGTGGAGCTCCCGGGATGCAGGGAGTGTCTCTAGGGGTCCTTTTTACAGGGATTCGTGTCCTTCGGGTTTAGTAATTACTGCTACCGCATAGTAGCCGCGGGGACAGTACTCTTTGTAGTACGATACCAAGTCCCCCTCTCGCAACGCCCTGCCATGACGGATGGAGGTCACGTTGATGTACACCTTCTGTCCAGTTGCGAGGTCCCGAATGAACTCGTATCCCATCTCCAGGTTGGTGTACAAAAGCCGCCCCGTAGATCGTGAAGCCGCCATGCCAGGCTCCCCTCCCTCTCACCTGCCCGAGGTCATCGTCCAATCGGTACCCCCGGGGCCTCGTCTGTCCTGCGGTCCGTCGGGTCAGGGCCACGACCCTGACTGTCTCTTTCCTGTCAGTCCCCTAGTCAAGCTCTTCACTGTTCTCCGTCTTCTGCCAAGCTCCTCCCGGGACTAACCTGCCTGGAACCCCAACCAGTCCTATTTATCCCCTCTCTCACCGGGAATTCCCCTCCTGGGTTCCTATCTCCCCGCCCCCCATGACTAAGCATTTCTCAAACCTTAAGCTGCTGTTGAGTCCTGAACTACTCCCCCCTGCCATCTTGTGGTCATTTCTAGGTACTGCACTCTCTTGTCTGTCCATCCCAGCTATCACCCTGCTGTCCTTGTCAATCTCCGTCCCTAGTGCACAAACCGTCCCCTCCTACTACCAGTCACGTCTGTCTGTCAAGTCACCTTCCCCACACTGGCATGAACTGTCTCTCTACACCTTGGAGGTGCTGGCCTGCACTGCTGCTAGCATTTTGTCAGTGCAGGTTTTTAGTGCCGCCAGGGGTATTATAACTGAGACATGCATCCGCCTGTCAACTGAAAATGTTGACAGGCTGACTTTCTCGATTAGCTCAGACTTCTCAACACCACCGAATCACAGCAGCAAAACATAAACTCAAATTCAGTGTTTTTGCTTTTTTTCTGGTCTATTCCCATTCACCCCTTCCTAGCAAAATATGGGTATATGCTTCAGGATTTCATCTTTTTTGTGCTGTCCTCCTCCTCCTCCACCACCATATGAACAGGGTGGTCATTCCACCATCGCTAATCATTTTTTAAGGGTGTTTATGATGCTCGCATTAAGAATTTTTCAGAGGCCTACCTCTAACATTCTTTGATATACGAGAGTCGTTCATTAAAGATTTCCCCTGACGCACTTCTATTTATCACAGGACACAGAAACTGCACTTGTATAATGATATAAATCTCTACAGGTTATGTGCCAATTTGCAACTCAGAAACGATAACGGTCTTGATTTTACAGGTGCTGAAGTGGTGTGAGGTTTGATAATGGACTCAGTGGAATAAAGAGCAGTCATCAAGTTTACTTGAAAGGCCACATCCCAAAGGAGACATTCAAGGAGATGAAAGAGGTTTATGGTGATGATTCCCCATCATATGATGTAGTCAAGAACTTGCATTGTCAATTCAAATGTGGTCGAACTTCGGTGCAAACAGCCCCAATTCCAGAGCAACACCACTCTGCTTTTGATGAATACACCATCCAGCAAGTGGAGGTCGCCATTTTGGAACCATTCGCCACCTAGCCCAAAATGTCAAGACTAGTGTGGGGTCTGTGGAAAAAAATCATCCAAGGCCATATTCACATAGATAAGGTATCCCAGCTGCTCACCTTTCCAGAAGCAGGAATGAGTCAAATGCTCTCAGGCTCTATTGACGATGTGCCATGGAAACCAGGAGGACTTTTTCAATATACTAATCACACAGGATGAAAGCTGGGTCCGTCACTATGATCCTGAGACTAAAGTTCAGTCACTGCAATAGAAGTATCACGACTCACCACCTCCAAAGAAGGCACGTGCCCAACCCTCGGCAGGCAAGGTCTTACTCACAGTATTTTGAGATCAGCACGAAGTAGTATTGATGGATTTCCTAGCAAACAGTACCATGATCACTGGGGCATACTGTGCTTCACTGCTGCGGAAATTGCAGGAGGCCATTAAAACCAAGAGACGTGGCATGCTCACCAAAGGCGTCCGCCTTCTGCAAAACAATGCACCAGTTTACAACTCACATATTGTCCAAATGGAAGCATGCTCCTGTGGCTTTGAAATTCTACTGCATCCCCCTTATTCACCTGACCTCACACCACTGGACTTCCGCCTCTTTCCAACAATGAAGTAATTTTCAAAGGGAAAGCATTTTCTAGATGATAAGACTCTGTTTTCCGAAGTCACAACATGGCTTTTAGAGCAACCTGTCAACTTCTACAAGCAAGGTGTTTACAGTTGCTTAAAGAGATGGGAGAAGTGTGTGTCCCTAGGTGGTAGCTATGTAGAGAAGGACTAATAACTGCCAAGTTTCACTGCTCTCAGTCCACGGGAAGTGGGTCAGGAGAAACCTTTGATGAACGCCCCTCGTATATATTTTTCATCCCATCCAACAGGATGTGTCTGATCATGTCTCACACGCACCATATGGCCAGATAAGGTTGTAAAATGTTAAAATTATGTTTCATGGTGAATGTTTTTTTCACTATTGAAAGCAATGCAAATGTGCAAAACTGCAGCAAAAACAGTAAGAGTAAACATAACCCAAGGTGTGGAGGAGAATTTTTTGTTCTCTTATTTATTTTGCCTTATGTACAAGTTTCTGGAAAGAATGTTTCTTAACTTTTTTCTAGTAAAATTAACTTTCTCTTTGGTTTTGAAAGTTTAGCGTAAGTGGCGTAATACTCTGACAACATTGTTCCCAGCAGCGACCTGGGATTCAGAGATGCTTACAGAGGTCCTCCCATGCTGTTTCCATGCCTTTTTAGTGCTGTTTTAATCGATTTGAGCAATTTTTCGACCCCTCCAGACCTCTTGGTGAGGGGGGGGGGCGCGGCTGGAAAAATGCTTGTTTCCCATTAACTTTCATTATACTCGTTTCTCAGGTCGAGCATCAAAGCATTATGATTTGCATGAGTTGTGTAATGAGTACCTGAGCATTTTAGTGCACACTCATCACTAGTGAAGAAATATGTTTTAACCCATATTGTGCTTGCGATGAGATCTCCTGCTTCATCCTCCTCCTTTGTCAGTCTTTATAGCAATGCAAAAAAACGGACTGGACCCAAGTGGAAAACTGACGTGAAGCTGGAGATAACCCTTGTTGTGCTTAGCAAAGAATAGATATATTTCTTCACACATGACAGCTGTGCTCCCAGCTGCCGACTGAGTTATGTGTGATACAGGTCTTTTCAGCTGAGACGCAGGCCAGGGAAACTGTTGCTATGAATGTAACACACACTCACTCATAAGTGTGAGGGGCCTCGCAATGCTCGGAGTGGCCGGTCCTCACAGCCCCAGTGCTATGAGGGCGAGGAGCTGGGCCACTTCGCACGAGAGTGTCCACGGTGTGGGAGGCACCCACCCTGGCCGCCGTTAAACTAGAGGGCTCCGGGCTGGGGGGGACATCGCTTGGAGCCAGAAGCCATGACATGGCATGGTGGAAGTCCCGAAGATCTGGTCTCAAAGTGTCCGGTGGTATGGGCAGAAGTCGAGGGCCATGCCGTACGGTGCCTAGTGGACTCGGGGTCGCAAGTAATGACCATGCCTGCAACTTACTTTCGGCAGCATATCCCTGAGGCAGTGAGACCCCAGTGGTGACCCATGATAAAACTGGTAGCCGCCAATCAATTACCGGTCCCTGTCGCCGGGGTGGTTTGGGTGCAGATGACGCTGTGTGGCAAATCCCTCGGACACCGGAGAGTGGTCCTGACTAATGGAGAAACCAATGACAAACATCCAGCTATCCTGGGCATGAACATCCTGCAGGAGTTTGGCAATTTACTCCTCAATGACCCCACTCAAGAGACTCTAAACCAGTGGGGTTCCTGCACGGCCCAAGGGCAAGTCTTCCAGCAGTTGTTGTGGGAGGCACGAGTTCTCCAGGACTGCCAGGAGGGTGAGGCACTGGGCAAAGTCATTGCGCCAGTGGCTCAGCCGCTCATACTGCCCCCCGGGCAGACAGTGGAAGCCCTGCCCATCTTGGCCCCGGTGCCTTTGGAGGGCGTGGAGATGCAGGTCGAGCCATGCTTCTCGGAACGTCTGCCTCCTGGCATACTGGTGGCCCGCTCCCTGGCCACTGTGCGGAGAGGGACCGTCCTGGTGCACTGTGTCAACCTAGAAGACCAAGGCATCGTCTTAAGGCCCCGGGTCGAGATGGCCAAGCTGGTGAGGCTGTTGGAAGAGGTGCTGCTAGCCCCTACGGTCCAATTGAAGGTGCAACCCGAGGACCCTTGGGCAGTGACTATTCGAACTCTGCAGGCTGCCGAGTCCTCAACTCAGGAAAAGGGCTGAAACATCCTGGAAAGAATGTGGGCTGAACTCTCTCGCCAGGCTCCCTCCCAACTTCTCCAGGTAGAAACACTACTAGAACAGTATCACGGGGTATTCGCTAGCCACGAGGATGATTTTGGATGCACCACAGCCATCACGCACGGAATTCCCACAGCAGGAATGGCCCCCATACGGGAACGATACAGACAAATTCCCCCACAACTATACCAGGAGGTAAAAACTACTGGCCCAAATGCTGCAGAAGGGGGTCATACTAGAGAGCCAGAGCCCCTGGGCGGCTCCCATCGTGTTGGTCCGCAAAAAGGATGGCACCCTGCAGTTCTGCGTGGACTATAGAAGGCTGAATGCCTGTACCATCAAAGACTCGTACCCATTGCCTCATATAGAAGAATCCCTGTCCGCCTTGGAGAAGGCGAAGTACTTTTCAACGTTATATCTGGCCAGCCAGTATTGGCAGGTGCCCATGTCGGAAGAAGACAGGGCTAAGCTGGCGTTCTCTCTTCCTATGGGACTGTTCGAGTTCAATCGAACGCCGTTCGGGCTGGCCAATGCCCCGGGGACCTTTCCAGCGGCTGATGGAGCAGTGTCTGGGGGATCTCAACTTCGAGGCCACGCTGATATACCTGGACGACATAATCATCTATGCCGCCACGTTTGAGGACCAACTGCGGCGGTTGGGGCAGGTGCTCGGCCGGCTGCAGAAGTATGGGTTGAAGGTGAAGCCCCAGAAATGCCACCTGTTTTGCACCCAGATTGAATATCTGGGGCATGTCGTCTTTGCCGAGGGTGTTAGATCATCCCTGGAAAAGGTTGCTGCCATTCAGGGATGGCCTACGCCTCGATAAAAGACGTGCGGGCCTTCCTGGGGCTGGCTGGATACTATCGTCATTTCGTAAAGAATTTTGCACGCTGGGCCCAAGCCCTGCAGGACCTGCTAAAGGGGGCTCCTGCCGGGGTGAATGGACGGAAAATCCAGTGGCAACAACCGCAAGAAGAGGCCTTCCAAGACCTTAAGGCTGCGCTCTTGGGTGCTCCAGTGTTAGCTTATGCGGATTTATCGCAACCGTTCATACTACACACCGACGGGAGCCTCCATGGGCTAGGGGCTGTATTGTCTTGTCATAAGTTCAGGATGGCCGGGAGAGAGTGATCACGTATGGTAGCCCATGACTCAGAGCGAAACCATGACAATTACAGCTCCTTTAAGCACGAGCTCCTCGCGGTAGTGTGGGCCATGACGGAGCGGTTCGCAGAGTACTTGGCGGGCTCCGATGTGGTGGTGCGGACCGACAACAACCCGCTGGCCCACCTGGAAAATGCCAAATTGGGGGCTCTGGAGCAGCGATGGGTGGCCCAGATGGTAAAGTTCAACTACAAGATCATCTACAAAAGAGGAGCAGAAAATGTGCACGTGGATGCCCTCTCCAGGATCCTGCACACAACGCCAGGGAAAAGTCGAGACCACGAATTGAAAGGAGAAGAGACACCATATGCCCTCACCGCCGCCGTGCTCATGGCTGCCAAGCAAGAAGGACCCCCAAGGGGTGTGCTGGAGCAATCCCGTGACAGATGGATCCAACAGCAGCAAGAAGATGAAGAAATTGGGCACCTACGCAGATGGGTGACCACCGGCAGACTACCCACCGACGCCCAGAGACAGACTTTGTCTCAGGAAATGTTGCTGATCCTACGCCAGTGGGAGAAACTAGTCATCAAGAAAGAACTGTTGTATCTTAAGACAGTATCACGGGCGACGTCTGCAACAACTTGGCAGGTAGTCATGCCCAGAGCCCAACTCAGTGAACTGGCACGGGAAGCCCACGAAAAGGGGACTCAGTTCGGAGTCCAGAAAACCTTGCAATGGCTGCTGCAAATAGTTTACCATCCGCGCTTGCACGCTGCTGTGGAAGAAACTTACCGGGCCTGCCGCCTATGTGAACTAGCTAAACCACCCGCACAACGGGCCCAGGTGCAAACGATAGTGACATCAGCACCCCTCGAGCTCTTGACGGTGGAATATGTGACCATTGGCACTGCATACCAGGGGTATGAGCATTGTCTCGTCATGGTGGATCACTTCACCAAATTTGCCATGGTAACCCCCACCCGAGATCAAACTGCGGAGTCAGCCACCTATGCTATCTGCAAGAACTTTATCCAAGTGTACGGCTGCCCTCAATGGATACATTCAGATCAGGGAGCATGCTTCCTGGGGAAGGTCATGGAGGAGCTACATCATCTCTATGGTATCAATAAATCTCAGACCACACCATACCACCCACAGGGAAACGGGGCCTGCGAGCGCTTTAATCGGACACTAATTCAAATGTTGTGTACCCTGGAGACTGACCGGAAGGCCCGCTGGCCTGAGTATCTCCCTGAACTAGTGTTGGGTCTAAAACAACCGGGTGCACCGAGTTACCGGCTATACCCCCCTATTCACTGCTATTTGGGCGAGAAGGCAAAGGGATCACAGAGGTAGAACTAAACCTGGAGGAACCCCAACCCTGGTCTGGAGTGTCATCATGGGTCCGAAACCACCGACATCGGCTACAGACCCTTCACCGCATCGTCCAGACAAAACTCCAGGACCTAGAGCACCCAGGGGGGACTCTACCTCCACCCACTGACTTTCAGACTGGGGATCGAGTACTCGTACTAGACCAGCGCCCCCAGAACAAGCTAGAACCCCGGTGAGAAGAGAGACCTTACCGAGTATTGCGCCGAATAAGCCCCGATGAGCCTGTGTACGAGATACGACCTGAAAGGGATGGGGCACTTCCCACTCGTACTGTGCACCATAATATGTTGCGGCCCTGTACATCCTTCGATCTTGTGCAACCTGAACCCACTCCTTAGGCCCCGAACCAATGCCCACAGTCTGGGACCTAGATGAGGAAGAAGATAGCCGAACGGTACAAGCGGGCCATCCAAGGAACAATATCTCAACAAGTCATGCCAGCCCACCAGAATTGGCCAGTCCACCATCGGCCACCACCCCAGAAAGCTCCACCACAGTTGAACTAAGACGCTCCGAGCGGTCAACAGCCGGCAAACCCCCCGAAAAAAATGAACAGGATCAGTTCATATGGCAAGAGGAACTTTTGCCTCAAAAGGCCAACCCGAGCCTACCAAGACCCTCGCCCAAGGACTGGCGAGCATACAGGATGGGGGAGTGTAGAAGGAGAGGCCTCCGCCGAGTACCCGGGCCGGAACCGAGGGGACCGTCTTCCAGGTTCCTGGGGTATCTGTTTCCAGGGAGCAGAGCTAGAGGATGGACTGTTGAGACTGACATGGAAGTTGAGGGAGGAGTCCAGAGAAGAGGGGCGGAGAGGGCCAGACTGTGTGAGTCAGCAGAACGAGGGAGGAGGAGGTGGAGACTTGGGGAGGGCCAGAGAGCGAGAGCCACAAGCAGCTTCCGGGGAGGAGGACAGCGACAGGAGGGAGACTCTTGGTGGACCGCAGGGAGACGGCGCCAAGCTTACCGACAAAAGAAGACTGCTGCCTCACTCCAGCTCTCGGCTGCGGCCTACTTGCAGCCGTCCGCAGCCGACACCGCCTCACTTCAGCACGCGGCTGTGGCCTCCTCGCTGCTGCCCGCAGCCACCGCCGCTTCACTCCTGACCACGGCGGTGACTCCTCCTGTGCTGCCCACAGCTGCTACCGCCCTGCTCCAGTCCACGGTAGGGACTGGGCCTGTGCCCGCAGCGGATCCTCCAGTGCGACCTCAGACTGCGCCTGTGGCCTATCAACCGCCACTTATCACCGCCACTGCCAGTCCCTGTCAGGGAGTTGCGGACTCCACTCTCCCACTCCCAGATGGTATCCCGCTACCTCCACTGGGGGACATCCTGCCAAAGAACTCTCCGCGGGCCTGTTGTACCCCTACTCCTCCTGGGTGTCGGAACGCCCGAAGACTACGCCAGATCTTCAGCGGCTGGGTCCAGTGGCCACGACGCAGACACACCGTGGAACAGAAAACAGAACGCCGAGGGACGTCAGGACGGATAAGTGATACATAGTGACTAAGGTCCCGTAGTCTGCCATTCCGCGGCCATATAGTGACCGGTCTTTGCCGGATTAGTCGTGTTCTCCCAATCCTTGCTTATGTGTATTGGCTCCCTGCGAGGACAACTACTGTTATTCTGTTGGTTGCGTAACAATAACCCTAATGGTATTTATCTATAAAAGTTAACGTTTAAAGTCATTTCTGTCTCGCGTCTCGTCACTGCATCCTGCGTACCTGCTATTACCACATTGGTTTACCAAGCTTGACCTCAGGGGGACGTATAATCTTATTCGCATCAAGCACGGGGATGAATGGAAGACGGCATTTAATACTCCGGAGGGACATTTTGAGTACCTGGTGATGCCTGTTGGGCTCACTAATGCCCCTTCTGTCTTCCAGTCTCTTATGAACGATATTTTCCGCGACTTTGTGGATAAGTTTTTGATCATTTATCTGGATGATATTTTGATCTTTTCCAGTGATTGGGATTCTCATGTGGAACATGTCCGGACTGTGTTCCTGATTTTGAGGGAAAATTCTCTGCATGTTAAGGGCTCGAAGTGACTCTTTGGTGTACAGAGGATTTCATTTTTGGGATTCATTTTGTCCCCCGTCTACTATTTGAAGGCTCTCCAGAAGTTTTTGGGTTTTGCTCATTTCTACCGTAAATTTATAAGTAATTTTTCTGGTATTTTTAAACCACTGACTGATTTGACTAAAAAGGGCACTGATGTTTGGAATTGGTCTCCAGAAGCAGTTTTGGCATTTCAGGAGCTTAAGCGGAGATTCACTTCTGCTCCGGTTCTACGGCAACCTGATGCCTCACTCCCATTTCAGGGGGAGGTAGATGCTTCTGAGATTGGCGCAGAAGCCGTTTTGTCTCAAAGAGATCCGGTGACTTCTAAGATGAATCCCTGTGCCTTCTTTTCTCGAACATTCTCCCCATCTGAGCGTAATTATGACGTGGGGAATCAGGAATTGTTGGCCATGAAATGGGCATTTGAAGAGTGGAGACATTGGTTGGAGGGAGCTAGACATCAAGTTGTGGTCCTCACCGACTACAAGAATTTGATTTATCTTGAATCAGCCAAACGCTTGAATCCTAGACAGGCTAGGTAGGCCTTGCCTTTCACACATTTTAAGTTTGTGGTCTCTTTTCTTCCGGGCACTAAGAATGTTAAAGGGGTTGTCCGGACTTTTCACATAATCTCAGTACATATCTGGGCTGCAGAATTATGACAATAAGTAACATAGTTTTGAAGGAATTTACTTTCTGTCACTAGTTTGCACGGTTTTCTAGATATTCTGAACAGAACGTCCAAGGGGGGTGTGCTATGGCATTGAAATGAGAACTAGTCATAACCTCCTACTCTACTCCAAACATGCCCTCTATAGCAACAACCCCACCCTCCATAGCTACAGGCCCTCCCCGTCCACATGAAGAAGCCCTCATCACACAGTAACAAATCCTCCCCCTCTAGCAGCCTCACTGCAGAGAGCAGCTGCTCTTCCCCCAGACACACGCTGAACAGTGTTCTATGGAAAGTGAAACTAGTGAGGAGGGAAAATCGTTTCTTGCGGATTCTCTTGATGTGACCGAGCCTACTACCATTCTAAATGAGGGTGTAGTTCTTTCTGCCATCTCATCCGATTTGAGACGTGCCCTGGAGATATTTCAGGAGGACAAACCTGAACGTTGCCCTATGGGAAAATTGTATGTCCCTGACCAGTGGAGTAAAAGAGTAATGTTTGAAATTCATTGCTCCGTGTTGGCTGGTCATCCAGGTATTTTTGGTACCAGAGATTTGGTGAGTCGGTCTTTTTGGTGGCCTGCCTTATCTCGTGATGTCAGGAATTTTATGCAGTCCTGTGGGACTTGTTCTCGATCCAAGCCCTGTTCTCGATCTAGTGGGTTGTTGATGCCCCTGTCGGTGCCCAGGAGGCCATGGACTCATATCTCAATGGATTTTATTTCTGATCTTCCTGTCCCTCAGAGGATGACTGTTATCTGGGTGATCTGTGATAGATTTTCTAAGATGGTCCATCTTGTAAAACTCCCAAAGTTGCCATCTTCTTCTGA
This sequence comes from Dendrobates tinctorius, assembly GCF_039654945.1. Classification (NCBI taxonomy): domain Eukaryota; kingdom Metazoa; phylum Chordata; class Amphibia; order Anura; family Dendrobatidae; genus Dendrobates; species Dendrobates tinctorius. The sequence goes on along the minus strand of NW_027361679.1, from coordinate 52,706,384 downwards.
GTTGTTGCCCTTGTTTTTACAACAGGTGGTTCTGTTGCACGGGATTCCTGAGAACATTGTGTCGGACAGAGGAGTCCAGTTTGTTTCCAGATTTAGGAGAGCTTTTTGTTCCAAACTGGGAATTCAGTTATATTTCTCCTCTGCATTTCATTCTCAGACCAATGGGCAGACTGAGAGAACAAACAAGACTTTGGAATCCTATTTCAGATGTTTCATATCTGCTGATCAGGATGACTGGGTCTCATTTTTGCCCTTGGCCGAATTTGCGCTAAACAATAGGGCTAGTTCTGCCTCTTTGATGTCGCTCTTTTTCTGGAACTTTGGGTTTCATCCTTGATTTTCTTCAGGGCAGGTGGAATCTTCAGCCTGCCCAAGTGTGGATTCTGTGGTAGAGAGAATGCAGCAGATTTGGGACCAAGTGGTGGATAAGTTGTCCCACTCTCAGGAAAAAGCCCAATGGTTTTCCAACCGGCATAGGACCATTGGTCCCTGGTTTAAAGTGGGTGATATGGTTTGGTTGTCTTCAAAGATTATTCCTATGAAGGTTGCATCTCCAAAATTCAAGCCAAGATTCATTGGACCTTATAAGATTTTGGAAATCCTTAATCCCGTTTCTTTCCATTTCGCTCTTCCAGTTACGTCTATGATTCATAACGTGTTCCATAAATCCTTGTTGAAGAGGTTTGTAGAGCCAGTAGTTCCCATGGCGGCACCTCCTGACCCTGTATTGGTTAAAGGTAATTTGGAGTATGAGGTAAAGAAAATTTTGGATTCTCGTTTGGCTAGACGGAGACTCCAGTACTTGGTCAAATGGAAGGGATATGGCCAGGAGGATAATTCTTGGGTCTCTGCTTCTGACATTCATGCTGAAAGATTGGTACGTGCTTTTCATCGGGCCCATCCTGACCGGCCTGGTTGCGTGGATGAGGGTTCGGTGACCCCTCCTCAAGGGGGGGTACTGCTGTGAATTCTCTCTCTGGCTTCCCTCTGCTGATTACTTAAGGTAGTGGAGCTGGTCAGATTGACAGAGGGGTTGTGAGTTCTCTTTCTGGGCTCCCTCTGGTGGTTACTGGAGGTAGTGGAGCTGATCTGATTGACAGAGGCTTGCCACCTGATAATGAGGAAGACGATTGGAGATCGGGGGTTTCAGATTGGGATTTAAGACAGCCGACTCCCTCTATCCCTGCTGGTGATTTTCTTCCTGTGCCTCCTGAGGTCTGATGTCTCCTGCTCTGTCCCTGCATGTTCAGCTAAGTGGTTCATTTGCTACTCTGTTTGCATTTGATCTGGTTTTGTCTATCTCTGCTTTGTGCGGGTCAGCCAGCTCCAGCTGGGGCTGTGCTGAATCACCGCCCATATGTTACTGCTTGGGCCAGTTTGTTTTGTCCCCTGTTATATTGGTCTCTTTTTGCTTTGCTTTCAGAATATACCAGAGTGCTGATATAGTGGGGGCAAAGTCGTGCGACTTCAGTGTTTTTTTGTACATCAGACGTATTGGACTTTTGCAGGGTTTTTTGCGTGATTGCAGACAGTGTCTTTCCTTTCCTGTCCTGTCTAGTCAGTGTGGGCCCCATCATTTGCTCAGTCTATTTTTCTGCCTGTGTTTGTGTTTTCATCTTGTCTCACCGACAATATATGTGTAGGGGCTATCTTTTCCTTTGGGGTCTGCTCCGAGGCAGTTTAGATTTCCAAGGCATCTAGGATCATCGTAGGTACGCTCCACGGCTACTGCTAGTTGTGTGGACAGGATCAGGGGTCTGCAATCCGCTTAGTTACCAACCTCTCTGGTTTTCTGTGGCTTAGCCTGGGCCTGTTATCCTCAGTGACCCATTCATAACAGGTATAGCCAGCAAGGAAGTGCAGTGAAGGGGGAACATATAAAACCAAACCCAGAATGTGATAAGGCAGACCAAACAGGAAAATTTAATCAAGATGGGGGAACAAAGACAATTGGAGCCATCAGCATTTGGACAGGTAAGAATAGGTAATAGCTCAGCAGACAGGAGAATCGACCACAGAGCAAGAGGTCAGCGGATCTTATTCCTAAACTGAGCCATGACAGCCACATGTCTTCAGGCTGCAATTATATCAGAGACACCATTTTATCTTATACTTGGAGCTCCTCTTTAAGGTAATCACTGGCCGTAGCAGCTGAGCGGGGATATTCTGTCTATAATGGCTGAGTTGCTGAGCTCAAGATTGGCTGCTTCACTATGGTTATGATATTGACGTTGCAGCCAATGATACACTAATGCTTTTCAGCTTTGCCCGCAGTTTGGCAAAGCATACTGCGCACAGGCGTGAGGCAATTTGAATGCGCAAGCGCGGGACTTGTACGCGAACAACGCTATTCACAGAACGGAATGTGTGCAGCACGCCAATTTTGGGTGGAGAGAGGTACCAGAAACAACGCCCATCGGACCGGACCGAGGATATTTACATACAGCGTGGGAGCAATATAAAAGGTTTTTATGGGGGGTTCATGGGGTGTCAGGGGGTTTCCCAAGTAGTTGGGGAATGTATACCTCACACTCTATTAGATGCTATTTTTAGTTGATAGGCCAAAAAACGTGACAGATTCCCTTTAATTGGGTCCATTGGTCACTTGGTCACATGGGTAGACCACACATCACTGCTAATGATAACTAACTAAAAACCGTCTGGAGCACAGGAGCGATGATGGTGTAATGGCAATATGTATGGCTAGTTGAGTATAGGTTACTTATTTTCTGACTTATTATATTGCCTCCCTTTGGTCAGCATTTTTATAATCTCACAAAAGTCTTTTAAAAGTGTTGTGCCGTTACAGGAAATATTAGTCCGTGTGTACAATTTGGTATAAAAGACAAACTGCACTACACTCACTATCCCTGGGTCTAACTGGTGAGCCTCTGCCTCCGCTAGCCTTGGCTGCAGTGCTGATATCACTTCGACAGCGTGGCGGCCAAACAGGGAGCTTAGCGGTTCTGAGTGGGGGTAGTGTTGATGGTGAGTAAAACATCTTTTTTTTCGCAAACAGCCAGGGGGCAGCCCTTTTAATGTCAAGTTTAGGTGTACACTAAAAAAAATATACAACAATTTGGGTCTTATTAACAGCACAGATTTGCGCAATTTTTATGAGTTTTCAGCCAAAATGAACGAAGTAGGATAATGTATACCTGCATCAAAACTTCATTGTGTGAACATAGCCTTTTGTTTAGAGGTTACTGATATTTCCCTCCCATTCTACAAACTGGTATATTTTATCACGAGAATGCTTAAATGGTGCAGGATATGTTGGCTGAATCATAGCCGACCAGCACTTTCTCTTCAGTAAATGGTGTTTTGTAAAAAGTATGTAAAATTATACATGTATAGATACATTGTATATAATTAGGGTGGTTTCACATTAGCGCTTTTTAAACGCACGCACGGCCGGGGGTAGCTCCGCCCCCGAGCCGGCTCTCTGCCCGGCATGCCTGCCCCTTGCTTGTAGCGCCGCCTCCTAGCGCACAGCGCCGCCTGCGATCGGCGCACCCTATCTTTAGCATAGGGTGCTCAGATCGTGCGCAGGCCGTGCGCTAGTTGCGCTTTGACCTGCGCACTTTTGACGGTGCGCCGTGCGCTCCTAAATCAAACTTTTCAGATTTTGGCGCGCACGGCGCACCGTCAAAAGTGCGCAGCGCAGGTCAAAGCGCAACTAGCGCACGGCCTGCGCACGATCTGCGCACCCTATGCTAAAGATAGGGTGCGCCGATCGCAGGCGGCACTGTGCGCTAGGAGGCGGCGCTACAAGCAAGGGGCGGGCATGCCGGGCAGAGAGCCGGCTCGGGGGCGGAGCTACCCCCGGCCGTGCGTGCGCTTAAAAAGCGCTAATGTGAAACCACCCTAACTGTGATTTTAATACTTGAAACTAGAAATATTAGCAGCATTGAATGCCACAGATAATACCATTTGAGTATCTGTTTAATTAAATCCTAAGTAGCTTGGTTTAAGATGCATAGCACAAACACAGCTAATTAATCCAAGTGTCTGTAGGTACAGTATTCATTGCTGAAACCACACCAAAACCGAAAACTAATCCATACTTTGCTACATTTGGTTACGTTTTGTATCAAAATAAATAAAGGAATTTATAGAATATGGCAGGCGATTGAAAGATTTAGTGTGAGTCACCGGATCTATTTGGCTTGAGCAAATCTGTCCTCCTAAGGTGTCACCTTCAGCATTATTAAGGATATGCTTTCCCGACCACAGTGAGATTAATACAGACCTGACACCTTCCTATGTCACTAACACAGCACCAGTCTGGATCTCATCGCATAAACCACTATATTGGATACAAGAAAAATTACCTTTTAAATTAATATATACGTTCGGAGACATCTTTTAAGATGAGTCTTAAACAGGAGGATGTGGTGGCATTTTTGGAAAACAATCCAGTGTTTACTGAAAAATACTTCAAAAAGAAGCTCAAACCAGAGACAATAGCAAATGCCTTTGGCCGAAAAGATATGACTGTTGACTTTGCTACTTTCCGGGAACTCGCTCAGGTAGAGGAGAGTGAAATTCTCTTTGAACTTATTAAAGACATGCAAGAAAGTATAAATATGGAAAAAGTTGTATTTAAGACCCTTAGGAGAATCAATAGTCTTATTCATGCAGACCGGTGCAGTCTCTTCATGTACAGGCAAAGAAATGGGACTCCTGAATTAGCCACAAGGCTTTTCAATATCCAGGAAAATAGTAAATTGGAGGATTGCCTTGTACCACCCGACAGTGAAATTGTGTTTCCTTTGGATATTGGCATTGTAGGACATGTTGCACACACAAAAAAGACCATCAATGTCACAAACGTTTCGGAGGTAGGTGGAAAGCTGTTCCTGATGACTAGATTCTATTATGTGAATAGATTTGTTCAAATAAAGCATCAAAACTACAAAAAAAGAATTAAAGTTGCTTCAACATAATCCACAGCACCTTACAGACATTGTTATCATCACTATCTCCAGTAGAACTCACAATCTAAATTCCCTATCAGTACTTGACAGCCCATTTTTGTCCAGTTTTTGGTGTTTCTTACTTATTTTCCAGGTGTGCCTTATTCTTCTTTTGATTTGTCCCCTTTGTAATGTCTATTTCATATGCTTGTCTATTTTTTTTTATGTTCACCTTTGTGGGCGAGGTTTTGGGTTTCCAAAGTTCATCAATTATGACTCTTTTTCTACAAATGTACTCAAGTTTCATTTAATGTGCACCTTAATTTTTGCCCCAAATGTGCTGCATTTTTGCGGATCATATAAATTTACACTGTAAAATGATGCAAAAAGGATAAATAAAAACAATAAAGAACATTTTTGATTTTGAACAAATTCATGAGTCATCATGTGCACTGGTATAAAAAAAAAAACATATTACCACAAAAAATAATACAAAGCAAAAAAAAGAAAAAAAAAAGTGACTTAAAAATTACAAATGATGAATCAGGCCCAATGCCTTAGGGGTGTTGTACAAAACCCAAAAAACACAGGGGGAGTATGTAAACTCCTTGCAGGCATGGTCTTTGGTTAGATTTATTTCCATACGTAAAAGTGTTAACCACTGAGCCACTGTTTATATATCTTGGGAACATGTTCTAATTGGTCTAATTGGTTTTATTTGAAGTAATGAGATTGTTGGATATTTAAATCAGATTAGTATACAATTAAAGGGTTACTCCCATCTTCATAAATGGATATTGTTGAACTTTTACATTTTACTACTTAATAAAATTTTGAGTCATTCTTGAGATATTAACAGTTTTCTTTTATTTACCATTTTTATAAAAAATACCATACTTATGTTGTATATTCCTGCCTCAATTCACACACATCCTCGTTACCACAATATCGTGAGGCATTGATGTTTTAATACACTATCTTGATACACTATGCATTTAAACTCGAATGTAATAAACTTGCACACTCATTCATCTCTAATGCCAAGTCAAAAGAACTCGTGTTGTAGATGGCCCAAGGCCTTTGACAAATGGATGGACTAATTAGCTAGATTTTGTTGCTGAATTATACCTTAACAATTATTTATTAACTTTTTAAAGGGGTTTTCCATTATGACACTGTTGGACACTGTTGGACACTCATAACCCCCACCAATCAGCTCCTGCAGTGTCTAGATATAAAATGTGTATGGAGTGGAACATCACCATTCATTTGACTTGGAGCTAATCTGCAGTACCTAGGAGCAGCCACTAGCAGTGCTGTGGAGCTGTGGTTTTCCACTCCATACACTGTTTACATCTGGCTGTTGGCGCAGCTGGTAACAGCTGATTGGTTGAGATGATGGGGTTTGCAACCCTATAATCTTATTACGATGACCCCTCCTATGGACAGGTCATGAATTGTTGTTTCCTGCATGATATCTTTACTTTCAAAAGTAGTAAAACAGTGTGCTAAAATACATTCCTCACACTGGAATTGCAACACCCAGAAGGAAAAGTAGCACAATTAAGGAAGTCACAGGAGGGATAGGCATGTTACTGATAGGAAATTGATGAGATCCAGGGCCTTGTTCACATTGATTTCAATTAGCTTCACTTGGCCCATATCTGCTATTAACTTGCTGTGCTTATTAGGTGAAACATCAATCTCGCTCTCCTCTTTAGTATGTACAGAGCTGAAGGACCCATTCAGTTATTCTGCCTTCTCTTGATCAGACCATTTGAATATTTATGCCATCCTTTGGGGGCCATGCAAATTGCACGCTAACTCCACCCATAAAGTCCATCCTGACACTGGCGCTGGTGTCCGGACGTGATCAATCATTGCACGCGCCTCATCCTTCAGGAGTGAACATTGCAAGAAAAAAATCAAGGGCCGTCAAAATACAGCTCAAGCACTGCGGTCCCCGGGAATTTGCCCAGGGGCAGGATAAAAGGTCATCGAGGTTGGGCCCAAGGTTCTCCACCGCTGATTTAGGGGATCTGCCAATGTAGACTATGTGCTTTGTTTGATTTATATATTTAGAGAATTTGTCACCAGTTTTTGATAACTTACCTGAGAGCAGCACAATGTAGAGAAAGAGACCCTATTTCCAGCAATATACAATATCACTTACTTTACTGGTTGCAGCAGTTATGATACAATCAGAGTTTTATCAGCTTTGGATATAGCAGTGCTCAGAAAGCTGAGCCCTCAGCCCTGATTAGCAGCTTTCTGTATACATTGTACAGTGACATAGACCTGCTTATCAGCACTCGGGGTATGGTTGGACTAGGAGGCACACCGCAGAAAACACCGTGAGCACAACTAATAGATGGTGCTAAGGTTAGGTCCCCAAACCATGTAGTAATAAGCATAAAACCTAGCGCTCAACTTAATGACGTGGAAAGAAAATTTATTGTAGTACAAGAAAGACGTTTCGGTCTGATGCAACGTTCTTCAGTTACGTGCTCTACTGAACATGCAGAGAGTATAGATAGACCTGATAAGTTATATGGTAGATCTTTTAGTATTTACTACAGAAGTCGGTATTCAAGCCTATGGTGCAGATATGAGGCTTTGTTATGCATGTAGATAGGGCATCTGTGCCACTGGACTAGAGGTGTCCAGTGGCACAGATGCCCTATCTACATGCATCAGACCGAAACGTCTTTCTTGTATTACAATAAATTTTCTTTCCACGTCATTAAGTTGAGTGCTAGGTTTTATGCTTATCGCAGCTTGTTCTATAGTGATAATCTCTTGCTGATAAAACACTGATTGTATTAAAACAGGAGCATACAAGCCAGTAAGGAACACATTGCCGAAATCAGTGTCTCTGCCCCTACCTCCTGCTGCCCTCAGTTTAGAAAGCAAAAATGAGAGAGAGAGAGAAAGTTCAAGCTCTCCCATTAACACTTGAAGTTGGACATTTGGCTCGTAACCCAATGTTGTGATAATGCATTCTGTTGGCTTATGTAGAGACTGTTAGGCGGTGTTCACACACAGCATTTTTTTAGCTGTATTTTTAGCGTTTTTTCCAATAAAACCGCTAAAAATAAGCTTCCCATTCATTTCTATGCATTTTGTGCATATTGATGCGTTTTTTATCGTGAAAAAAACGCATCGCGGTAAAAAACGCAGCATGCTCATTAATTTCGCTGATTTTTCCGCGTTTCTGGCTAGTTCTATGTATTTTGAAAACGCACGGAAAAAAAACACATAAAAAGCACGCGTTTTCTGCGCAAAAACCGTGCAGAAAAAAACGCTCGGAAAACGTGCAGAAAAAAAGCGCGGTTTCTGGGAAGAGAGTTAGGTTTTTCAGCAGAAATTTTCTGCTACGTGTGCACTTAGCCTTAGGCTTCAAAAGTGACACCCAATTTCACCTGCAGTATATAATGAATCAATGCTGTAACCGGAGGTACGGCCATTTCTCCAGTGTCCTTGGAGACATTTTTCAATATGCCAATGCCAGGCTGCCTTTCTCTCATGGTAATGTGAGCTATCTGCATGGCCTAAACATACTGCCATGGCCTGCAGAGACTGGGATATCATTGGTCAGCAATTACAAAGGGAGCTGCCAGCATTGGATATTGATCAGTTGGGTACCCAAGGGCATTCAACATGGCGGAACATTCTTCCTACAATCATTAATAGTCTCATTAATAGCAACCAAGGTGTATTTATACTCAATATTGAACCTTTTTTATCATATGCATATCATTATCTTTTACATCCATCCTGTGACTTGGGTAAAAGTCATGACTAATGATGGTCGATGAGCATTGTTGCTCGGGTGTCCTCCGAGTATTTTGGCGTGCTCGGAGATTTAGTTTTGGTCGTCTCAGCTGCATGATTTGCGGCTGCTAGACAGCCCGAATACATGTGGAGATTCCCTAACAAACAGGCATTCCTCTCATGTATTCAGTCTGTCCAGCAGCCGCAAATCACACAGCTGAGACGACGAAAACTAAATCTCAGAGCACGCCAAAATACTCGGAGGACACCTGAGCATGCTCGGGGAAAACCGAGCAACGAGAATACTCGTTCATCACTAGTCATGACATAAGACAGAACATTCGCACAGCAATGTTGTTCTTACATTGCTGTGCACTGTGACCATATTATGGGGCGCTTTTGGACCACTTTTTCAGGGGGACATAGATGTCATGTTGAGTGAGATGTCTTTCCATGAAGTCTTTCCTTTCTCTAGTATTAGCTAAAAAAATCACATAAAAAACGACAAACTGTGCTGTGTAAGGCTTAAAAGTCCTACATATTTGCTACATGAATTTAGATGGCAATTCTTGGCAATTTTATATCAAGATATTATGCATTTCGTAATGTTACGGTTTGTGATTTTTAGCAGAAGAAATGTCCCAACGTTTTCTTTGTAACGCTCTGGCTTCCCGCAACATAATACTGGTTGAAAGTGCAGCTTTGGCATGAACAAGGCGTGAGAATGATTGACTTATACCTTTGTCTGCTATTACCAATCTGGGTAGAACAGCATAGCTGGTGTGGCCTTATTTATTAATGCAGTAAATCATATGTGTATTTCACTTCCACACAGAGTACATTGTACAGCAAATTTGCAGATGAGCTTACAGAATACAAAACAAAGAATATACTCGCTACACCGATTATGAATGGAAAAGATGTGGTGGCGGTTATTATGGCAGTCAACAAAACCGATGGTCCATTCTTTACTAAAAATGACGAAGATGTAAGTATATATTCATTGAAATGTATTCTACTTTCTGTCTTTTGCCCAGGAAGGGTGACACTAGTTACATTTGTAATATGTGGTGTCTAGTGCTTTACCGGCCATATTGTCTGGTTATTCTAGTGCTAGGTGGCTACTCTATCCAAACATTCCACAGCAGTCCAGCTAGAAGTGACTAGTAGTACTATTTCCCACATCTTGATTGCTAAAAATGTTAAAACATCCAATGGTTAAGGGGACTGCATCATAAAAAGCCAATAAATTCATTCTATTGACATTCTAAAGCAAGTTCTACTGAAATGATAATTACAGTTCTCCATACAACTTTATAAGCACCAACTGCCACTGTCATCTCTATCTCAGAAAGGGGGAAAGCTGTATTCACTGAAAACTGATTTTATTTATGGATTGGGAATAATGAGAATGAACGATCAGTCCTGGAGGAGAAAGAAGCAGATTTCTCTAATAAGATATAGTACACAGTCTCCTATTCTCCCATTTACTATTGCTTTATGAAATAAAATGTAACTCTATAAAAGCAGTCTGGTACCCCAAACACTGAAATTGAATTATTTAGACCTTCATATAGTGTACTAACCCTTATAAAAATCATACATGTTCTATAGATTTTTTGAAACCATGTTTTGGTGAAAAAGCTAGCCAATGGCTCAGTGCACCTTCCCGATCCCTCAGTTATAATAATCCGCCCCTCACATCATGGTGAATGATCAAACTCCCCACTCTTGCACATAATTATAATGGAGCAACCAGTTTCTTGCACACATAGTGTGTCAGTGTTTGCAGGGGCAGAGATCTCATACCCCTCTCCTGTGGGATGTTGCCGCTGGGTGATCCTGTGTACAGAGTGCAGGTGTGCGCCAGTACTAACCTGCAGGGAGCAGGAACGTGCACCCAGTGTCCATATGTGCATGTTCTCATCTCCATTTTCTTAGCATAGTAACCTTTCGCTGTACACAGGACTACACAGCAGTGGCTGCAGCTACGCACAGGAGAGATGAGAATGCTCATACACTGACATTGTGTGCCTTCTTGTCCTTCTGTCAGCATCGGCCGCCGCTGCTTTGCATCCTGTGTGTGTATGATGCCCAAGCGAGGAAGTCATGGGCGAGCTCTGGTCCCCACTCGCTCTGGCATCCTACAGACAAGGTATGTCTCAGTCCTGGTGTGCTGCTGTGTATGTGGTGCTTCCCACTTACTTCTGGCCTGCAGGCCTCTTCTGACTCAAGGAATCCTGGAACCAGGGCAGCAAATAATCCAGGAGACACGAGGTTCATAAAAAACAAACTTTTACTTTGCGAATGGCAGTCTGTACAGTATTTACAAGCAGATGCAAAGGATAATGCCCATCGGGTTGTCATCTTTCCCTCAGATACCAGATACAACTTCAGCCCTGGTTCTCGGGCTAGGTTGCATATCCCCCTCTCTGGCTTTCCTAAGTCCTAACCCTTGTGGATCCTCCTCACCTCTAGCAGTATATCTGGATTGCGATACCTTCCACCACATGTAGTCTGAGTCCATCTTTTCCTGTAGCTTCACAAGGTGCGTGTGCCCTTGGCCCCCGACGTCCATCTCGAGGTTTCCCCTGGCCATTAGATGGAAGTATACGGAAGAGTACGGCAATCCACTGCCACAAATACTCGACTCACGTTGTCCCTAGCAGCCCAAGTTCCGCTGCTTAGTCACGGCTGCCATAGCATTAACTGCCTGTCACTTCCTGCCCATGTCACTAGCACTCAGTGCCCCCCTCAACTGGGTTGGCCAATTCAGTTAACCCTGTCCTAGCTAACTGCAGCCCCAGTGGGTGTAATACCTTTATCACATACATGGGGATCAAATATATTTAACCTTTGAGTGTCAGGGAGCAATCTATCAGCTCCCACCACTGTTTCATGTGCAGGGAGCTGCTGCTATAGATTGGAAAGAGGGAGAATTACTCCTGCACATACTGACACTATATGTGAAGGAGCTCGGCCGCACTAGTGTCAGTCTGTGCAGCGCAAGATCAAGCAGCTGCAAATTACCATAAGGGCACAGTTTTGTTATTAAAGGGGCGGAAAGATGCACTGAGCCTTTGGCCATGCCAAACGTGCGCAAAGCCCTTGGCCACGCCAAATGTGCACCGAGCCTTTGGCCACGCCAAGGTTGCACAGAAGCCCACTGATTTATATATGTCATAAAACTGTTTTTCGCTAATAAAATATTTACTAAAACCTACAGTATAATTAGGATTTCGTATAGGGTCTGCATCCCCTATATGAGGTATAAATAGTTTGATTTCAGTTCTAGGAGGTGACAGATTCCCTTTAAGCTTAGTGATAACTTGGTCAGAGGCAACATGTCTCTCTATGTAGTTATCACTTTATGGGTAGGTTCACATGAGCGTATGAAAAAAATCATTGAGCTTTTCAACCAGAAAAGTGGAACAATTTTTTTCTCACTTGCCATCCGTGTGCTGTCCTTGTACAATGTGTTTTTTTTACAGCAGCTATTAATCATTTACAAAACCATTTATAGTTTCCTATATTACAAAACTGCAATGTTTCTGTAAAAGTGACAGGGGGCGGTAGCCGTGGACGAGTTGCTGCTCCATAACGCCCTGGCACGTTACAGGAAAATCGTGTCCCAGTCTCAGTGTGTTACCAGGTATGGGGTTCACGACCCTCACTTGTAGGCTTTCTCCAGGCTTGCATCTTCAGGAGCCACTGCACATAACTCAGGGGACACCCAGTTCATTTCAACAAGCAAAAGTTTATTGGACAGTTCAAGTTCATCAGATTGTAACATGCAATAGTGGGCACAACATTTCTTAGTTCTTGTTTCCGTAGTACGGTATTTCTCCAGCATTACTATCTGTTCCTCTTGGACTATCCCTATATTTACTGGTCCTGTCAGCCCCAGAGAATTCCCATCCAGTCCCGCAGGGCACCCGGGATCCATTAGCTTCCCTTCACATGGTTCCATGTCCATCATCCCCTGTACACCAGATGATAAGGCACTCTTTGTAGTGCCTGACCAAGCCTTGAGCTCTGGATGTTGCAGGAATATCCGCAAAGGTTTCCAGTAAGGCTTCCCATGGCACACAACGATAGTTGCTTGCCCATTGCAACTTGAACGTGACCTTGGTTACAGTACTTCCCTAACTGATCTGCTATGAGGAAGAAGTCCCTTTATACTGGGGCTTGCCTTTCCCACTATGGGCTAGTCCTGAACTTCAACTATGTCTGTCCCTATGTTTGGACCTGACAGATATACGTTTACAAACACTATTCATTGCATTTGTATATACTAAACATATTACATTCCTATGGTCCCTACCTTATGTCCTAAAACCTAATTACTGTATGTATTATGTCAATTATCTTATACTTTACACTTCCTGTATTCCTACTGCACCATATGCCTATTATACCAACAATACTTTTTCACCATGATACATTAACAAGGTTACACTTATAATGCTTATCACACTCTATACATTATACTTTACAGAATATATCTAAAACTGCATGACACTATTCACGCCTGATTAGTGTCTTCAGGGGCAGGAACACAATAGTACAGTCCGTCACTGTTACATATGAGCAAAAAACAGATGCTATACTGTGTCTCTGCATGGCATACAATTTTATTTTGTACATCCATACACTTGAATGGGTGAGTGCCATGATTTATGGAAGAAACTAGTGCATGCTGTGGTTTTTTCCACACTTAGATTTAGTCAATTAAAGGACTTGGTCATTTGTACTGCCTCATTGAATAACATTGGCTCGAGTAATGTGAATGAGCCTTTTAACTTCTTGGTAGACAAGCCATTTACACCAATTACTTAATTAAGACAGAGTCAATTTGCTAGCAGAGTGGTCAAGAACATAGAGGACAGATACAGTATGTATCTGGGTTATACTGATTAGGAAGAATCAGTTATAATTAGGTATACATGAAGTGCACCGGCTGATCAGCTGATCGGCGCCACAGTTGCATGTGGCGCGGCTGTGCGACAGTCACAGCATGTGCAAGGAGAGCATGTGTGTTGGGCTCTCTATGTATGTGTTGTGACCGTCACACAGCCGCGAAGCATGCAACTGTGGCGCCGATCAGCTGATCAGCTGGCATGCTCCATGTATCCGAGTTCCCTCTGCAGCTTACTCGGAATGTGCAATGGCTTGCTGAATAAGCAGGGACCCAATAAAATTCGCTCAACTCTAGTGAAGCATTCACAATGTATCAGGCCACAAGGAGCTAAAAGTTATTAGGCCGCCCTAAGCTGTGATATTGAGGAGGCAGAGGCCCCTCTCAGACAGCAGACAGAAGGTGGACAGGGCTCAGGAATGCCTTCCCTGATGAGCAGAGCATTGAATACATCTTTATTCTGATCTTTATTATCTTGGTGTCCGCGTTTTCACAGTAACATAGTGACAGAGATGATAGTGAGCATTAAGAAATATTGAGTGCTCTCCAGAAGGATGCACTAATATGGGCTAATATGCCCTCCATGTGCGTGAGACATACTCCTCCTTCTTCCCTGCTAGCTACTAAAGATATGCGAATCTAAATTTGAAAAATTATCAGAATTTTTCCCTAAAAATTGATTTTCAGTGAATTGCAAGTACCACAAAGTCATCAATTGCTCTGAAAAGACAAGAATAAGACTCTGAGGTCTCCTAGGAATGTATTTAACCCCTTTCAAACACAGCCTTAGTAATGTCAAAATGATCTCAACAGCTATGGCTATGGGTAAATAGATTTTAACTGTTCTTCACTGCTGTTCTGTAAAACACACTATCTGTACTGTTTCTTCACTGTTTTATGTCTATTTCCCTATCTCTATTTCTAAGCTATGATCTGTGATATCCTCTCACTATCCAGATTCATCACAAAATTGCTACTGCATTCCCTGTTTCTACTTTTATACAGGCTATGATAGTCCTTGCTGATTGGCTGTACTATACCTCATGATGTTATTGCTGCTAGGCATTATGGGGAACACCTGCCTAGCTGTACCCGAGGTCATGTGAGCCTTCTATGGCTGAAGCAATCTTCTGCGTTGTGTAAAATAGCAGCTGTCATTTTTGGTGATTCGCACCAAGAGAATCTCAAATTGTTTGAATTCATGTGGATCCAGTACATTTTCAAAATTTGATACAAATTAGATTTACATGAAATAGATTTGGTCATTTCTACTAGCTGTGCCTTTGATTAGAAGTAAAATGTGTGTACAATTTGCTCTATAGAGATACTCACTTCTTTTTTTATTCATATACTTGCAGGTATTTTTGAAATATTTAAATTTTGCCTCGTTAAATCTGAAAATTTATCACTTGAGCTATCTACATAATTGTGAAACACGACGAGGACAGGTAAATCTTTATATCTCATCTATCTATCTATCTATCTATCTATCTATCTATCTATCTATCTATCTATCTATCTATCTATCTATCTATCTATCTATTATGAAGCCTTAGTGCAAAAATGTGAAGCAATTCCATTATAAGGAACTTATTTCCATATTGTCCAGGTACTGCTGTGGTCAGCGAACAAAGTGTTTGAAGAGCTCACAGATATTGAGAGACAATTCCACAAGGCTTTCTATACTGTGAGAGCATACCTAAACTGTGATAGATATTCAGTTGGCCTTCTGGATATGACAAAAGAAAAGGTACTGTATCAGTCACAAACATTTAGTTGTAATTCCTTCCCAGATTTTAGGATTTCACTCACATGTGTTCACAGGACGTCTTTTAACCCCTTAACCCCCAAGGGTGGTTTGCACGTTCATGACCGGGCCAATTTTTACAATTCTGACCACTGTCCTTTTATTATTTAATAACTCTTAAACGCTTCCATGGATCCCGGTGATTCTGACTTTGTTTTCTCTTCACATATTATACTTCATGACAGTGGTAAAATTTCATTCATATAACTTGCGTTTATTTGTGAAAAAACGGAAATTTGGCGAAAATTTTGAAAATTTTGCAATTTTCCAACTTTGAATTTTTATGCCCTTAAATCACAGAGATACGGCACACAAAAAACTTAATAAGCAACATTTCCCACATGTTTACTTTACATTAGCACAATTTTGGAACCAAAATTTTTTTTGTTAGGAAGTTATAAGGGTTAAAAGTTGACCAGCGATTTCTCATTTTTGCAACACCATTTTATTTTTACGGACCACATCACATTCGAAGCCACTTTGAGGGGTCTATATGATAGAAAATACCCAAAAGTGGCACCATTCTAAAAACTGCACCCCTTAAGGTGCTCAAAACCACATTCAAGAAGTTTATTAACCATTCAGGTGCTTCACAGGAATTTTTTGAATATTTTAAAAAAAATGAACATTTAACTTTTTTTCACAAAAAAAATACTTCAGGTTCAATTTTTTTTATTTTACCAAGGATAAAAGGAGAAATTGGACTGGAAAAGTTATTGTGCAATTTGTCCTGAGTACGCTGATACCTGATATGTGGGGGGGGGCGGGAACCACTGTTTGGGCGCATGGCAGAGCTTGGAAGGGAAGGAGCACCATTTTACTTTTTCTACACAGAATTGGCTGGAATTGAGGTCAGACGCCATGTTGCGTTTAGAGAGCACCTGATGTGCCCAAACAGTGGAAAACACCCCAATTCTAACTCCAACCCTAACCCTAACACACCCCTAACCCTAATCTCAGCCCTAACCCTAGCCCTAGCCCTAACCCTAGCCCTAGCCCTAGCCCTAAGCCTAGCCCTTACCCTAACCCTAACCCTAATGGGAAAATGGAAATAAATACATTTTTTTAAATGTTATTATTTTTCCCTAACAAAGGGGGTGATAACGGGGGGTTTGATTTACTATTTATGGCGGTTTTAATATTTGGCAGCTGTCACACGCTAAAAGACGCTTTTCATTGTAAAAATAGTTTTTGCATCACCATATATTGAGAGCTATAATTTTTTCATATTTTGACCCACTGAGTCATGTGAGGTCTTATTTTTTGCGGAACGAGTTGGCGCTTGTATTGGTTTAATGTTCGGGCATGTGAGATTTTTTGATCGCTTTTTATTCCGATTTTTGGGACGCAGAATGAACAAAAACCAGCGTTTCATGAGTTTCTTTTGGGTGGTGCGTTTACACCGCTCCGCGTGCGGTAAAATTGATAAAGCGGTTTTATTCTTCGGGTCAGTATCGTTACAGCGATACCTCATTTATGTCTTTTTTTATGTTTTGGCGCTTTTATGCAATAAAAACAATTTTATATAAAAAATTATTATTTTTGCATCGCTTTATTGTGCGAGCTATAACTTTTATATTTTTTCTCTGATGATGCTGTGTTGTGGCTCGTTTTTTGCGGGACAAGATGATGTTTTCAGCAGTACCATGGATATTTATATGCGTCCTTTTGATCGCACATTATTGCACTTTTTGTTCAGCGGTATGATAACAAAACATTTTTTGCTTAGTTTTTTATTTTTATTTTTTAAGGGGTTCACTAAAGGGGTTAACTAATGGGACAGTTTTATAGGGCAGGTCGTTACAGATGCGGCGATACCAAATATGTGTACTTTTATTTATTTTTTTTTTATTTCCAAAAGATGAATTTATTAGGGAATATTTTTTTTTTTTAAGCGATTTTTTTAAAAATTATTTTTACACTTTTTTTTAAACTTTATTAGGTTGTCCCAGGGGGGACATCACTGTCCTGTGACAGATCGTTGATCTATCAGCGATCTGTCACAGGCATTGAAGCAGACTTCCTCTTGCCTGCGCTTTGCAGGCACTGAGGAAGTCAGCTCCCTGCAGGCCCCCAAAGGTCCCCGTCGCCATCTTGGATCCGGGGACCTGCAGGGAAGGAGCCCCCTGCAGCGCTGTACATTGCGCTGCTGTGGGGGGCTCAGGGAAGCACGTGTTTGATCGCGGTGTGCAAGGGGTTAACGTGTTGGGGGCGGTCCGTGACCGCCCCTGACACATTGTGCCAGGTGTCAGCTGTGATAATCAGCTGACACCCGGCTGCGATCAGCGGCGCTCACCACATTGGCGCCTCTGATCGCTGTGACGTACTATCCCGTCCCTGGGAATTAAGTCCCAGGGCACATGGACGGGATAGTACGTCACATGGCAGAAAGGGGTTAAAGATCACTTGTCACCACTCCTTAGCATTTCGATAATTAACCACAGCACTTATGGTTGCAATTAGGGTCAATTTATTAAATAGGATGGTAGACACATCTCACTTAAATAATTATGTTAAAACACAGAATACTTGTATGTTTTGATCCTCCTGGTCACTGATCTTGTTCACATTGGTATTCTGCAATAATGGTCTTCCAACAGTCTTGAAGGAGTTCCCAGAGATGCTTAGCACTTGTTGGCCCTTTTGCCTTCACTCTGCGGTCCAGCTCACCCCAAACCATCTCGATTGGGTTCAGGTCTGGTGACTGTGGAGGCCAGGTCATCTGGCGTAGCACCCCATCACTCTCCTTCTTGGTCAAATAGCCCTTACACAGCCTGGAGGTGTGTTTGGGGTCATTGTCCTGTTGAAAAAGAAATTATGGTCCAACTAAATGCAAACCAGATGGAATAGCATGCCGCTGCAAGATGCTGTGGTAGCCATGCTGGTTCAGTATGCCTTCAATTTGGAATAAATCCCCAACAGTGTCACCAGCAAAGCACCCCCACACCATCACACCTCCTCCTCCATGCTTCACGGTGGGAACCAGGCATGTAGAGTCCACCCGTTCACCTTTTCTGCATCGCACAATCAAAGATCTCAAATTTGGACTCATCAGACCAAAGCACAGATTTCCACTGGTATAATGTCCATTGCTTGTGTTCTTTAGCCCAAACAAGTCTCTTCTGCTTGTTGCCTGACCTTAGCAGTGATTTCCTAGCAGCTATTTTACCATGAAGGCCTGCTGCACAAAGTCTCCTCTTAACAGTTGTTGTAGAGATGTGTCTGCTGCTAGAACTTTGTGTGGCATTGACCTGGTCTCTAATCTGAGCTGCTGTTAACCTGCGATTTCTGAGGCTGGTGACCCGTATGAACTTATCCTCCGCAGCAGAGGTGACTCTTGGTCTTCCTTTCCTGGGGCGGTCCTCATGTGAGACGGTTTCTTTGTAGCGCTTGATGGTTTTTGCCACTGCACTAGGGGACACTTTCAAAGTTTTCCCAATTTTTCGGACTGACTGACCTTCATTTCTTAAAGTAATGATGGCCACTCGTTTTTCTTTATTTAGCTGCTTTTTTCTTGCCATAATACAAATTCTAACAGTCTCTTCAGTAGGACTATCAGCTGTGTATCCACCAGACTTCTGCACAACACAACTGATAGTCCCAACCCCATTTGTAAGGCAAGAAATCCCACTTATTGAACCTGACAGGGCACACCTGTGAAGTGAAAACCATTTCCGGTGACTACCTCTTGAAGCTCATCAAGAGAATGCCAAGAGTGTGCAAAGCAGTAATCAAAGCAAAAGGTGGCTACTTTGAAGAACCTAGAATATAAGACATATTTTCAGTTGTTTCACACTTTTTTGTTAATTATATAATTCTACATGTGTTAATTCATAGTTTTGATGCCTTCAGAGTGAATCTACAATTTTCATAGTCATGAAAATAAAGAAAACTCTTTGAGGGTCCTGGGCGAAAGAGTCTCAGTGGGCCCCCCCCTTTAACACATACCACGATTCATGATGCACAGATGCAGCAGAGAAATATAGGTATAGTACAATGCCAGATTTCACTTCTTACATGAGTGATAGCTATTGTAAATTCTATAATACCATACAGCAGAGGGGCTTTATATATGCCATTTTTTTGTGACCTACTGCCTATTCCTCAGTTACCAGTAAGCATTTTATTGTTAGCTGAACTTGCTGCAAAGAAAAAACTGCATACATTGAATATGACAATTTTTTAATGGAAAACTTTAAAGCAAACATTAGAAAGTATTAACGTAGAACATTTGTAAAAGTGCAAAATGGGTTGCAGCATCACAACTAGAGTTGAGTGAAACGGGTCGAAAAAATTCTAAAGTCGGCGACTTTCGCCAAAGTCGGCTTTTATGAAGCAAAACCCGACTTTAGCGTGAGGTCGGCCACGAGGTCGGCGACTTTAGCGCCAAAGTCGCGTTTCAAAAGATGCTTTAGCGCCCTTTTTCAGCCTATCAGGAAGAACGGACACTGTGGGCAACGTGATGACGTAGGCAGCGGTCACCACCATCTTGGAGAAGGGCATGCAAGTGATTAGCTTGCTTTGTGTGGCATCACAGGGGGTATAAAAGGGCGGTGACGCCGACCGCCATGTTACTCATGCTGATCTCAGAGTAGGAAGAGGTGCTGCAGCTGCTGATTCTGTAGGGAGAGCGATAGGAAGGCAAAAAGAGAAAAAAAAAACTGCTTCTGCTGCTAGCGCTTTTCACTGTAGTTACTGTGCAGTGAAAGGTGAAGATTTTTGCTTTTGTGCAGCAGCGCTGGTGGTGATTAGCCTGCCTTTTAAGGCTAGCTGCATTGCTGTGTGCACACTGGTGTTCAAACTGCTTTTTTAAAAGCAATCCAAATTGTATTGTATTGTCCTGGTGAGGTAGTGAGCGTTCATTTTTTCACACACCGTACAGCGGTGTACACTCCTCACACAGTACCGTGTAATGGCTGTTATCACGACCAAATTGAAGCTATCTACGTGTGTGACTCTGTAAGGAAAAGTCGAGGAGTTTGTCCGTTCTTACAGACCTACACCTTATAGTTTTGTCCGTTTTTCAAACAGTTTAGTATATTTGCTGTTTGATTACATTCAAAACTAGAGAGAGAGAGCGTGTGTCAGTCCGTATACAAAAACACGGAGCTTGACAATTTTACATACACCGTACAGCGGTGTACGTGCACGCTCCTCTCTCAGTACCATGTAACGGCTGTTATCACGGCCAAATTGAAGCTATCTACGTGTGTGACTCTGTAAGGAAAAGTCAAGGAGTTTGTCCGTTCTTACAGACCTACACCTTATAGTTTTGTCCATTTTTCAAACAGTTTAGTATATTTGCTGTTTGATTACATTCAAAACTAGAGCGAGACAGCGTGTGTCAGTCCGTATACAAAAACACGAAGCTTGACAATTTTACATACACTGTACAGCGGTGTACGTGCACGCTCCTCTCTCAGTACCGTGTAACGGCTGTTATCATGGCCAAATTGAAGCTAATTAAGTGTGTGTCTCTGTAAGGAAAAGCCGAGGAGTTTGTCCGTTCTTACAGACCTACACTCTAGGGAGATTCCAATTCTGCCCAATTCTATATACACCTTGTAGTTTGTCATACACTAGGCAATTTCTGCCGGTCACATTGCGGTTTTATAGACACAGGGCCTGACAGAATCCAACTGTGTCCTGAAGTGTAGAGAGATTCCAATTCTCCACAGTCCTCTATCCACCTTTCTTACAACATCCAGAATCTGCCTGTCACATTGCGGTGTAAAATAAACAGGGCCTGACAGAATCCAACTGTGTCCTGAAGTCTACAGAGATTCCAATTCTCCACAGTCCTCTATCCACATTTATTACACCATCCAGAATCTGCCTGTCACATTGCGGTGTAAAATAAACAAGGCCTGACAGAATCCAACTGTGTCCTGAAGTCTACAGAGATTCAAATTCTCCCCACTACTATATACACCTTGTACCTTGTTTTACAGTACGATATAGTTGGTGGTTTTTTGGGTACATTTTCCCCAAAAATGAGGAAGTGTGGTGGGAGAGTCCGTGGAAGTGGGCGGGGGTTGTCAGCTGGTAATGATGGTGCTGGTGTTGGTGGTGGATCTGCTGGTAGTGGCAAAAGCAAAATAGCACCTAATGCAGGAGGTGTTGAGCCTGCGTCATCATCTGGCTCCACAAGGCCTCGAAGGCTCCCTTTTCTGGGAGTAGGTAAACCGCTTTTAAAGCCGGAGCTTCAAGAACAAGTTTTGGCTTACATTGCTGACTCAGCCTCCAGCTCTATCACCTCCTCTTCTGAAGTTTTAAAAAATAAAAGCACTGAGTCATCATTGGAGGCTCATGTTCATGAACCACACCTTTCCTTGTGTCCTTCACCCCAACCAAAATTGAAGGATGCGGCAGGCCACACTACAGATTACTCCATGGAGCTGTTTTCACATACCATGCCTGGGTTATCAAGTCAAATCGTGAATTACCCAGGCAAAGATGAATCTGACATGGAGTGCGCTGATGCAGAGCCACTGATAGATGATTCTGCTGGTACATTCACTCAGAGCACTACATTGTCCTCGCAGTGTACTGAGCCAGAATCTGACCCAGATGAAACTCAGGTGCCCCTTCCCGCATACTATACCACCAGACACGGTGACACAGAGGAAGGTGCACATGACATTGAAGAGGAGGTGATGGATGACCCAGTTGTTGACCCAGATTGGCATCCATTGGGGGTAGAGGGTGCTGCTGCCAATAGCTCAGAAGAGGAGGAGGAGCATCCGCAGCGGGCATCGACATCGCAACAGCTGTTATCTGGCAGGCCCGGAGCAGTCCAAAAACGGGTTACAAAAACCAAAAGAGTTGCAGGACAGCTTGGCCAGACGGTCAAAATAGCACAGCGTGCAAGGCCTCAAAATGTCTTCCATAGTAGGAAGAGTGCAGTGTGGCACTTTTTTGAACAAAATCCTAATGATCAGGCAAAGGTTATCTGTAAGAAGTGCGCAAAGACCTTTAGCTGAGGGAAAGATCTGAGAAATTTGAATACCAGTTGCCTGCTGAGACATTTAACCACCATGCACTTGCAAGCATGGACGGACTACCAAAACTCACATACCACATGTGCTACTGCTCCCAAAGAAGGTAGTCAGCAATGCTGCATTGTTTCCCCCACTGTAAGCCCACCGGTTAGCACACCACCAGCAGCAAATGTTGAGTTGTCGTCGCAAGGGCAAATTAGTCAGGGAATCACACTGTTATTGCAACCAAAGACTGAATCTAGGCCATCAGAAAGAACACCAACTCCATCACCATCATCACCCCTCTCTCAGTCCGCCATGTCCACCGCTAGTTCCACCATATGCAGCTCTCAAGTCCAGCTCACCCTACCAGAGACTATGAGTAGGACAAGAAAGTACTCATCCTCTCATCCGCGTACACTCGGTTTGAACGCCCACATTGCCAAACTTATCTTGTTAGAGATGATGCCCTATTGGTTGGTTGAAAGCGCAGCTTTCCGCGAACTCATGGCCTACGCAGTACCACGCTATGACCTACTCAGTTGCCACTTCTTTTCTCGCAAAGCCATCCCAGCCCTCCACCTTCATGTGAAAGACCGCAATCAGTGAGTGGAAAGGTGCACCTCACAACTGATGCATGGTCCAGTAGGCATGGCCAGGGCCGTTACGTGTCCATCACTGAGCACTGGGTTAATGTGGTGGATGCAGGGTCCACAGGGGACAGCTGTGATGGCACAGTGCTGCCTAGCCCACGGTATAGGAAACAGTTGGCTGTAGGCGTTCGACTCTCCTCCTCCTCCTCCAAAAGCGAAAGCTCATCCACAGAGCGCAGTCGCACGAGCACTGCATCCGCAGCTGACAGTGGTGCACACGATATGTCCCACTATCGCTCAGCTAGTGGAAAGCGACAGCAGGCTGTGTTGCAGATGATGTGTTTGGGCGACAGACACAAGGCGGAGGTACTGGCCGACTACTTTCAGCGACAAACTGAGTCATGGCTGGGCAGTCTACATCTTGAGGCAGGCAAGGTAGTTAGTGATAACGGCCGGAATTTTGAGGCAGCCATAGCCCTTTCAAAACTCAGACACATACCTTGCTTGGCTCACACCTTGCACCTGGTGGTGCAGTGCTTCCTCACTAATTATCCGGAGTTAACAGGCCTGCTCCATAAGGTTCGAAGACTGTGCTCACACATCCGCCGGTTGCCGGTACACTCCAGTCGTATGCAGAAGCTGCAGCGATTAGCTCCACCTTCCCAAGCACCCCCTAATTAACGACGTTGCAACAAGGTGGAACTCAACCCAGCACATGGTTGAGCGGCTGTGCGAACAGAGGCAGGCCATAATGCATTTGTGGGTGGATACACGGGCAGGCACTTTGAGGGCAGACATGGAGTTGACAAGTGTGCAGTAGTCGAAGCTGAAAGACCTCTGTAAAGTCCTTCAATGTTTTGAGGAATGCACACGGCTGGTAAGCGCAGACGACGCCATCATAAGCATGAGCATCCCACTTATGAGTCTGCTCATGCAAACTTTGACGCACATCAAGGAGCAGGCGTCTGCAGCCGAGGATGATGAGGAAGAGGAGGAGGGAAGCCTTGATGACAGTCAGCCATTGTCTGTTCAGGGAACTGTTGTGGACGAGGTGGAGGAAGAAAAGGAGGAGGAGGATGATGATGGGGATGATTATTTAGGGGAGGAGGATACTTCTTGTGGGGCAAGAGAAAATGTTGGCGTGGCATGGTCTGGTACTGGGTTTGTGCGTGACTGGAGGGATGTGGATTTGCCTGAAAGTGCTCCTCCACCCAGCACTCGCAGTGCATCATTAACACCGGGAACATTGGCCCACATGTCAGATTGTGCCTTGCAGATCCTAAAAAGGGACCCCGCATTGCCAAAATGATGAACGATGATGACTACTGGTTGGCCAGCATCCTGGATCCACGCTATAAAGGCAAATTCCAAAACATCATGCCACAGGAGAACCTTGACCTAATATTGGCTAACAAACAAGCAACTCTGGTAAACCGGTTGGTTGAGGCATTCCCAGCACACAGCAGCGGTGATGGTTGTCACACAAGCCGTAGGGGCCGGGGGCAACTTGGAAGAGGTGTTGGTGGTGCACACATCAGAAGTGGTGTTGGAGACAGGGGTTTCATGACCATGTTGTGGACTGATTTTTCAAGTCCCGCTCACACGACTGGTAATACTGCATCAATTGAAAGTGACAGGAGACAGCACTTGTCAACTACGGTTACAAACTACTTTTCCTCCCATATCGATGTTCTCCCTCACAGGTCATTCCCATTTGACTATTGGACAGCTAAACTGGACACCTGGCCTGAATTGGCCCAATATGCCTTACAGGAGCTCGCTTGCCCAGCTGCAAGTGTGCTAGCTGAAAAAGTCTTCAGTGCTGCTGGATCAATCCTGACAGAAAAAAGGACCCGTCTGTCGACCCAAAATGTGGATGATCTAACCTTCATTAAAATGAACCATGCATGGGTTTCCAATGATTTTGTCACACCTTACCCTGATGGCACATAGGTTGACAGAAAAATGGCTTTCTTTGGTCCGCCTCTTCCTGGGACTTGACCAATTTCGCCTTTAGCAGCAGGTGAATGTCCCACATCAACATATGCCATTTTGTAAAACTCCCTAACTGGGCTGCCTCCTCCCCCCATGGCCACGGTCACCACCTAGCGCACGCAACCGTGCGAGTGCCGTTGCCCTGGACAGGTGGGTGGGCCGACTCTTGAGTGCGGGCACTGGCACAGGGTCCCTCATAGTGCAATCAAGTGTCTCTGATGGTGGGGGTGCACACCCGCCGTCAGACACACCGCCGTACTATGAGGGCCCCAGTGCCAGTACCGACGCCCACGAGTGGGCCCCCCTTGCTTGGGCAGGGCCCCAGCATTTGCAATGTTTACCTCTCCCTGCTCCTCCGCTGTGTAGTCTGGGCTGTCAAATCCTTCACTGGGACTGCCACTACAAATTTGGTGAACTGATAGAAGATGATGGTTAAGATGTAGCTATGCCCTGTCCCGCTGGTCGGGATCTAGCTTCAGATGATCAATGGCTTCCATTTCTTATGGACGTCGACTCACAATGAGATGCAGTGGTGGTTTCTCATCAGCTTTCACAGTTTTCCTACCCACAGACGTGTGACATTCCAGCGCACATTTTTAAATGTGCCCTCTCATGCCAATCCAAATGAATCGTCTACGGCCTATGGTTTCTGTCTTTTACACTCCAAAGTTACGTGACAGAGCATGATAGGCAATGAGCACCATGTTTACATCTCTCCCTGTGATCAAAATTATATGGATATGAGTAATGGCGATGGGATCAACGGTACTGCGATACAGCAATCCTTTCTTCACAAAGAAAGGTTTTCGCTGTCTCCACACACTAATTAATTGAGGGTCTGCATAGCCTCTGAGAATTGTGACGGAAGTTTATCCTGTGAATAGGAATTCCTAGATTTCTGCAATCACTAGAAATTATTTCAGTAATTGTATGCATCTCATTTCCTATTGCGGAGAGTTTGGACTGTCTTACTGAGACAGAAATATATATGAAGATTTAAAAATACCACCAAAAGTGTATACTGGTGTACACTTCAAATACATTTCCTTTTTTCTACTTTTTAGATTGTTGTCTAATCCATACTGAGAACATGGAGATTTTAAATATTTAAACTATGCTATATATTCCTGCTATCCAGTGATAATGTACCCTTTCTCAACTTTGTACAAGCTGGTCAAATCCATACTGGGCCTGAGACCGTCTGAGCCTGCCTCCTGATCTATAGACATAGGTTTTTAATGTGCAAGCTATGCTATACATACCTGTTATCCTGTGATACGGTACCCTTTCTCACCTTTCTCCAATCACATCTAATCCATACAGGGCCTGAGACCGTCTGAGCCTGCCTCCTGTTATATAGACATAGGTTTTTAATGTGTAAACTATGCTACATATATACGTGTTACCCGGTGAAACTGTACCCTTTATCAACATTCTAGAATCTTATCGAATCCATACTGGGCCTGAGAGCGGCTGCCGAGCTGTTAAGCAAGCTACAGCAACTGTGGTTTGGACACGTAATTTTTTGCATTTTTTCAGGATTGCCGGTTAGGCCTAATTCAGGAATTGCGGTTGACCTGCACTTACTGCGAAATCATCGTTCGCGGGGAATAATTGGAATCACAGATCCCCATCACTAATGGTGTTCTGCTGGTTATCTGCACCTGTAAGCGACAAAAGCTGGTCCTTTCAGTGTAGCGCGCATGCAGCCCTGGACATGTAACGCCATGATAGACCATGATAGTGCCAGAGCCTCACGTATCCCTCTAGTAAGCTTGACGCATACCGCGAGGGCATGCCGGAGACTCGTTCATTAACGGAATAAAGCTGACAAATTGCTAGCACAACTACAAACGGACATACCACACCACACACAATCGACAAAGCTTTCAATATGTACATCTTTTCTTGAGGTGGCATGGTTGTGGTTTCCCGGGTGGAGTCCAATTAAGCCGCAGGCTCCACTCCTGGTGGTGCCCTTTTGGACATTCCTTTAAGGTTCAGCTTTGCAATCATACTGCCCCCGGAAAGCAAACACTTTGCCTTCATGGACGCTGTTTGGAGGTTCTTGGGAATAACGCCGCCCGATCGCCAGTTGGCATAATTTATTGGTGGGAAGTTCGACGGTATATGATCGTGTTCGATTTCAGAATTTTTTTTTTTTGGTTGGTATTTTACATTTTTTTTCCAGCCTTTCTTGACTTCATAAGGGAATGACAAGCCTATATCTGTGTCTCCTCCACCTCCTCCTTTTACTCCTCGACCTCTTTTCTAAATGTAGTTGCTCTTTTCCATATGTAATTTTTGTCTTCTGAGCATTTTCTCTGCTTTGGGACACCTTTTAAGGTGTTTTGTAATTGTTTTCTATGTGTTTGTATGTGTTTGCCTGCCATTGTTTTCAATGGGGTTCGACGAACATTCGACGAACTTGCCTCCTGTGTGACGAACCAAAACACTAGCGTGGTGGCTCAACACTACTCCTGATATATAGACATACATTGTTAATGTTTAAACTATGCTATATATACCTGCTATCTGATGATACTGTACACTTTGTCTACTTTTTATATTCTTGTCTAATCCATACTGAGCCTGTGAGCATCTCTGTGTGACTGATGGAATATATATGGAGATTGACAATTATCCTTTGACTGAATAGAGCTGTACATTTCTGATACAGTGCCATATATCTGATGTTATTTTGTGTCTATTTTGTGCAAAATTTTGAAGTTTGGTGGAAGAGGCCGTGAACGTGGGCGCGGGGGGGGGGGCAGCTGGTGGTGATGGTGGTGGTGCATCTGCTGGTAGTGGCAAAAGCACAATAGCAGCTAAGGCAGGAGGTGTTGAGCCTGCGTCATGGCCTGGCTCCGGAATGCCTGGAATGATACTTTTTCTGGGAGTAGGTTAACCGCTTTTAAAGGCAGAGCATGAGGAACTGGTTTTGGCTTACATTGCCGAAACAGACTCCATCAAATATGCCCGCCTCTTCTGAAGTTTCAAAGATGCATGCACTGAGTGGTCAATTGCTGGCTCCTGGTCAGGAAGAACCCCTTTCCTTGTGTCATGCACCCCCACCCAAACTGAATGAGGCAGCAGGCCACACTTCACATTAGTCCATGTAGCTCTTTCTATCATACCATGCCTGGGTTATCAAGTGATATCGTGAATTCCCCAGTCCAAGATGAATCTGACATGGAATGTGGGTGGCCAGCCAGGGCAGTGGGGTTAATCGGTACTGGGCCAGTGAAACAGGGATGTGTCACGGTGGTGGTGACCCGTTCCGTGGCCCTTGGCGTACATGCAAAGGGGTGAATTACGCTTATAGGTGAATGATACGTGACGCCACCTCTGGTTTCTGAGTAGATTGACCAGCGCTGCAGTGTCGCTTCTGTGGGACAGATGTTGTGGTGCAGCTAAGATGTAGAAGACCTGCACAGGTAGGGCCGTAGTTGCAGGGCAGATGAAAGAGTTGGGAGATGGTGTGCAGTGCAGGATGTAGCTGAGTCATGCACCAGGCGCAGGAGAAAGATGACAGACACAGTAGTGCAGTTCCTTTACCTGTACTTGGTAGGTGCTGTCCAGGAGTAGAGTGGGAAATGTGTTGTGTGTTGGTTTAACTGCTAGAGAGATCCTTCGTTGCTCCCAAGCATGACATCACACTCCCTAGGAGGAAGGTAATGCCACTGTGGCGACCGTACTCCTGGGGACGCCACAAGTGCACTGATGCCCAGCAACTGCTAGATGATTCTGCTGGTACATTGACCCAGACCACTACATTCCTCTCACACTCTACACAGCCAGAATCTGACCCAGAGGAAACTCAGGTTCCCTTTCCCGCATACTATACCACCTTACACGGTGACAAAGAGGAAGGTGCAGATGAAAGTGCAGGTTCCTTGAGCTGGTGGGGGGGCATACTCATGGGCGACGGCACTGGCACAGGGCCCCTCATAGTACGCAAAAGTGTCTCTGCCGGTGGGAGGGGGAGGGCCAACCCACCCCTCCCCCACCCGCCATCAGACACACTGCCACACACCACCGTACTATTAAAGGGGCCCTGTGCCACTGCCGTCGCCAACGAGTGGGCCCCCCTGCTTGCTCAGGATCACAGCACTTGCAAAGTTGAAATACTTACCTCTCCCTGCTCCACCGCCATGACGTCTTCCGCGTTTCCTGACAGTGATAGTCTGATCAGAGAGCACAATGACATCACGTATGTACGCCCTCTGCCTAAACAGCCAAGTGCAGTGAGATGGAAGATGGGGACGACGAGGAGTCCAAACTAGTACAGGGATTCCCTAGCGAGGAGACTTATTTAATTGTTTTCAATGTTGGGACACCAATTTTTGGGGAGCACTATACTCTGGAGAATGATATATGGGGCCCACCATACACTGGAGCATTCCAAAGGTGGACATCAGACACTGGAGCAGCATTTACAGGGCCCATTATACACTAGAGCATTAGAAATGGGGCCCACTATGTATAGAGCATTATTTGGGCCCATAAAACAGTGGAGCTTCATCCATGGGGACCAACATATACTGTAGCATTATATGGAGCTCATCATATACTGTTTCAAACATTATATGGGACCAATGATTCTGTATGGAGAAATATATGGGCCTCATTACCCTGTATAGCGCACTATGCGGTGGCCATAATACTGTATGGAGTAATATACTGTCCGCTTTTGGAGCTATTAAAAACAGATATCAGTCATGAGATGTAAAAAGCGAAGTATTTTTCATTGTACTATGCCGCTATTTCTCTGAGGTATCGGAGCATCATGAGTTGTGGTTTGTGTTAAAGGGGCGCTCTTTGGCCCAGGGCACATGAAAACCTGGAGCCAGCCTTACCCCGCCACAAATTTAGCCAAATAACCCCCATTTTTCAGTGCGTAACTAGTATTATGAAGTAAATTAAGGTTGAAAAGCTTCAGTAATCAGAATTGATGTTTTTGGCATTCAAAAGGGCACTGTAGGTGTGTTTCCTGTCATCCACTCCCTGCCGACTTTGCTTCCCCATTAACTTGCATTGGGTTTCGTGCTTCAGTCGGCCTTCGACTTTTCACAATAATCGGCCGATTTCGTTTGACCCGACTTTTGCGAAAGTCGGGTTTCATGAAACCCGACTCGACCAGAAAAAAGGCAAAGTCACTCATCTCTAATCACAACACATCAGTATTCGTTGTCCCATTGTTTTGAATTCACTGTCGATTTGTAATTCTGATGACTGACCCCAATAATAATAATAATAATAATAATCTTTATTTATATAGCACCAACATATTCCACAGCGCTTTACAGTTTAATAGTTTCAAAACACAAGTCATAAGTAACAACGTTTACAATACAATAATTGAATCAAAATAAGACGACCCTGCTCGTGAGAGCTTACAATCTACAATGAGGTGGGGGAGATACAAAGTACAGGTGTATATCTAACAATGATGTATTTACAATGATGGTCAAGCCATCTTGAGGGAGTGAGGGGTGGATGGAGATAGTGACTCATGCACACTTACACATAGAATCATTTTAATTAGTGAACGTGATAGGCCGCTCTGAACAAATGTGTTTTGAGGGAGCGCCTAAAACTATGCAAATTGTGGATAGTCCTAATTTTCTGGGGTAGAGCATTCCAGACGATTGGCGCAGCGCAGGAGAAATCTTGGAGTCGGGAGTGGGAGGTACGGATTAGTGCAGAGATTAGTCAAAAGTCGTTTGCAGAGCGCAGCGGTCGGTTGGGCCGATAGCCAGAAATGAGGGAGGAGATATAGAGGGGTGCTGCACTGTTGAGAGCTTTGTGGGTGAGAACAAGTACTTTGAATTGGATCCTATAAGTGACATGTGCAAAAATGCAGCTTAAGAGCTATAAAAACAAGAAAACAAAAAAAATAAACCAGTAGTGCAATTCAGTGGCAAACCAAAGATTTGATTTGAAAATTGTTAAAATGCTTTTCTCCTGGTTTTTTCAGCAAAACAACATATAACTTGATTAAAATCTACACATTCTGTTTCTTGTGACTCAATTGAAAGAAATGCCAATGCATTTAACCTTTCTTGAGACATCTGGGACCTGAGGAAGTTTTTAATAAGTTTCAGTTTACTGAAGCTTCTTTCAGCTGACGCAACTGAAACGGGCTCTGTTAGCAGGAGCTTCAATGCCAATACCAGATTTGGGAATGCCAGGTTCAGTGAGTTAGAAAACAGATATTGCAGTGTTTCCTGTGGAATTAGATGATCAGGCAGCATCCTAGCCAGTGTCTTCAATTCCTCCAGCAGAATCTCTCCATCAACTGCTGGATCAGCAAAGTTTAAATATTGCTGTTCTAATGTCGGCAAGTCAGTGGCTGCTTTGTTTATGTCATTGAGAAATCCAAACTTGGCCATGAATTTTTTTAAGAAAACAAGTCTTGTTTTGATTTCATCAAGCACAGTTTTAAGTAAAGGCTTGAAGAATGTTTCTTAAAATTCTTCTCTTGGATTTAAATATATCGTTCCACTTGCTTGCTGGCATGCTGGCTCTTGGCAATCTTTATCATTGCATTGCTGAGTTTTTTTTCCAAATTCTGTTTGCTGGGTATATCAAGCTTCTTACATACTGTATATAGGCAGCTTTACTTTCTGCTTGTTTGAACCCCAATGTGAAATACTCTGTGAATGCAGTAGTTTTATGGGCGCAAAACTGAGCTTACTACAGAGATATGATAGCAGAACTGAGCTTACTACAGCGGCATGGGAGCAGAGCCGAGCTTACTACAGAGATTTGGAGCAGAACTGAGCTTACTCCAGAGACTCTTTCGGCTGGGCCCTACTCTGCTCTAAACTATTAAAAATAAATATATATTTATGTATTTTTCTCGCGACGTGACAGGCGGTGGAAGCTGCGTCCTGCGTGCCCATACCCACGAATCACCAATGTATTACAGGGGCCTTATATATATATATATTAGCACACCAACCTAACATTGGCAGGGACCGGATATATAGCAACAAAGCCTATTCAAGACTGAGGAAGGCCATATAGGCCGAAACGTTGTACAGACTGCATTAATAAAAATTTGTCTTCTGATTAAGGACATCTTAAGTTGAGTGCCAAGTTATTTTCACTATTATACACAGGAGCTCTGTATATAGTGTCAGTGTTCAGGTAATACAGTGATCACCACTGCCAGTGACATTATACACAGGAGCTCTGTATATAGTATACAGTGTATAGTGTCAGTGTACAGGTAACACACTGACTCACCAGTGACATCTCTAGCTGAAGTCCTTCATCTTTGCTTTTCTTTTTCATCCAGCACAGACCACCATCACTTCTTCCAGCCAAGACTGGTCTCTGCATAAAATAACACAGTTAGCAAGAGCACCACTTCCAGAGCACATTCCCCACTTTTTCTCTTTCTTCTACACTACACCTCTGAATACAGAGGTCCACACATAATCAATACATAATTGGTTATTATGCAACCCACCATTCCAAATATAAATTATAATCCACCAACTAAGTACAAATTCCACTTTCCCCATTTAATAAATAAATTAATTAGCACCTGCACTCTTTCCCCCAATTCATTACCAGGCACTTCATTCTCAACGTCCCCCACTATGTACCTCCCGCTCTAACCCTAACCCCGATTCATTATATTTACATGCCCCTCCCACCTCAATTCATTGTCATGTCTTTCTCTCCCACCCTCTATTCATTATCAACTGCTCTACCCCACATTCAATACATCACTTACTCCCCCACACTAAAAATTCTTTATTTGTTCTCCAGATAGATCATTTGCTCTCCCCAGCCCCCACCTTCAATTCATCATTTGCTCTCCTCACTCCCCACCTTTTGCAGTCCCCGTCCTCTCCCCCACTTCATCATTTTCAGTCCCCCCACATTAATTTGAAGTCCCCTTACTTCATTCATTGCAGTCCTCTATCACTCCTCACTTCATCTGCAGTGCCCTTTCATCATTTGCAGCCCCCTATCCCCTTCCATTTCATCATGTGCAGTCCCCCCTCAGACACACTTCATCATGTGCAGTCCCCTTCCCCCCACTTCATCATGTGCAGTCCCCCTTACCCCCCACTTCATCATGTGCAGTCCCCCTTACCCCCCAATTTATCATGTGCAGTTCCCCTTACCCCCCATTTCATCATGTGCAGTCCTACTTACCCCCAATTCATCCTGTGCAGTCCCCTTACCCCCCACTTCATGTGCAGTCCCCCTTACCCCCCACTTCATCATGTGCAGCCCCACTCCTCCCACTTCATCATGTGCAATCCCCCTTACCCCATCATCAAGTGCAGCCCCACGCCATCATGTGCAGCCCCACTCACCCCCCTTCATCATGTGCAGCCCCACTCCCCCCACTCCATCATGTACAGCCCCACTCCCTCCCTTCATCATGCACAGCCCCTCCCCCTTCATCATGTGCAATCCTCCTTACCCCATCATCAAGTGCAGCCCCACTCCATCATGTACAGCCCCATTCACACCCTTCATCATGTGCAGCCCCACTTCCCCCACTCCATCATGTACAGCCCCACTCCCTCCCTTCAGCATGTACAGCCCCACTCCCCCTTCATCATGTGCAGCCCCACTCCCCCCACTCCATCATGTACAGCCCCACTCACCACCTTCATCATGTGCAGCCCTACTCTCCCCCTCCATCATGTACAGCCCCATTCACCCCCTTCATGTGCAGCCCCCGCATCCCTTCCTTCATGTACAGCCCCATTCACCCCCTTCATCATGTGCAGCCCCCACACCCTCCTCCATTATGTGCAGCCCCCACACCCCCTGCATCATGTTCTTCACAAAGAAAGGTTTTCGCTGTCTCCACACACTAATTAATTGAGGGTCTGCATAGCCTCTGAGAATTGTGACGGAAGTTTATCCTGTGAATAGGAATTCCTAGATTTCTGCAATCACTAGAAATTATTTCAGTAATTGTATGCATCTCATTTCCTATTGCGGAGAGTTTGGACTGTCTTACTGAGACAGAAATATATATGAAGATTTAAAAATACCACCAAAAGTGTATACTGGTGTACACTTCAAATACATTTCCTTTTTTCTACTTTTTAGATTGTTGTCTAATCCATACTGAGAACATGGAGATTTTAAATATTTAAACTATGCTATATATTCCTGCTATCCAGTGATAATGTACCCTTTCTCAACTTTGTACAAGCTGGTCAAATCCATACTGGGCCTGAGACCGTCTGAGCCTGCCTCCTGATCTATAGACATAGGTTTTTAATGTGCAAGCTATGCTATACATACCTGTTATCCTGTGATACGGTACCCTTTCTCACCTTTCTCCAATCACATCTAATCCATACAGGGCCTGAGACCGTCTGAGCCTGCCTCCTGTTATATAGACATAGGTTTTTAATGTGTAAACTATGCTACATATATACGTGTTACCCGGTGAAACTGTACCCTTTATCAACATTCTAGAATCTTATCGAATCCATACTGGGCCTGAGAGCGGCTGCCGAGCTGTTAAGCAAGCTACAGCAACTGTGGTTTGGACACGTAATTTTTTGCATTTTTTCAGGATTGCCGGTTAGGCCTAATTCAGGAATTGCGGTTGACCTGCACTTACTGCGAAATCATCGTTCGCGGGGAATAATTGGAATCACAGATCCCCATCACTAATGGTGTTCTGCTGGTTATCTGCACCTGTAAGCGACAAAAGCTGGTCCTTTCAGTGTAGCGCGCATGCAGCCCTGGACATGTAACGCCATGATAGACCATGATAGTGCCAGAGCCTCACGTATCCCTCTAGTAAGCTTGACGCATACCGCGAGGGCATGCCGGAGACTCGTTCATTAACGGAATAAAGCTGACAAATTGCTAGCACAACTACAAACGGACATACCACACCACACACAATCGACAAAGCTTTCAATATGTACATCTTTTCTTGAGGTGGCATGGTTGTGGTTTCCCGGGTGGAGTCCAATTAAGCCGCAGGCTCCACTCCTGGTGGTGCCCTTTTGGACATTCCTTTAAGGTTCAGCTTTGCAATCATACTGCCCCCGGAAAGCAAACACTTTGCCTTCATGGACGCTGTTTGGAGGTTCTTGGGAATAACGCCGCCCGATCGCCAGTTGGCATAATTTATTGGTGGGAAGTTCGACGGTATATGATCGTGTTCGATTTCAGAATTTTTTTTTTTTGGTTGGTATTTTACATTTTTTTTCCAGCCTTTCTTGACTTCATAAGGGAATGACAAGCCTATATCTGTGTCTCCTCCACCTCCTCCTTTTACTCCTCGACCTCTTTTCTAAATGTAGTTGCTCTTTTCCATATGTAATTTTTGTCTTCTGAGCATTTTCTCTGCTTTGGGACACCTTTTAAGGTGTTTTGTAATTGTTTTCTATGTGTTTGTATGTGTTTGCCTGCCATTGTTTTCAATGGGGTTCGACGAACATTCGACGAACTTGCCTCCTGTGTGACGAACCAAAACACTAGCGTGGTGGCTCAACACTACTCCTGATATATAGACATACATTGTTAATGTTTAAACTATGCTATATATACCTGCTATCTGATGATACTGTACACTTTGTCTACTTTTTATATTCTTGTCTAATCCATACTGAGCCTGTGAGCATCTCTGTGTGACTGATGGAATATATATGGAGATTGACAATTATCCTTTGACTGAATAGAGCTGTACATTTCTGATACAGTGCCATATATCTGATGTTATTTTGTGTCTATTTTGTGCAAAATTTTGAAGTTTGGTGGAAGAGGCCGTGAACGTGGGCGCGGGGGGGGGGGGCAGCTGGTGGTGATGGTGGTGGTGCATCTGCTGGTAGTGGCAAAAGCACAATAGCAGCTAAGGCAGGAGGTGTTGAGCCTGCGTCATGGCCTGGCTCCGGAATGCCTGGAATGATACTTTTTCTGGGAGTAGGTTAACCGCTTTTAAAGGCAGAGCATGAGGAACTGGTTTTGGCTTACATTGCCGAAACAGACTCCATCAAATATGCCCGCCTCTTCTGAAGTTTCAAAGATGCATGCACTGAGTGGTCAATTGCTGGCTCCTGGTCAGGAAGAACCCCTTTCCTTGTGTCATGCACCCCCACCCAAACTGAATGAGGCAGCAGGCCACACTTCACATTAGTCCATGTAGCTCTTTCTATCATACCATGCCTGGGTTATCAAGTGATATCGTGAATTCCCCAGTCCAAGATGAATCTGACATGGAATGTGGGTGGCCAGCCAGGGCAGTGGGGTTAATCGGTACTGGGCCAGTGAAACAGGGATGTGTCACGGTGGTGGTGACCCGTTCCGTGGCCCTTGGCGTACATGCAAAGGGGTGAATTACGCTTATAGGTGAATGATACGTGACGCCACCTCTGGTTTCTGAGTAGATTGACCAGCGCTGCAGTGTCGCTTCTGTGGGACAGATGTTGTGGTGCAGCTAAGATGTAGAAGACCTGCACAGGTAGGGCCGTAGTTGCAGGGCAGATGAAAGAGTTGGGAGATGGTGTGCAGTGCAGGATGTAGCTGAGTCATGCACCAGGCGCAGGAGAAAGATGACAGACACAGTAGTGCAGTTCCTTTACCTGTACTTGGTAGGTGCTGTCCAGGAGTAGAGTGGGAAATGTGTTGTGTGTTGGTTTAACTGCTAGAGAGATCCTTCGTTGCTCCCAAGCATGACATCACACTCCCTAGGAGGAAGGTAATGCCACTGTGGCGACCGTACTCCTGGGGACGCCACAAGTGCACTGATGCCCAGCAACTGCTAGATGATTCTGCTGGTACATTGACCCAGACCACTACATTCCTCTCACACTCTACACAGCCAGAATCTGACCCAGAGGAAACTCAGGTTCCCTTTCCCGCATACTATACCACCTTACACGGTGACAAAGAGGAAGGTGCAGATGAAAGTGCAGGTTCCTTGAGCTGGTGGGGGGGCATACTCATGGGCGACGGCACTGGCACAGGGCCCCTCATAGTACGCAAAAGTGTCTCTGCCGGTGGGAGGGGGAGGGCCAACCCACCCCTCCCCCACCCGCCATCAGACACACTGCCACACACCACCGTACTATTAAAGGGGCCCTGTGCCACTGCCGTCGCCAACGAGTGGGCCCCCCTGCTTGCTCAGGATCACAGCACTTGCAAAGTTGAAATACTTACCTCTCCCTGCTCCACCGCCATGACGTCTTCCGCGTTTCCTGACAGTGATAGTCTGATCAGAGAGCACAATGACATCACGTATGTACGCCCTCTGCCTAAACAGCCAAGTGCAGTGAGATGGAAGATGGGGACGACGAGGAGTCCAAACTAGTACAGGGATTCCCT
Organism: Dendrobates tinctorius; assembly: GCF_039654945.1. Classification (NCBI taxonomy): domain Eukaryota; kingdom Metazoa; phylum Chordata; class Amphibia; order Anura; family Dendrobatidae; genus Dendrobates; species Dendrobates tinctorius. The sequence continues at coordinate 52,669,068 of NW_027361679.1, read as the reverse complement.
AGCGAGGAGACTTATTTAATTGTTTTCAATGTTGGGACACCAATTTTTGGGGAGCACTATACTCTGGAGAATGATATATGGGGCCCACCATACACTGGAGCATTCCAAAGGTGGACATCAGACACTGGAGCAGCATTTACAGGGCCCATTATACACTAGAGCATTAGAAATGGGGCCCACTATGTATAGAGCATTATTTGGGCCCATAAAACAGTGGAGCTTCATCCATGGGGACCAACATATACTGTAGCATTATATGGAGCTCATCATATACTGTTTCAAACATTATATGGGACCAATGATTCTGTATGGAGAAATATATGGGCCTCATTACCCTGTATAGCGCACTATGCGGTGGCCATAATACTGTATGGAGTAATATACTGTCCGCTTTTGGAGCTATTAAAAACAGATATCAGTCATGAGATGTAAAAAGCGAAGTATTTTTCATTGTACTATGCCGCTATTTCTCTGAGGTATCGGAGCATCATGAGTTGTGGTTTGTGTTAAAGGGGCGCTCTTTGGCCCAGGGCACATGAAAACCTGGAGCCAGCCTTACCCCGCCACAAATTTAGCCAAATAACCCCCATTTTTCAGTGCGTAACTAGTATTATGAAGTAAATTAAGGTTGAAAAGCTTCAGTAATCAGAATTGATGTTTTTGGCATTCAAAAGGGCACTGTAGGTGTGTTTCCTGTCATCCACTCCCTGCCGACTTTGCTTCCCCATTAACTTGCATTGGGTTTCGTGCTTCAGTCGGCCTTCGACTTTTCACAATAATCGGCCGATTTCGTTTGACCCGACTTTTGCGAAAGTCGGGTTTCATGAAACCCGACTCGACCAGAAAAAAGGCAAAGTCACTCATCTCTAATCACAACACATCAGTATTCGTTGTCCCATTGTTTTGAATTCACTGTCGATTTGTAATTCTGATGACTGACCCCAATAATAATAATAATAATAATAATCTTTATTTATATAGCACCAACATATTCCACAGCGCTTTACAGTTTAATAGTTTCAAAACACAAGTCATAAGTAACAACGTTTACAATACAATAATTGAATCAAAATAAGACGACCCTGCTCGTGAGAGCTTACAATCTACAATGAGGTGGGGGAGATACAAAGTACAGGTGTATATCTAACAATGATGTATTTACAATGATGGTCAAGCCATCTTGAGGGAGTGAGGGGTGGATGGAGATAGTGACTCATGCACACTTACACATAGAATCATTTTAATTAGTGAACGTGATAGGCCGCTCTGAACAAATGTGTTTTGAGGGAGCGCCTAAAACTATGCAAATTGTGGATAGTCCTAATTTTCTGGGGTAGAGCATTCCAGACGATTGGCGCAGCGCAGGAGAAATCTTGGAGTCGGGAGTGGGAGGTACGGATTAGTGCAGAGATTAGTCAAAAGTCGTTTGCAGAGCGCAGCGGTCGGTTGGGCCGATAGCCAGAAATGAGGGAGGAGATATAGAGGGGTGCTGCACTGTTGAGAGCTTTGTGGGTGAGAACAAGTACTTTGAATTGGATCCTATAAGTGACATGTGCAAAAATGCAGCTTAAGAGCTATAAAAACAAGAAAACAAAAAAAATAAACCAGTAGTGCAATTCAGTGGCAAACCAAAGATTTGATTTGAAAATTGTTAAAATGCTTTTCTCCTGGTTTTTTCAGCAAAACAACATATAACTTGATTAAAATCTACACATTCTGTTTCTTGTGACTCAATTGAAAGAAATGCCAATGCATTTAACCTTTCTTGAGACATCTGGGACCTGAGGAAGTTTTTAATAAGTTTCAGTTTACTGAAGCTTCTTTCAGCTGACGCAACTGAAACGGGCTCTGTTAGCAGGAGCTTCAATGCCAATACCAGATTTGGGAATGCCAGGTTCAGTGAGTTAGAAAACAGATATTGCAGTGTTTCCTGTGGAATTAGATGATCAGGCAGCATCCTAGCCAGTGTCTTCAATTCCTCCAGCAGAATCTCTCCATCAACTGCTGGATCAGCAAAGTTTAAATATTGCTGTTCTAATGTCGGCAAGTCAGTGGCTGCTTTGTTTATGTCATTGAGAAATCCAAACTTGGCCATGAATTTTTTTAAGAAAACAAGTCTTGTTTTGATTTCATCAAGCACAGTTTTAAGTAAAGGCTTGAAGAATGTTTCTTAAAATTCTTCTCTTGGATTTAAATATATCGTTCCACTTGCTTGCTGGCATGCTGGCTCTTGGCAATCTTTATCATTGCATTGCTGAGTTTTTTTTCCAAATTCTGTTTGCTGGGTATATCAAGCTTCTTACATACTGTATATAGGCAGCTTTACTTTCTGCTTGTTTGAACCCCAATGTGAAATACTCTGTGAATGCAGTAGTTTTATGGGCGCAAAACTGAGCTTACTACAGAGATATGATAGCAGAACTGAGCTTACTACAGCGGCATGGGAGCAGAGCCGAGCTTACTACAGAGATTTGGAGCAGAACTGAGCTTACTCCAGAGACTCTTTCGGCTGGGCCCTACTCTGCTCTAAACTATTAAAAATAAATATATATTTATGTATTTTTCTCGCGACGTGACAGGCGGTGGAAGCTGCGTCCTGCGTGCCCATACCCACGAATCACCAATGTATTACAGGGGCCTTATATATATATATATTAGCACACCAACCTAACATTGGCAGGGACCGGATATATAGCAACAAAGCCTATTCAAGACTGAGGAAGGCCATATAGGCCGAAACGTTGTACAGACTGCATTAATAAAAATTTGTCTTCTGATTAAGGACATCTTAAGTTGAGTGCCAAGTTATTTTCACTATTATACACAGGAGCTCTGTATATAGTGTCAGTGTTCAGGTAATACAGTGATCACCACTGCCAGTGACATTATACACAGGAGCTCTGTATATAGTATACAGTGTATAGTGTCAGTGTACAGGTAACACACTGACTCACCAGTGACATCTCTAGCTGAAGTCCTTCATCTTTGCTTTTCTTTTTCATCCAGCACAGACCACCATCACTTCTTCCAGCCAAGACTGGTCTCTGCATAAAATAACACAGTTAGCAAGAGCACCACTTCCAGAGCACATTCCCCACTTTTTCTCTTTCTTCTACACTACACCTCTGAATACAGAGGTCCACACATAATCAATACATAATTGGTTATTATGCAACCCACCATTCCAAATATAAATTATAATCCACCAACTAAGTACAAATTCCACTTTCCCCATTTAATAAATAAATTAATTAGCACCTGCACTCTTTCCCCCAATTCATTACCAGGCACTTCATTCTCAACGTCCCCCACTATGTACCTCCCGCTCTAACCCTAACCCCGATTCATTATATTTACATGCCCCTCCCACCTCAATTCATTGTCATGTCTTTCTCTCCCACCCTCTATTCATTATCAACTGCTCTACCCCACATTCAATACATCACTTACTCCCCCACACTAAAAATTCTTTATTTGTTCTCCAGATAGATCATTTGCTCTCCCCAGCCCCCACCTTCAATTCATCATTTGCTCTCCTCACTCCCCACCTTTTGCAGTCCCCGTCCTCTCCCCCACTTCATCATTTTCAGTCCCCCCACATTAATTTGAAGTCCCCTTACTTCATTCATTGCAGTCCTCTATCACTCCTCACTTCATCTGCAGTGCCCTTTCATCATTTGCAGCCCCCTATCCCCTTCCATTTCATCATGTGCAGTCCCCCCTCAGACACACTTCATCATGTGCAGTCCCCTTCCCCCCACTTCATCATGTGCAGTCCCCCTTACCCCCCACTTCATCATGTGCAGTCCCCCTTACCCCCCAATTTATCATGTGCAGTTCCCCTTACCCCCCATTTCATCATGTGCAGTCCTACTTACCCCCAATTCATCCTGTGCAGTCCCCTTACCCCCCACTTCATGTGCAGTCCCCCTTACCCCCCACTTCATCATGTGCAGCCCCACTCCTCCCACTTCATCATGTGCAATCCCCCTTACCCCATCATCAAGTGCAGCCCCACGCCATCATGTGCAGCCCCACTCACCCCCCTTCATCATGTGCAGCCCCACTCCCCCCACTCCATCATGTACAGCCCCACTCCCTCCCTTCATCATGCACAGCCCCTCCCCCTTCATCATGTGCAATCCTCCTTACCCCATCATCAAGTGCAGCCCCACTCCATCATGTACAGCCCCATTCACACCCTTCATCATGTGCAGCCCCACTTCCCCCACTCCATCATGTACAGCCCCACTCCCTCCCTTCAGCATGTACAGCCCCACTCCCCCTTCATCATGTGCAGCCCCACTCCCCCCACTCCATCATGTACAGCCCCACTCACCACCTTCATCATGTGCAGCCCTACTCTCCCCCTCCATCATGTACAGCCCCATTCACCCCCTTCATGTGCAGCCCCCGCATCCCTTCCTTCATGTACAGCCCCATTCACCCCCTTCATCATGTGCAGCCCCCACACCCTCCTCCATTATGTGCAGCCCCCACACCCCCTGCATCATGTACAGCCCCATTCACCTCCCTCCATCACGTACAGCCCCATTCACCCCCCCATCATGTGCAGCCCCCAAACACCCCCCTCCGTCATGTGCAGCCCCCTCACCCACTGACTTCATTTTATAAAGAAAAAAAAAAGGTTCCCATACTTACCTCATAACCGCTCTCCAGCAGTGCCTCTCTGCATCCAGCGTCCAGGTACATGTCGGCGCGTGAGCAATGACGCCATCGCGCAGGCCCAACACCTGACCGGGAAGTAGAGAGGGAGGGAGCGGGAGCTGCTCAGCCATCAAGGTGATGGCCGTGCACAGCTCCCTGCCTCGGAGTGATACAATGTGACGCGGGCGGCCATGTCTGCTGCCGGCTGCATCACAGTACAGAGGGCACGGCTGAGCAAAATTTGCTGTGCGGCCGGGCCAGCCCTGTACAAGTGCTGGGGGGGCATCTGCCTCTCCACCACCCGGCTCAGCCCCGGTACTTGCCCGGGTGCACCGGGTGTTATATATATATATATATATATGTATACAGTATATATATAAAATCATGTTACCAAGTCATTTTTGCTTCACAAAGAACAAAGCAAAGTACAATGAATACAAAGCCAAAACTCAAGACAGAGATTGATGGATTACATAGTTTTCACCATTCTAGCTTACATAACATGTTTCCCTTTTTTTCAGTACATTTTCAGTAAAGTAGATGGTGTTAGTTAATACGATTCATCCTTTAGAAACCAAGCCCTCATGACTATGTCGACAGAAAAAAGTGGCTATCAGAAAAAGAGAAGTAAAAACAACTAAAATAATCTAAATTCCACCGTTTTTTCGACTAGGAATTTTTTGACCTTTGGCCTGTTCTGATGGGAGAAGTTCCTCCTTATTCTGGACAACGTACACCAGATGGAAGGGTAAGTTAGCTGTAAGTTAGTGATAAGTTAACATGTGTGTGGGAGCCACTCCACCTGGCCGTATGTAAAACGTCCACATGTGGGGTAAGCAATATATCATGCCCTATAGAGTTATACAATTAAGTAAATCACCTCTGCTGTAAGTATAAAATTCTGTTTTAGGCTATGTGCACACGTAGCGTTTTAAAACGCTCACTAAAAACCGGACTCCTTCCTAGAAATCGCGCGTTTTTTTCCGCGCGATTTCACCGCGATTATGATCGCGATTTTGCCGCGATTTTCGCGTGCGTTATTCAAGCACTTTCCAAGCAATTTGAAGCATCGCTTGGAAAGTGATTGACAGGTTGTTAAAATGCTAAAAAAAAAAATAAAAATCGGGGTATATTTACCTTCCGGCATCCCGCGCTGCATTCCCGGGCCTCAGCGTTCCCCGTAATGCCTTGCGAGACCTGTGATGACGTAGTCTCGCGTTGCTAGAGTCACGCGAGACTACGTCATTACAGGGCCTTGCCGCAAGGCATTACTGGGAACGCTTAGGTCGGGAATGCAGCGCGGGACGTCGGAAGGTAAATATACCCCGATTTTTTATTTTTTATTCTTTTTTTTACAGGGGTATGGTACCCAGGGCCTGGAGGACAGTCTCCTCTCCTCCACACCGTGGGTACCAACCGCACATGAGATGCTTAACTTCCCGCATGGTGGGCATAGCCACATGCGGGAAGTAAGCGATTCTCATGCATTCCTATGGGTGCGGAATCGCGGCAATTCTTTGCGATTCCGCACAAAAGAATGAGCATGTTGCGATTTTTTCCGCGATGCGATTCCGCCGCGGAAAAAAGCGCAGCATTAGCACAGCATGTGCGGAATGCCATAGGAATGCATGGGGGGCGTGCTGTACACGATTTTTAAGCGTTTTCGCGCCGAAAATCGCGGCAAAAACGCTTAAAAATCGCTACGTGTGCACACAGCCTTATCCTTAAAAGACAAATGTATTTATTTTAGTTAAACAACATTTATATTTATGTATTTTTAGGAAATTGTATTCTACAAAGTTATTGATTACATACTGCACGGAAAAGAAGACATCAAAGTTATTCCGTAAGTGTATTTAGAATGTATATTTAGAATATAAAGAATACAGAAAGTACTTACCCCCTTTAAAACAGGTATAATTGTGTGAATTATATGCTTTTATAGCAGATCAGTAGAGATAGGTACAGCGATTTTTACAACGTTTTAAATGACATGTAAAAAGTAGTTCATTTCAAACATTTTTGCAGATTTACTGTATATGGTGAGTGGGGAACAACATCCATAAGGAATTTGTATGTTCTCCCCGTGTTTGCTTGAGTTTCCTCCCGGTACTGTTGTTTCCTCCATAGACATGCCTGTAAAGCACTGTGGAATCAATATAAGCGAGTAAAATAAATAAATAAATAAATAAGTAAAAACATAAATATAGTCATGGTCAAAAATTTTGAGATTGACGTACGAATGCTATACATCTTTGTCACAGATGGCATTCATACTATGAGCGCAATGGGCCCACCAGAGTTGAAGAACAAGGTCGGATTAGAGGTTTTGTGATGAACGAATCGAAAATGCACCCTTTAATTTACAAAAGAGAATACATTTAAAACTATCATACGAAGAAAACAAATAAACAACAGTACTAATGATTGGAAAAGGTAATTGACTATCTGATTTCCTGAAGGGCTAAATCCCATAAAATTATCATACCTGTAAAGTTCAGTAAGTTGACCTATAGATGAAAACAAATGCACTAGCCTATCTTTAACAAAAGCTGCATCTACCAAAGCTTCTTGTAAAGTTAGATTTTGATACTTTATATGAAAATTGTAATCATGTGCTTTCTACTAATATAATCTTATGAAAATCTGCTTCTAAATTCTTAGGAAAAATTAAGTGTTTCATTATACCACCTCAAACAGTTTACACTTGTGGACAGATTTTCTAGACTTCCAACACCATTTGGCCGATGGTTTACCCACACTTGTTTATCAAAAGGATACATAAAAGGATATACGTACTGTATATTCTCATTTTTGAGGGGTTTGTATCTTTTACAGTTATCAAAAAACTGACCATCACATCCAAACATAAATCAGATCTGAACAGGTGCTTACCTAGAGTAGCCAACTCAAATACAACCAAACAAATAAGGCTACTCTAGGAAAGCACCTGTTCAGACCTGATTTATGTTTTGATGTGATGGTTGGTATTTTGATATTTGTATTAGCCTTCTGACTGAGCACTCCGCCCCTTAGCCTTTGGTGTTTTTAATTGCAACAGGATCACTACCCCTCCACAGAGATTTAGACTTTAGTCTAAGAGAGAATTCACATTAGGTTCCCACAGAGATGTAGACTGTCTAAGAGAGATTTGGCATTAGGTCCCTGGTAACGAGAATCACCTTATCGTGGCTGCCAGGTACACATGAATTGGCCAATTTATGCGCTAAGCATTCTTAATTTTTTCATATTTCTAGTGCAGTAATGCAAATCAATTTTCATATTTCATGTTTGCATGTTATAGTGCTACAGAGTGCTGCCCTATTTGCATCTTTTACAGTGACTGGCGTAAATCCAATTGGCTCTTCCTTCTAACTTCACAGTGGATGTGGTCAGCAGGGCTTGGTATGGACCATCGTATCTGGGCTCAAGGCATTTCCCGACGTGTCTTTTTCCCATAGCCAGATCTCTAGGCTTTAGATCGTGAGTCCATATTAGACTGTTTGGGTCTGGAATGGAAGAAAAGATCTGCTTGTGCAGAGATGTTAGCTTATTGTGTAAACTTTGGATGTAACAGAATAAATCATCATACTTCAATGCTGTTGAGTATTGTGTCGGTGAAGTCTGTGCACCTTGTGGTAACACTGTCCAAGCATATTGTTTTCCCTGAAAGGTGAAAGCAAAAAGGTATTGACAATCTGGATGCAATGGTACAGAGAGAAAAGCATTAGCAAAGTCAATGACAGTGTACACTTGAGTGACTGGAGCGATTTGTTCCAAAAGGATGTGGAGGTTCGATACGATGGGAGTGTTGGAAGCTCTGTTCACTTCTCTCAAATCATGGACCATCCTATAAGTGGCAGCTTGGCCAGGGGCGGTCTTTTTCTTGACTGGATAAAGGGGCGTGTTACAGGGAGACGCCATAGTGATCAGAGCTTCAACCTGAAGTAACAGAGTGATATAGACCCGTGCGGCAGTCTCCTGCACTTGAGAAAGAAGATACTGATGGAGGTGTGGTGGTTTGACTCTGTCCCTCAGTTCAACTCTAGCTGGGACCACTGGAAGCCTGCTAATGTCTGCTTTTCCCTTAACCCATAGACTGTCTGGTACTTTTGCCAGTTCCGCTTCATTGTACAAATGCTGAAGTCAATATCTTTTTGATAAAGACGTATGGGTGAACTCCAGGCCAAAAGGTGTTGTAAGCATTGAAGATAATCTGTCGACAAATGTAACCTGTTTTAAGTGGTATAATGAAACATTTAATTTTTTCCTGAGAATTTAGAAGTAGATTTTCAGAAGATTTTGCTAGTAGAAAACACATGATAACAATCTTCATATAAAGAATCAAAGTCTAATTTTACAAGAAAGATTTGGCAGATGCAGCTTTTGTTGGCCCCTTAGCAACCACCGACACGGTTTTTAACGGCGGCAGTAAAGGGGCCTTATTCCTCAGCGCTGCTTTTTAACGGTACTGAGAAATAAGTGTATAGCACCCCCCAGTGTCGGAAAATCTCTGAGGTCTGGGCTACCGGGAGTAGCTGAGATCCTGGAGAACACCATTAGGGTCGGTTTTTACCATCCCCAGAGTAATTTATCGCCTATCACAGTGATCAAAATAAAAAAAATACATCAACCCCCCCTTTGTCACCCTCTTAGTTAGGTAAAAATAATAAAATATATATTTTTTAATTTTTTCCATTTTTTGTAGTTAGGGTTAGGGATGGGGCTGGGGTTAAGTTTGGGGTTAGTGTTGGGGTTAGAGCTAGGGTTAGGGTTGGACTAGGGTTAGAGCTAGGGCTAGGGTTAGAGTTGGGACTAGGGTTAAGGTTTGCGCTAGGGTTAGGGTAACTCTTGGGGTTACTGTTGTGATGGGGTTATAGTTGTGGTGTTGTGGTTAGGATGGTGTTGGGGATAGGGTGGTGTTGGGGACAGGGTGGTGTTGGGGTTAAGGTTAGGGTTAGGGATTACGGTTAGGGGTCTGTTGGGGTTAGGGCCAATTTTGCGTTCAAAAAGTCAAACAGTACTCCCTCCCTTCTGAGCCCTGCCACGCATCCAAAGAGTGGCTTTCCCCCACATACGGGGTATCGGCGTTCTCAGGAGAAATTACACAATAAATTTTGTGGTCCATTTTCTCCTGATACCCTTGTTAAAATAAAAAAAAAAGTTTGGGTCTAAACTAAATTTTTTGTGAAAAAAGTTATATGTTTTTCCTTCCTCATTGAAAAAATAGAAATCGCTGGTCAAGTTTTAACCTTTATAATGTCCTAACAAAAAAAATTATGTTTCCAAAATTGTGCTCATGTAAAGTTAACATGTGTGAAATGTTATTTATTAACTATTTTGTGTGACACAACTCTCTGATTTAAGTGCATGAAAATTAAAATTTTGAAAATTGCTACATTTTAAATTTTTTTGCCAAATTTCAGTTATTTTCATAAATAAATGCAAGTCATATCGAAGAAATTTTACCACTAACATGAAGTACAATATGTCATGAAAAAATAATCTCAGAATCAGTGTGATCCACTGAAGCGTTCCAGACCTCATAAATTGACAGTGAGCAGAATTGTAAAAATTGGCCTTGTCATTAAGATCAAAATTGGCTTGGTCACTAAGAGGTCAAACATAACCTAGTGCATTTGTTTTCATCTATAGGCCACCTTACTGAACAGCACTGATATGATAATTTTATCAGATTTAAGGCCCCGTTACACATAACGATGTCCCAGCGATCCCACCAACGATCCAACATGGATGGGATCGCTGGGACATCGTTAGGCTGATCGCTGGTGAGCTGTCACATAGCCCCTCCAGCGATCAGGACCAATGAGCAAGCTGGTTTCCAATGTAAACAGCGGGTATCTAAGAGCTGCGTGGCTCTTGTATACCCGCTGTTTACCCTAGATTACAGCATGCATGTAGCGTTTTTTGCCAGCAGCGCATGCTGCCGCTAAGCCCCGCCCCCTGCCCGCCCCTCCGGTCATGTCCGCATAGTATCGCACAGAGCTGCATGCGATCTGCACACCCTATCTTTAGCATAGGGTGCACAGACCGTGCGCTAGTAGAATTTTGCATGTGCTGCGCCCTTTTGATGGTGCGCCGATGCGCGCCGAACCCAACATGTTGCATTTTGATGCGCTCGGAGCACCGTCAAAAGGGCGCAGTACACGCAAAATTCTACTAGTGCACGGTCAGCGCACGGTCTGCGCACCCTATGCTAAAAATAGGGTGTGCAGATCGCATGCAGCCATGTGCGATACTAGGCGGAGATGACCGGAGAGGGCGGGGCTTAGCAGCGGCGTGCGCTGCTGGCAAAAAACGCTAGTCTGAAACTAGCCTTAGTTACCCGATGTTTACGTTGGAAACCAGCGTCCAGCGTCGCTGGTCTCTCGCTGCCACACGCAGGAATGCGTGCTGGCCAGCGGGAGACCAATGATCAAAAAATGGCCCAGGACGATCGTGCACGATCAGTGATACCCGGCAGGGGGGCCGGTCGCTGATGGATGTCACACACAGCGAGATCGCTGGAGAGATTGCTGATGCGTCACAAAATCAGCGATCTCGCTGTGTGTGACGGGGCCTTTAGCCCTTCAGGAAATCAGATATTACCTTTTCCAATTATTAGTACTGTTGTTTATTTGTTTTATTCGTATGATAGTTCTAAATATGTTCTCTTTTGTAAATGAAAGGCTGCATTTTCGATAGTTATTCGTGAGTAAAAATAACTGACTTCATTTTTATGGATAGCACTCGTACCTATAATGATCTATACGGCTGTGCACATATCTGACTTTTCTCCAAGTGGTTCATGGAAAATATTAGAGACATGTCCAAGACATAAGAGTGAGGTTTGATTTTCACAGACTGTCAAAAAGGACAAGGTCGAGAATGTTTTTCTTTCCACATACAAGAAAAACAGATGACACTTGGACCACACTCTGATCATATTCTGTTTAATGTAATTAGCCCATTTTTCTAGTACGTGGAAAATGCTGATGTGATGTCTGAATGAGGCTTTAGCAAGATGTTTCTATGGTTACTGAAGTACAATTATAAGCATTTCATAAGATTTAAAACTTTTATCAGTGCTTGTAGTTTTGCAAAATTTCTGTGTTTTTGCTTGTTTAACCACTTTTTAAGGATGTACAAACAAGAAAAATGCAGAAATTGTCATAAACTCCAAGCACTGATTAGATAAGAATGGGTTGCAGTCAGGATTTGGCCCAGAAAGTGATTTCCAGCATGTCAGGGCAAATTGCAGAAGTCTCGAAAAAAAAGTCACCACTGTAAATATTCAGTCGTTACATAAACTTGTTGTATTTGTCAATAATATTTTAGAAACTTATGACATACAGTACTTATAATTGTACTCCAGTAACCATTGCAACATCCGACTAAAAGATCTAAAAACACTGAGGCAGCAAATTTTGTGAAATGCGAAATTTGTGCTATTCTCAAAACTTTTAGCTACGACAGTATGTTTTTTTCTGCCATTTTTGAAGCTTTATGGAGAATCCTTTGGGAAGAAATGACAAAAAATGCCAAACCTACAGTGCTGGTCACCATTATTGGCACGCCTTCATTTTTTTACAGACTGTACAATATCTTCAGAAATAAGTGGAAATGTTCCATAGTTATATCCTCATATTTTTTTAATTAATGGTCCAAAGTAATACAACAATAAAACATTCAACTTATATGTTTCAATTTCAAAGAAGAAACAGAATAAACTGCATTTGCTGCAATAAAGGTACCACTAATTAATACTTGGTTATACAACCTTTGACATGCATGACAGCGTCCAAATGTTTCTTGTAGCCATCTGTAAGCTTCTTGCACTTCTCAGCTGGTATTTTCTCCCACTCTTCCTTTGCAGTTTGTTCAAGCTCTTGAATGTTTGCAGGGTTCTTTTTCCCAATGGCTGATTTCAGCTCACTCAAAAGATTTTCAGTTGGATCGCGGTCAGGACTCATTGCTCGCCATTTTAAAACAGTCCATTTTTTCTTTTTCAACCATTCCTGTGTACTTTTGGATGTTTACTTTGGATCATTGTCTTGCTAGAGGACCCATGATGTTCGACTCAAACCAAGTTTTCTTACACTGGGTAGGACATTTTGCTCTAAATTCTCTTGATAATCTCTGCGCATGCCCAAGAATATATACTACAGCGCAGGTGCCAGGATTTCAAAAGAAGCTGAAGAGGCGGCACCAAATACTGAAGTAAGAAATGACTGATGGATGCGAGGCATCTGTCAGAGGGGGAAAGACCTGCCCCCCTGTCAAAATTCAGGTATTTTTGACCAATTTTTAAAACAATTATTTCTGCAGTGGAAGGGATGCTAAGTAAAAGAGCCACATAGACAGAATGCAGCATTAGTGCTGCACAAGGTGGCTCTTTTACTTAAAAACGCCTGGGGGGGTGACAGGTTCCCTTTAAGCTCACTTGCAACATCTGTAAACAAACTTTGCATTGCCAAAAAGCTCTATTTTTGTTTCATCTGTCCACAGAGCATTTTCCCAGGAGGTTTGTGATTTGTCAAGGTACTCTTTGGCAAAGATCAGGTGTTCCTTTTTATGTCTATTAGTCAGCAATGGTTTCTTCCTTGGCCTTCGCCCATACATCTCTGTTTGGTTTAGTGTGCTGCATACGGTACTTGTTGAAACCATGACCTCTCAGACTGTTCCAGGTTGACCTTCAGGTCTTTGGATGTTTGACGTTGTGTTTTTTCTACCATTCACACCAACCTTCGAATACATCTCTTGACAATTTTCCTCCTTCCCCCACATCCAGGGAGGTTCTTGATGGTTCCATGCTTGGCAAAGTTCTTAATAACATTGCGGACTGTTGAAACTGGGATACCAAGGTCTTTGGAGATGGTCTTATACCCTTTTGAAGTCTATTGTTTGCTAATAATAGCAGTTCTGATGTCCTTAGTCATCTTATTTGTGAACTGGAGAAAAGAAAGACCAACCAAAAAATGGTGTGCATATCCACATAATGGCTAAAAATAGAAATCTTTATTTAGACGCCTTAGACACAGCAAACGATAAAACCACTTAAAAACATGTATAAGAACATGGCAAATAAACCACACCTCTGAAGGTGGAATAGTGTGGGACATAATAAACAATGAACCAAATGGACCAAGCAGTGACAAGCACATATGCTATAAATAAGCCACAAAATATCCACAATATAACATGCAAAGCGAAACATACACATTCACAAATGGGGCATGATGAAGATTAGAAAACATGTAAACAACAAGTATAGTGAATAAACTGAAACATCATGCTCTCAATAATATTAAACCCAAAATTGCAGCACATGCTCTGGGCATATGTTAGATGTAATGTGAACAGTGGATTTAAATCCAGACTACAAGGCGTGTGTATATCTCCAGGTCTGAAAAGCCTGGTTAGATGTACATGGTAAAAAATCCCCAAACTATATGATGTATACAATCTGTGGTGTATAACCTGAGGGTTCAGCATAATGAAAAAGGGAATGGTAGTTGGCTGTCTAGTGATGTTGTGGCAGCCTTTCTCACTGGGGCTTTTTACTTACTTCGGCTCTGTACATGAGCCTCTCTTGAACCGACCAGGCGGCCGCAACAGTTCATGGTTATTATCCATACTAGGTGTTGCACCCCATTAGTAAATTTGCATCTTTTTCTATTACATATGGTAATGTGCCCTCTCCCCTTCTTTGTTCTCAGTCATCTCATTTGTCTTCACCATTGTGATAAAGGAACAAGGCCTACCATGTGGCTTTTTAAAACACTGAAGTTGTCATTCATTGGCTAAATCAGGTCACATGGGAACCGATAATTAATCACAGGTGATTCTCATTTGTGATTAACCAGAGGAAAAATGTTTTTCCATAGTAATTTAATGTAAAGGGTGCCAATACCAGTGTCACAGCAAGCTTTAGGTTTTTCTATTTTTTCTCCCATTGTTTTTTTGCTGTAAATTATTGTTTATCATTTGCTCTTTTGTATTTAACACTAGTGCTCTATACAACAAAATTGTCCAAGAAGAAAGAAGAAAATTCGGCACCACTGCCGCCACCTTGATGTGCACTATAGTGCGGTACAAACTCACACACCTGGACTGCACGCCAGCTACCCACAGAATGGGTGCTCAATCCAAAGAAAAACATGCATAGCTACGTTGTATGAAAAAGAACAAAAGGGATGGCACTCACCGTTCTGAAGAAGTGAATTTATTTTCAAATAAAAAGCATAGGCTCGGGAGAGATGTGTGAACTGTGGAGAACGGCCGTTTCACGCCAATTGCGCTTCAACGGGTCCTTTGAAGCACAGTTGGCGTGAAACGGCCGTTGTCCACAGTTCACACATCTCTCCCGAGCCTATGCTTTTTATTTGAAAATAAATTCACTTCTTCAGAACGGTGAGTGCCATCCCTTTTGTTCTTTTTCATACAACGTAGCTATACAAGAAACTGTGTTACTTGATTCTTGTTTTTGCAGGAGATATTACACATTCATGGGTGCCAATAATGATGAGCAGAACTGTAGAGCATGCTTTGTTTTGAAAAACATGCTACTTGTGCCAAAAATGTGATTGGCTGTAGGTGTCAGAAGACTGAACTGTGCATCATCTGTTGTTTTTCTGCCTATGTATCGTTGCAGCCAATCACAGGCCTAAGTCGTCACGTAATGTCATGCTACTGCAGTGCAGTATAGCGCAACCTCCACCAGGGGGTGCTGGTGAGGGAAGAGAGGTTGCACACACAGCATAGCAACACTGAGCAGCAGCACAAGTGCCACCAGGTGGCGAAAGAGTGGTCAGACAAGCTGAGTCAGAAACAGCCAGGAGCAGAAATACCAGAGGTCATAGCAGTACACGTGGTCAGAAAAAAGCCAGGGGGTCAACATCGGTCAGAAGCGGATAAGACAAAGACAAAAGACAGAAGCAGGTCCGAATGCAAGCCAAGTCAAAACCAGGTAGTCAACAAACTTACAGGGAAACATTGAGTCAGGACAGACAGAGGGAATAAACAGACATGGGGCAAGTCAGGGATCACAGCAGGACTAATCAGGATACACCAGAGTCAGATACACATGTCGAAGGCAGAACTATAGCTGACACCGCCTGCCATATGCAGCGGAGCTAAATAGCAAACCTGAGACCAGACTGAGGCTGAGAAAAATAACCCCTGAAATGACCAGACCGGGAAAATGGAAAGACATGACTCAAAACCTAGTCTGGATCATGACACGTAACTGACAAACAGTGACATCATGGTTTTGTCTCCCGTGCAGACCATTGCAGCATCCTGTGCTGGATCCTCGAGGAGGGTCCCTCACTTTATCAGATCCACATCCATTGAAGTGGCTGGATAAGACGGAAAGCTATAAATATGTTTGGCACATATGCTGAGAGTAGTGATGGGCAAACCTCTGGATGTTCGGATCCGGCAAGTTCGGTAGAACAGTTAAATAAAAGTTTGGTTCGGGTACCAGAACAGTACCCGAACCTGGACCCCATTCACATGAATGGATGGCCCGAACATCCATTGTTTTCCACACTGTCATCTGCATGACAGCACGGCAAACACAGCCTCTGATCGACGGTAAGACCATTATCGCCGGTCAGAGAGCTGCGACTCCCATACTGTCAGATGACAACATGAGCCAGCAGCTGTGATCGGTGGTAAAAAGTTTACCTCCAGTCACAGAGGCGTCGGCTGATGTGAGCACTACTCCCATCAGTCTAAGCCTGTTGCCGCCAATAACAGTGAAAGTAGACGTGGCTGATGGGACTATTCATCAGCCGGCGCCTGCACCATAAATAAATAAATGATAAAATAATGATGTGAGGTGTCTATTTTTCATAACCAACATGGCAAAACTGACAGCTGCGGGCTGCAACCCTCAGCTGTCAGCTTTATCATGGCTGGTTATCAAGAATAGAGGGGTCCCCACACTGTTTTTTTTTTTTTAATTTATTTAATTTTAAATCAGATGTATGGTCCCCCCCTTTTTGACAACCAGCCAAGCTAAAGCAGACAGATGGGGGCTGGTGTTCATAAGCTGGTAAGGGGCATGGATATTGGCCCTCCCAGCCTAAAAATAGCAGCTTGCAGCTGCCCTAGAAGAGACGCATCTATTAGATGCACCAAACTTCACGCTTTGCCCAACTCTTCCCACTTGCTCTGTGGCTGATGTAAGTGGGGTTCATATTGGGGGGATGATGTCACCTTTGCATTTTCAGGTGACATCAAGACCAGATGTTAGTAATGGAGATACATCTATAAGACACCTCTCCCTTACTAACACCACAGTCATATTGTCAGTAAAAAACACCCATTTTACAAATTTTTTTAAATATAACAAACACAGTTATACTCACCTTACACTCGTTTCATTGAAGCCCTGATCCCCTGTCAAAACAGAAAATAATAAATAACAAAAATACTCATCTAATGCTCATTCAATTGCAACACTGGTCTCCTGTAAAAAAATAAAGATAAAAAACAACAATATCCCTCCCCTGTCCGACATATTGTCCCATTCTGTAATCTATGTCTGTGATAATTGGTTTTCAATCTGGACGGTGGAAATATGTGACCGTCTAGGCTGAAAACTAGCTGTTTTAAACGCACTGTCAGCAACTAGCAGTGACGTCATCGAGGCTACCGCAGGTCACTGAGGCAGTGTTCCCAGCTCACTTCAGTGAGAGCCAGGCCGATGAACAGCAGTGACCTCAGTAAGATCACCGCTAGCACTGTGAGAAAAAGTCTCACAGTGCAGTGCTGAGCTCAGTGACTTCACCGTAGTTCACTGTGAGAAATTTGTTTTATTTTATACCTGCTGTTTCCCTGGCTATTATTTTGTATTAAAACGGTTCTGAAGATAAGGGCCTTTTTATTTAGTACAGAATTTCATGGTCTTTAATGAGGAGGCGTAGCTCACAGGATTCTTTAGGGGCATGTCTTTAACTGCTCTACATTGTTACCATGAGCCACACCCCGATGGTGAAGACCATAGAGTTGAACGAAACGGGTCGGTCAAATTCAAAAGTCGACGACTTTCGCTAAAGTCGGGTTTCGCTCGACCGTAGCGTGTGGTCGGGTTTCCCAGAATGCTCGCACGTGACTTTTTTCAGCCACTGAGCAAGGACGTACACTGTGGGCAACGAGATGACATGTGCAGCGTCCGGGTAGAGGGAGAGAGAGTTATCGCGCACTTTAAAAAAGTTGTCCGGCATGTAGGTGTGTTTACTGTCCTCCACTCCCTGCCGACTTTGCTTCCCTATTGACTTGCATTGGGTTTCGTGTTTCAGTCGGACCTTCGACTTTTCCCTATAGTCGGCCGATTTCGTTCAACTCGACTTTCGAGAAAGTCGGGTTTCATGAAACCTGACTCGACCCTAAAAAAGGCAAAGTCGCTCATCTCTAGCGGTAATATAATACGATCAGAAACTGATCATTTTTGACTAGCTGGCAGGTCCTATTTAAAAAGGTTCTCTGTTAATACAAGTTCTGTGAATAGATGAAAAAAATTACCACCTATCTTGTAAATCGGTAATAACTTATTGATGGGAGTCTGACTACCGGGAACCACACCAATCAGCAGAACAGGGAACTCTTACCCCCATCAAGGCACTCTTCTCCCCATTAGAAAGCAGTAGTAGCGTGCTTGACCCACCAAAACTGCAATCATTCTCTATGAGGCTGCCATAAAATGCCAAGCATGTGCAGTATTTGGATAGTATTTTACATCAGTCTTTGTAAGCCAAAATCAGTGGAACAATCAGAGGAAAAGTATAAGGCCGATATCACACATGCGAGAAACACGGCCGAGTCTCGCATGTTAATACCCGGCATTGCCACCGGCACTCAGAAGAGAAACGTTCAGCTCCATGTATACGTAGCTATGCGGCCGCACGCTCCGCTCCCGATTCCCGGCGGCAGTGCCGGGTACTAACATGTGAGACTTGGCCGTGTTTCTCACATGTGTGATCCCGGCCTAACAGCACAGTCTGAAGACCGTACTAATTATTCACGTGAAGGTTGCATCGCAATCCTCGGACTGGTCATCAGCTCACCAGACCTGAGCATGACAGCTGCATTGAAATACATGCTGTCATACTTATGTCAGTAGAGCCGACGGACAGTCAGAGCATTGCGATGTGATCCTCACGTGAGTAATACTGACATCTGACTGCGCTCTTATACTTTTCCTTTGATTGTTGCACTGATTTTGGCTTACAAAGACTGAGCTAAAATACTAACCAACTTCTGAATGTGTGAACGGGGCCTAATACTGAAAAAAGTTTCCCATTCTGCTGATCGGTGCAGGTCCTAGCAGTTTAACACCCACTAGTCAATAAGTTATGATAACTAGGTTTCAATGGAGAACGCTTTTAAGAATAACCTGTCTCCCCCTAAGGGTAAGCAGACAGCAACAAATATGTCCATTAAAAACGCAACATTATATATTATGTTATTTTTTTTTCCTTTAAAGAAACCCTCCTGCTGATCACTGGGCTCTGGTTAGTGGGCTTCCAAGTTTTGTTGCAGAAAGTGGATTTGTAAGTTTGCTTAATATTATTTGGAATAGAATGCTTTAACTAGAAGTCATCCATACATTTCTAATGTAAATATAATTACGGCATACTTTGAATAATATATGTTACATTCTTTACCTACAACTGATCCGCCCATAAAGGACCAAGCGGCACACACTTTAGTAAAACGTCAATGCAGATTGTACCGGAGAAAATAAACAAGGTTTATTTTCAATCAGCTCTGCTATGCAGTCCGAAGGCTAAATTTCCCTTTTCTCTAGGGTTAATACACCAGCCCATTTACAGGGGAAATCAGCAATAAATAGAATGTATTAACATGTTAAAATACCCCATAAAGGTCATTTAAGACTCTATTGTGGGCACAGATGTGTGGAATGAATGAAAACATAGAAAAGTAAGAAAAAAACAACAGGAAAAAAAAATCACTTTTTATAGCCCCACCCCTGAAAAATATGTCCAATATCTAAAAAATTTTTATTCTGAAGGGTAAATTCAATTTAGAATGTTTTTTTATCAATCCTTTGCATCTATAAAAAAAGTTAAACAAAATGCGAACAATAGACATGCAAGTGAAAAAAACTAAGGTAAAAAAAGACACCACCAGTCCAAATCCCTGTTCAGAGCCCCTCCCCTGTAAAAAATTGAAAAATAGACACATAGTTCCTTATTTTTTTACATTTTCCCAGATATCAGGAAGAAAAAGGAATATAAAAATGACATAAAAGTTAAGCCCAATGTATCACAAAAATGAAAAAGGCAAAAAATTTTGAGTAGCCGAATAAGAACATTTTTCTGAACTGTTAAAAATGCATGTATATGGTTAATCTGCAGGTTTAAAGGGAACCTGTCACCAGAAAAAAAATGCTGTTAACCTGCAGATATGGGGTTAATCTCCAGGTTAATAGCATTACTAACCTGCCCAACGCCTAGAGCAATTACAGCCACGGCTCACAGCACTGAAAGCGGCCGCTGTAAGCACATCCCGGCCCTAACTGACTAACTCTATAGTGCATCAGAACAGAGCAAGCTGTCATTCAGTTGTAGCAGTGCCTGAACAACACCACTGCAATCAAACTAAAGGAACAAAAAGCGCAATAGGGTCTTATCCGGGTTATTGTTAGAAGAATAAATTAGAATCTACTCACCCTTTTCAGGAGAGGTTCAGGCATATAAGATCCATAGTCAGCTTGCTGCATGTCCAAAGGTCAGCTCTGTGACCATAAAACTTCAGATTCTTTGGAGTAAATTTATGGACTTCAGTGCGCTGCTAGACAAATTCACTTATCCAGGTTATGAGAAAGATTAACTGTTTATTTCCCAACGAAATTCAAAGTGTATACCACTTCTTCATCAGGGGATGATATGTCATCCCCTGATGAAGAAGTGGTATACACTTTGAAACGCGTTGGGAAATAAACAGTTAATCTTTCTCATAACCTGGATAAGTGAATTTGTCTAGCAGCGCACTGAAGTCCATAAATTTACTCCAAAGAATCTGAACAACACCACTGGCAGAACTCAAATACAGTACAGTAGTTGAGGAGGCAGAAACAAATCACTGGCTTTATTGAATGACAACGGATTACATGCCGGAAGATAGCACTAACAATTATTGAAATTAGATACAAAAAGAGATAGCTGGAGCATGTCTTAGCTGTGCCATTGCCAGCTATGACAATACAAAGTTCAATATAAACAGTATAAACAATTTCTACAGATTACTCTCTTCTAACTTCCTACCTGGCTTCTGATAATCGGGCCATGCTGCTACAGTGCCCTAGTTAAAGAAACCTGCTCTACACCATAACACAGTTGAACACCGGTATACACTCACAATTCTGTAGTACTTTGAAGAAGGTCTGGTAGCTGCTGATCCTGGTCCTGACGTAGTAGAGACAAATTTGTTGTGTTGAGCTCTTCCTTCAGGTTAACTGATCCATCTTCTTCTAGATCCGTGCAAGTCTCGTTCCCACTTTCAATGTTGAGAGATTACTGGTACCACAGCATTGATTTCTCTCTTAGGTTACAGGTGCTCGGACTCTTTACTTCTGATACAGAACTGGTGATCATTCTTGCGGTAGCCGGGCACTATCTTCTTCCTTGAAGCAATTAGTTCATTTACCAGTCTCTCGTTGTTAATACACATTTATAGTCCTGCCTGTCTCTCACAGGCATGAGGCTTCATCGTCTCTTCTTGCACTGATACCTCTGGCCTCTTGTTCAAAGCCAGAACACAGCAAACTGCAGGGGAGAAAGGACTAGTCCAAGAGCACACAAATCAGAGTGGAGCATTGTCTATTAAAGACACAGTGTAATTCAGTTCTTAGCAGGGGCTGTCCCCCTACAAAGTGCCAGGGAGTCCTTACAGCTGCCTCACTGTACTGTGAATGGTGACTGTAAGGCTGGGTTCACATAGCATTCGGGTGCTGCGTTTAACGCATCCGTTACATAGCGGCATTAACACTATGTAACGGATGCGTTAACGCACCCATACACTGCTATAGACGGGCGCATCGCTAACACATGTCATAATCGGCATGCGTTAGCGATGTGCCGTCATTCTGACAGACCCTCAAACGAAGTCTGAAGCATCCGAGGGTCCGTTACTGCTAGCCATGGGTGATTGCATAACACGATCCACAAAAGGCAGTTGCACTAGCGCAGACTGTTTAACGCATACATTGAACGGACTGCCCTAATGTTATCTGACCCTGGCCTCATTGTTCCTGGGACACAAGCATGACTGAAAGCATGCAGCTGCCACGAGGAATAAAGTTAATTTTCTTTTTGTGCCGCACTTCCAGTACTGCGGCTGGACATCTTCATAATACTATTAACCTGCAGATTAAAGGGAACCTGTCACCAGTTTTGTCATATATCTGTAGTACTCGCAGGTACGGGGGATGCAGTGACGAGGCGTGAGACGGTTTGGGCTTTAAGATGTAACTTTTATATCTATAGATGCCTTTGGGGCTGTCTTGAGCAACCAAGAAACAAGCTAACAATAATTGTCCTCGCAGGGACCAATCACAAGAATACACTGATAATGTGAACACGACTAACCCGGCAAAATCCTGTCACTATAGGGCCGCGGTATGGCTGACTACGGGTCCTTAGTTCCAATGTGTCACTTATATTTCTGATGTCTGGCGAAGTGCTGCTCGGCGATACTCTGGTGTTGCAGCCACTGAGCCCAGCCGGCAAGGATCACCCAACCGGCGAGGATCTGGTGAAGTCTTCGGGCGTTCCTACACCCAGGCGAAGTGGGGGCGCAACAGGCCCTAGGCGTGTCCTTTGGCGGAGCAACCCCCCGTGAGGGCAGCGGGGTTCTGCCTGCTAGCAGGATGAAGGAGGCCACAGCCCCTGGGCAGGGATGAGCCTCAGTTATGCTGAGTGGCGGCTGGTAGGCCACGGGCGCAGCCTGGGGCTGTGTGGAGAGTCCCTTGAGGGCGAGGGGCAGGCCCCAGCTGTGGGCTGCAGCGGGGCGGTGGCTGCTGCGGGCAGCAATGGATAGGCTGCAGCCGCGGACTGGAGTGGAGCGGCAACGGCTGCGGGCAGCAGCAGGCAGGCCGCAACCGCGGGCTGGAGTCGGGCGGTGGCCGCGTGCAGCAGCGGACAGGCCGCACCTTCGGGGTGTAGTCGGGCGGCTGCTGCCATGGGCGGGAGTGGACGGGCTGCACCCGTGGGGTGGAGTCGGGCGGCGGCTGCCGCGGGCGGGAGTGGACTGGGTCCGCTGGAGTATCACCTCCTGAAGTGTCCGTTTGCACTGTCTGGGGTTCTTCTTTGTCGTCTTCATCCCAGACTGCTGGTGGGGGTTCTGGGACCTGAGGAGGAGCCTCAGATCGTGCAGGGTCTGCGGACGTACAGGGTCGTAACATATTGCAATGTATGGTACGAGTGGGAAGGTCCTTGTCTTTTTCTGATTGTATCTCGTACACTTGCCCATCGGGGCTTATCCGTCACAATATCCGATAGGGATCCTCTTCCCAGCAGGGTTCTAACTAGTGCTGAGGGTGCTGATCCCACACGAGTACTTGATCTCCGGTCTGGAAGTCAATTAGTTGAGGCAGCGCCCCCCCGGGGTGTTCCAGGTCCTGAAGTTTGGTGTGTACAATTCGGTGCAAGGTTTGCAACCGATGCCGATGGTTCTGGACCCACGAGGGGACCCCTGTCCATGGTTGTTTCTCTTCCAAATTCAACTCTACAGTACCTCCGTAATTCCTTTGCCTTCCCGGCCGAATAGCAGCGAGTAGGGAGTGTACCTGGCGCACCCGGTTGTTATAAACCCATACCAGTTCAGGGACCTATTCGGGCCAGCGGGCCTTACAGTCACTATCCAGGGTGCGCAACATTTGAATCAATGTTCGATTAAATCGCTCACAGGCCCCATTCCTTTGTGGGTGATACGGAGTGGTACGGGATTTGTCGATGCCATACAGTTGATGTAGTTCTTTCATGACTTTTCCCAGAAAGCATGCGCCTTGATCTGAATGGATCCATTGGGGGCAGCCGTAAACTTGGATAAAGTTTTTGCCAATCGCATAGGCGGCTGATTCTGCAGTCTGATCTCGGGTAGGGGTCACCACGGCGAACTTGGTGAAATGGTCCACCATGCCAAGACAGTGCTCATACCCCCTTGGTATGCCAGGCCAATGGTCATGTAGTCCACCATCAAGAGTTCGAGGGGCGCTGCTGTAACAATGGTCTGGACTGGAGCCCGCTGCACAGGTGGTTTAGCTAGTTCACATAGGCGACAGGCACGGCAAACTTCTTCCACGGCGGTCTGCAAGCGAGGGTGGTAGGCCTTTTGCTGCAGCCACTGAAATGTCTTTTGCGTCAGCATGTACATTCTCTGCTACTCTTTTGTAAATGATCTTGTATTTGAATTTGGCCATCTGGGCTACCCATCGTTGCTCCAGGGCACCTAGTTTGGCATCTTCGGGTTGTTGTCGGTCCGTACTACCACCTCGGAGTCTGCCAGGTACTCTGCGAACCGCTCCGTCATGACCCACACTACCGCGAGGAGCTCGAGCTTAAAGGAGCTGTAATTGTCAGTATTACGTTCAGAGTCGTGGAGTGATTGGCTGACATAAATGATCACTTTCTCCCGGCCATCTTGGACTTGCGACAATACAGCTCCTAGCCCGTGAAGACTCCCGTTGGTGTGCAGTATGAACGGCTGCGAGAAATCCGCATAAGCTAACAGCGGGGCATCCGAGAGTGCGGCCTTAAGATCTTGGAAGGCATCTTACTGCGGTTCTCTCCACTGAATCTTCCATCCATTCGCCCCGGCAGGGGCCCCCTTTATCAGGTCTTGCAGGGCTCGGGCTCAACGTGCAAAATTCTTTACGAAACGACGGTAGTACCCTTCCAACCCCAGGAAGGCTCGTGCATCTTTTACCGTCTTAGGAGTAGGTCACCCCTGGATCGTGGTGACCTTTTCCCGGGATGGTCTTACGCCTTCTGCAGAGACGGTATGCCCCAGATATTCGATCTGCATCCAGAATAGGTGGCATTTCTGGGGTTTTACCTTCAATCCGTACTTCTGCAGTTGGCCGAGCACCTGCCCCAACTGCCGCAGGTGGTCCTCAAACATAGCAGCATAGATGATGATGTCATCCACGTATATCAGTGTGGCCTCGAAGTTGAGATCTCCCAGACCGCTCCATCAGCCGTTGAAAAGTCCCGGGGGTGTTGGCCAGCCCAAACAGCATACGATTGAATTCGAACAGTCCCATGGGAAGAATGAATGTAGTCTTGGCCCGTTCTTCTTCCGACATTGGCACCTGCCAGTACCCACTGGCAAGATCTAAGGTCGAGAAATATGTCGCTTTTCTCAAGGCAGATAGGGATTCTTCAATGCTGGGCAGCGGGTACGAGTCTTTGATGGTACAGGCGTTCAACTTCCGATAATCCACACAGAACCGCAAACTGCCATCTTTCTTGCAGACCAACACGATGGGGCTGCCCAAGGGCTCTGGCTTTCTCGAATGACTCCTTTTCGCAGCATGTGGTCCAATAGAGTCTTTACCTCTTGATAGAGCTGTGGGGGAATCTGCCAATATCATTCACTAATAGGAGCCGTTCCTGCAGTGGGAATACCGTGCGTGATGGCCGTGGTACATACGAAATCGTCCTCATGTTTGGCAAATACCTCCTGATGTTGGCCCAGAAGTGTTTTTACCTGGAGTATCTGGGCCGGGGTGAGGCCAGAGAGTTCTGCTCGCATTTTTTCCAGGATAATTTGGCCCTTTTCTTCGGCCAAGGACCTGGAGGTCTGAAGAGATTGGATGGATACTGTCCATGGGTTCCCCATTTGCACTTTTAGCTGGAACACCGGAGCCGGGAGCACTTCCTCCAGGGGTCTCACTAGTTTTGCCATTTCGGCCCGCGGTTTCAGAACGATGTCTTGGTCTTCTAGGTTAACACACCGCACCAGGATGGTCCCTTTCTGCATGGAGGCCAGGGTGCGGGCCACCAGGACTCCAGGGGGCAGGCGCTCCGAGAGGCTCGGCTCTACCTGCATCTCCACTCCTTCCAGTGGCAGAGTGGCCCGGATTGGTAAGGCCACCACCGTCTGTCCTGGTGGCAGAACGAGCGGAGGGGCTGCCGGAGCAATCACCTTCCCCAGCACCTCGCCCTCCCGGCAGTCCTGTCGGACTCACGCTCCCCGCACCAACTGTTGGAAGACCTGCCCTTGGGGCGTGCAGGAGCCCCGCTGGCTCAGAGTCTCTTGGGTGGGCTCGCTCAGGAGTATGCTGCCGAATGCTCGCAATATATTCATACCCAGAGTCACCGGGTGTTTATCGTTAGCTTCTCCCTGGGTCAAGATCACTCCTCGGCGGCTGAGTGGCTTGCCGCATAACGAACTCTGCATCCAGACTACTCTGACAACAGGAACTGGCAGCTGGTTGGCGGCTACCAGCTTTATCACGGACCCCCACTGGGGTCTTAGTGCTTTAGGAAAATGCTGCTGAAAATAAGTCTCTGGCACGGTCGTTACTTGCGACCCTGTATCGACTAGGCATCGTATGGCACGGCCTTCAAGCTCTGCCCATACCACCGGACACCTCGCCACCAGATCCCCGGGACTTCCACCACCCCTTGTCATGGTTTCTGGCTCCGAGCGGCGTCCCCCCTGCTCAGATGGCCACCGGGGTGGGTATTCCACACACCGCCGGTACTATCGGGCGAGGTGGCCAGGCTCTTCGTACTCATAACATTCCTGAGGCCGCAGGGGCCGACTGCCCCTGGGATTGTGGGGGCCCCACGGTCCCGGGCATGCCCCAGGCCATTCACTCCTGGCCTCGGCCCTTCTCTTCACCTCGGCCCCGTCGCCTCTGATATCCTTCAGCTCCCGTTTCATGTCTTCCACCCATTGTGGCTCTTCAATGGCACTCACAAAGGCTTCCGTGCTCCGGACCTTTCCCACGGGGACTGTCAACCCCTGTTCCCGCGCACGCGCCTTACTCCCTACCTCAGAGAAAGCCATATGCGGGTTTCCCGGACCTGCTCCCGCACAGCCTGCTTAGTCAGAGGGTCTCGGAGTCCGGTCACTAAAAGGTCGCGTAGGGTGAGGTCAATGGGTCCCACCCCTACACCGTCCTTCCGCTCTATGGCTGTGTATAATTCCTGAAGAGCATTCATGTACTGGGTCACCATCTCCCCTTCCCCTTGCATACGACTGAACAACCAGGTTCTCAGTTCCCCCACATTTGTCGTATCCCCATGTGTCTCCTCCAATATCTGTAAGACCCTAACAAAGGTGTTACACTGTCCTGGGGGGTCTCAACATTACGGAATCCCGGGCCTCCCCGTCCAATGCCATAAGGGCTACCTCAGCTTCCAAGTCGGTGGTCATCGGATGCATTCTAAACAACCCTCGCATCCGTTCCGTCCAGCTCCACAGCATGGTATTGGTGCCGGAGTACCTAGGCAGATTGCTCAGCATAGCCCCCAAGGAAATGCTGGACCGGGAGCCAGTGTTGCCCACCCTTTGGACTGCGGCATCCCCGCTCATGCTTGGAGACTGCATCCTGCCGACTACGCCAAATGTAGTACTCGCAGGTACGGGGGATGCAGTGATGAGGCGTGAGACGGTTTGGGCTTTAAGGTGTAACTTTTATATCTATAGATGCCTTTGGGGATGTCTTGAGCAACCAAGAAACAAGCTAACAATAATTGTCCTCGCAGGGACCAATCACAAGAATACACTGATAATGCGAACACGACTAACCCGGTAAAGGCCCGTCACTATAGGGCCATGCTATGGCCGACTACGGGTCCTTAGTTTCAATGTGCCACTTATCTTTCTGATGTCCGGCGAAGTGCTGCACGGCGATACTCTGGTGTTGCAGCCGCTGGGCCAAGCCGGCAAGGATCACCCAACCGGCGAGGATCTGGTGAAGTCTTCGGGCGTTCCTACACCCAGGCGAGGTGGGGGCGCAACAGGCCCTAGGCGTGTCCTTTGGTGGAGCAACCCCCCGTGAGGGCAACGGGGTTCCGCCTGCTAGCAGGATGGAGGCCACAGCCCCCAGGCAGGGGCGAGCCTCAGTTATGCTGAGTGGCGGCTGGTAGGCCACGGGCACAGCCAGGGGCTGTGCGGAGAGTCCCACTGAGGGCGAGGGGCAGGCCCCAGCTGCGGGCTGCAGTGGGGCGGTGGCGGCTGCGGGCGGCAATGGATAGGCTGCAGCCACGGGCTGGAGTGGAGCAGCAACGGCTGCAGGCAGCAGCAGGCAGGCCGCAACTGCGGGATGGAGTCGGGCGGGGGCTGCCGTGGGCGGGAGCGGATGGGCCACACCTGCGGGGTGGAGTCGGGCGTCGGCTGCCATGGGCGAGAGCGGACGGGCCACACCCGCGGGGCAGAGTCGGGCATTGTCTCTCTGTTGGATGGCTCAGTGCCGTCTCCCTGCAGTCCACCGTGAGTCTCCCTGCAGTCTCTCTGGTCGCTGCTCTCCCCACTCTGCTCTGGCTCTGGCTCTCTGGCACTTCTTGGCTTCCTTCCTCCTCCTCTCCTGTTCTGCTGACTCACTCCTCCTGGCGTCCTCAGTCCTTTATATACTGGCCTCTCCCCCAACCTCTCTGGAACTCTCTATGTCCTGTCCTCTAATTCTGTCCCCTGGAAACAGTTTCCCTAGGAACCTTGGTGACAGCCCCCTTGGTTCCGGCCCAGGCACACAGCAAGGACGGCTCCTCCTGCATATCAACTAAAACTATCAGCTTATTCAGCACCAACACTGCATTCCATAAATGCTTATACAACCCCTTGACTCCACCAGGGTACACCAAAAAACCTTTTTAAGTTCTCCCACGCTGTATGGTAATCCGTTTGGCCCAGTCCAATAGGCTCTGTTTTTCGCCTCTCCATCCCTCCCCCTGGCTTCTGATCGTCGTCCATCCTGCAAAGGGCAGAGCATAGTGTGCAGACACGAGCCGCAATTTCTGTGCGCAGGAGCAAGATTTTGCTTGGCAATGTGGAGGACTCGAGATGTCATCCACGTCAGTTAGAGAAGGAGGATGGCGAGCAGCAGCCGAGGGGAGGGATGGAGAGGCCCGAAATCACGCAGGAAGCAGGATCATTGCTATTGCTAAAGTATACACCAAATAACTTTATCTAGTGATTTGCAGGAATAACAAGTTTACCGAAGGGCTCAGTCAGACAGCTATATAAGACAGACAAAGTAGGATCACAATGCTTGGTCCGACCAGCGGTTCTCCCCATCTGAGCATGACAATTTCATATCTTTCTATTCAGCTGTGATGCTCGAGTGGAGATAGCCACCGGACAGTCTGAGCATTGTACTTTGATCTCGGTCTGATTTATACATGCATCTGACTGCGCCCTAACACAAAATAGAAATGCATCCTCTTACACTTTATTTTTTTACCCTAATGTAGATTTGCAACATTATGAATGCAGCCGCAGATGAAATGTTCAAATTTCAGGTAAAGATAATATATTGGTATTGTAGATAACATAGACAGCATTTGTGGTTGACATATCTTAAGAACGGCCAATAATTTACTGGACCCATGCCACGACCTGTACTAAAAAAGGGGATGAGGTCATGATATTTGTGATGCAAATAGGTTGCTGTATGCCAATGCATCAGCGCTAGTAGTCCCACACTTGCAGAATGGATTACAGCCCAATTAGTAGTAGCAGACAGTGCTAGTTTTGGCATGTCTTATAGTTCAGATAAAATGATTGTAGTTATACTCCAGAAAGAGTCCACAAAGTCCAATTTATGAAAAAGCTGCCGACAGATATTTCTTCTGGCAGCTTATCTCTGGAAGAGCAAAGCAATTGGCAGTCCGAAATTGGCTATTCCCAATCAATATTTTCTACCATAGACACTAGGCCAGTGCCCCCATACACATACACATGGGGGTGTTAGTCAAACCCATAGATGGGTGGATTCGAATGGCATTAGTCTAATACTTTTATTTAATTGTGCTCTAGAGAGTGCAGTCCAGAGCCATTGCCTCTCATTTGTCTGTAGTTACTCTATTTGATTGCAGACCACTGAATTGTGACTGTGCTATTCACACACTGTCACGATTCCCCTAAAGTGTTTGTGTTTGTTGGCGGTTTTGTGAATGCATGCATGCGATTTGCATTCTTGTGGTCACGTGTCAACTAAACTCATTTGCTTCTCTCATTTCTCTTCTATTGATAGAAAAGAGGTGAGACTAGTCGGCATGTGACTGCAAGTACATGGCCGTGGTTATATAGAGTGATTACAGATGTTTCATTTTCAATTTTAACTCCCAAATTCCATATTTGTAAAAGGAAAAACTCTTTCTAAGAACCTGATTATGCATCTTCAAGTTTCTAAAGCCCCACATTCTATTCCAGCTTACCTACTTGCTTTAATTTCAGTAATTTCTGAATTTATTTTCAAGAAAGAACCATTGGATGAATCTGGCTGGCTTATTAAAAATGTTCTGTCAATGCCTATTGTTAACAAAAAAGAAGAAATTGTTGGTGTGGCCACCTTTTACAACAGGAAGGACGGAAAACCTTTTGATGAAATGGATGAAACATTAATGGAGGTAAATAACTGGTTAGGTTACCCTCATAATTTTACTATTCCTGTTTAAAAGTGACCCCTACGTTTAATCGACAAAAGATGCAATTTAGCAGATGGCTGTATTTTAAACTATTCATCAGATTTATGCCTATAGCTTAAATCTGAAGTCCAATCCTGAATTCATTGTAACTTCAAACTGTACCCTACTAATGATTCAGTGAAATTGTTGTTACAGTCTTTGACACAGTTTCTGGGCTGGTCTGTTCTAAACACTGACACCTATGACAAGATGAATAAGTTGGAAAATCGTAAGGACATTGCACAAGATATGGTTATGTACCATGTAAAGTGTAACAGTGAAGAAATGCAAGATATCCTGGTAATTAATATAGTTTTTATGCATTTTGTACTGCACAAATGGTATTTCTGGAGTTACCACAGTCAGTCTCACCATGTTATCTACTAAAAATGTATGATAATAGTGTCCCCTATATTCATGAGGCTTCATTTAAAATGAGATGTCATGGTGCCTCACTGCTTACTTTTATTAGTATTAATTTTGGACTCCTTGGGCTAACCCAAAGCCACCCTCCGTCCAACTTTAATTCCATCATAAACTTTATGATTCTCATTGCATCACACAGGCCATAACATCAAAATAAACCAACTCAATGGACAATAGTGGTACGTGATTAAACTCAAAGCTCATCTCCAAGTTCGGGTTCCAAATTTCTAGCCCTTTGGATGACATTAAGTTATAGCCAGGAGGATCCTTTTGTGAGCTTTTCTGACCCAAATTTTTGTTCCTGATATTCTTGGATGTGGTGAACATAAACCATTTGAAATATGGGCATAAGTATTTGCAAATTCTACTTTCCTGTCGAGTAAAGAATTTTTTCCATGGTTGTATATTTGGAAGTATTAATGAGTTTCTCCCCAGAGTTTCACTTCAAAAGTTGTTATATTTAACCTCCATGATTAATTAATTGGCTGAGTTACATAACTTTTATCCTGCTGTCCTTTTCTAGCCATCTCGTGAAAAACTTGGAAAGGAGCTTGAACAATGTGACGATGATGAAATTGCCAAACTACTTGTAGGTATTAAATATTCTTAAAACCATAAAATCCTAATTCATAGTACCTAAAATTTGTGACATGTATTCTGACAGAAGGAGCCCAGTATCTGACTGCAAACTATCACTTACCTATATGAGCACATGCTGAGAAAGTAGCAGGTTGTATTCAGTGACTCTAAGCTCCCACTCATGAGAAAATTGAATTTCAAATGGATAAAAACTAACTTATACTTTACTGATATTTTATTCAAGGCTGAAGAAAACATACAGTACTGTGCAAAAGTTTTCAGCATGTGAGGAAAAAGTGGTACAAAGTAAGAATGCTTTAAAAAAGAAGTATTGATATTTTTTACAAATTAACAACATGCAAAATGAATGATTAAAAAATAAATATAAATGAAGTCATTTTTTTTGTGTGACAACCCTTTGCTTTCAAATTAGAACAAAATCTTTAAAAAAAATCAAAAAAAAAAAATCAGGGATTTTGTTGGACTATAGTCAGGTTTCTGAGTAACCATTCTTTGTTTTTTGCTTTAGTCTTCTCATCCTTTTCTTCCAAGAGCCATAACTTTTTTATTTTTTCATCAACATAGCCGGATGAGAGCTGTTTTTTTGTTTTTTGTGGAACGAGTTGTAGTTTTGAATGACACCATTCATTTTACTACATAGTGCACTGGAAAACAGAAAAAGAATTTTAAGTTTGTTGAAATTGCAAAAAAAAGTGCAATTTCACAATTTTTTGAGATTTTAAATTTGCCATGTTCATTATATGGTAAAATTGACCTGACAACATGATTCTCCAAATCAGTATGAGTACGCAGATACCAAATATGTATAGTTTAGTTTTTAATGAAGTGGTGAAAAAAATTTCAAAAATTTGTAAGATTTCTTTTTGTCGCCATTTCCTGAGACCCATAATATTTTCATTTTCTGGAACCGCATCAATACCAAATATGTGTATGTTTTTATTGTTTTATTTTTAATGTGGCAAAAGGGGGGTGATTTGAACTTGTGTTTTATTTTCTTCATATTTTTATCCCTTTCCCTACATGCGCTGTACGGTGCTGCGGGAGCTACGTTCCCACAAATCTCCATATATATATATTGTGGTGTAGTTACCACTATGTCAGCTAGGGGGCGCTGTGTGGGTGTCCCAGGACGAGTGTACAGGCACATTCAGTGTGGTAACAGGAGCAGGGTCCTAAATGACCATTATGGGTCTCAAGGTGGGTGGCCTTGGGATGCAGGCTCCAGGGTGTATTGATCAGTAGAGGTACTGCTGATCTTTCTGTTACACTCTGTCAGGGAAGCCTGTGTGTGTCTATACAACCTTTAGTGATGTCATAGCCATGTGATCACCTGTGGGTGTGGTTACAGGGCTATGTAATTGAGGTGTTTGGCACATGTGAGAGAGAGTGGAGGAAGTCTGTCTGAGTGTGGACAGACTTCCATGTGTCCAGGCGGGACACTACAGAGGTTGTATATGGGGAGGACTACACCTCCCAGCATGTGCTGAGACTCTCGGTCCGAGTCTGAAGCCACGGACGTTTATGTTCTTTTGTGCCTAAGCTAGAGGCTATTTTGGTGATACGCTGATTTATGGTTTATGGAGCAAATAAACCTCATGAACTTTGGGAAGAACCTGCCTCATGATTGTCTCCCGCTGCACCTGAGCGAGTCACATCCCTACAATTGGTGACAGACTGCGGGCAGCGATTCCCAGAAGCACGTGTGGCAATGCTGGCGATTCTGAGCCAGGAGAGCAGACGGTCTGACAACTGTGAGTAATACTGACCGAGGTCAGAGAAAGTGACTGTATTAAAATTTGTGGGATACCTCTGGAGGAGAAGAGGCGTCCAGGAACCTGTGTGGCCGACACAGGTAACAGACAGGAGTCTGTGTTGCACTGACCAGGGTCAGTGAGAGACTGTGTTCCTGGAGGGGTCAGTGAGCAAGGTCCTGGAGGGTCAGTGTTGGGAGGTTCTGGGAGAGGAATCGGATCCCTGGAACACGTGCTATGACCTTGGACCTGGTGAGGCGTGTGTTGGGCAGTCTCAGGCGGAGACGGATGTCCTGAAGAGCACCCGCTGAGCCCCTGGACCTGGTGAGGCTGGTGGGAGGAGGGTCGGCTCCCTGAATAGCACCCGGTGTGCCCTGTGTGTTGGACGGTCTCAGGTGGAGACGGTACGTCCTGAGTGGCACACGAACAGGACATGTGAGAGACTGTGCATGTGTTTTTTTTCTTTTTTTTTTCTTTTCCTCTGCAAAACCTGAAGGTGCTTGCTGTGGCTCAGTGGGGTCACGAAGGTCTCGCAGCACAAGGACCTGGTGTTTTCTTTAAGGGATCTGCCCTGGGAGCATTGGTAGC
Source organism: Dendrobates tinctorius (assembly GCF_039654945.1). Taxonomy (NCBI): domain Eukaryota; kingdom Metazoa; phylum Chordata; class Amphibia; order Anura; family Dendrobatidae; genus Dendrobates; species Dendrobates tinctorius. The sequence continues at coordinate 52,635,365 of NW_027361679.1, read as the reverse complement.
AGACGCTGTCTGTCTACACCATCCTGCTGCAGCTTTATTGCATGTGACTAAGCGGATACAGTAGTTGTGGCTTTACACAACTATTAAGGGTGAGTACCCTGTATTATTGCTGCGTAACCCATTATACCTGCACTGGTAAGGCCCTATGGGCGCGCTTTTGTGGTTTCTTTTATCTTTGAGGGTGACAAGCGGCTTCCAGTAACCCGGCGGGGTTATGAAGGTGACAAGCGGCTTCCGGTGGATCGGCGGGTCCACGAAGATGGCACAGCAGGAGCTGCAGTGACACCAGCCGCTGTGTATGTGTGTGAACAGCAGCCGGAGGTGCCGGTGATCAGTGACAGCAGGAGCTGTGGTGGTGCCAGCAAAGACTTGTGTGGTATCGTTAAAAGACAAACTGTACTGTGTGAACTGTGGCCTAAGAGGTTCTGCAGGACGGACATGGGGAAATCCCAAAAGGGGGCGGTGACCCAAAAGGGGGCGGTGACCCAAATTGGAGTGGTAACCCAAAAAGGGGTGGAAACCCAAAAGGGGGCGGTGACCCAAATTGGAGTGGTAACCCAAAAAGGGGTGGAGTCCCAAAAGGGGGCGGTGACCCAAATTGGGGTGGCATCCCAAAGCGGGGTGGTGGTCCAGAAAGGGGCCAAGTGTGAAGAAGTGACAGCACTGGGTGTCTCAGTAGGTATGTCTGGAGTACCGCAGTGTATGTGCAGGTCTTTTTCAGAATGTGGAATATCCTTTCCGGGGAGTAATGATGGGCCACAGATGTGTACAGTGATGCTGCACTGGGAAGGAGCCTTTGGTCGGCTGGAATCAGAGAGTCAGGTGACTCTGACAGGAACTCCTCTCGTTTTCTCTCTGACCGAGAAAAACATCAGGGTTCGCTGTAAACACGGGGTCACGGTGAACTACGCAGTAGACAGAGTAGTGTTTGAGGGGACCAAAGGTGGTGAGTGCCAAGGTAGAGGGATACCACGGGACTTAGTCTATGCCTGGGAGAGGGGCCGGGACTTTCTTTTGTTTGATGACATTTGGTCGGATGATGGAGATGCTTCGACTGTGGGGCCAGCGGACACTGAGACAGTGACGGCTCCTGACATGGACAGGTCAGAGGTAGAACTGACCAGAGGAAGAAGTACATCTGCCCAACTGATGGACCTGACGTCTCGTGATAAGACAGATGGTGGGCTGGGGGATGAGACGACTGGACTAGACACATTGGTGCTGGACGGTAACTGGAGGGTTCACTCGACTGGTGTGACTGACCCAGTGGTACCCTTTGATGATATAATTAAAGAGGTAGTGGTGAGACACGTGCTGGCCAAAAGAGAACAAGATCATGAGATACAGCTGATAAAGGAGACTGTAACAGAACATGTTGAACGGGAAAGAGTCCTAAGGCAAGCAGCTGAGCACAGAGTGGATGAGCTGGAGAAGGAAGTCTCTGAGCTCAGAGGTCACCTGTCAGCATGTAAAACCATGAATAAGACCCTGTTGGAAGATATGGAGGTGCTCAGAGAGGCCCAAGAGAAGCATCAACAGGAGATTCTCAGGAGAGAGGATCAGCGTCGCTACCTGGCAGAGGAGCGAGATAAAGTTCTGCAAGAACTCAGTGGAGTAGTAAAAGGTCTTCTACAGGAGAAGAAGTGGATGGGCGAAGACGTACAGCGGCCTTGCCTGACTGATAGCAAGGCAGAACTGCCAAAGCCCATCTTGGAAAAGGATCCTGAAGACTGTAAATCTCAGGAAGATGGTGAGCCAAGAGCTGCACAAGACAGTCACCCGGTCTTGGCAGATACCTTGAGGGAAGTGTCCGTGGGGAACCCAGAGCCATCTGTCCAGGATGAGAGCAAGTCCATGACCTTCAAGTGCGTGATGGAGGTACCCGAAGACGTGCGAGAAGCGTGTGCCAGCGAAGGTGTGCATGAGACCTTTAAAAAGGCAGTAAAGGCCTATAGTGTGAGCTGGGCACCAGAAACAGACCAGTTGGTGATACTGGCAGAAACGGAAGACACAGAGAGAAGGGTGGCTGTCCTGAAGGAGATGCACCTACAATGTCTCCGCACGAAACAGATGCTCGTGGAGCATAATAGGAAAGCCGCTCGACGTCTGGAGCTTGCAAGGGAAGCACAAAGTCGGCTGGGCTTTGTGGAAGACATAATTCCGGTACCCAGAAATCTGGTGGGGGAAGTCGTTGGCAGACTTGGAAAGGTGATGCAGGAGATGGTGAATAGATCCTGTGTGAAGAGAGTGAGGATCCCACCTGCTGGTGAAATCCAAGTCGTTATTGAAGATGACATGGTTCCTGTCATTGTGGTTGGTTCGGTGGAAAGCATTGGGAAGCTTCGCATGCTCCTGGAATATCGGGTAGCGTACCTGAAGGAGATTGAGCAGCTAAGACAGGATCGACTGCAAATGAATGAGCAGATAGAGAACGTCAGGTGGCGTCCCCCTCCAACCCAAGGTGTAAGGACCCGAAGGGATCCTCCAAGGAATGAAAGGACAGGTAGTCGAAGGCAAGAACGTCGAGAGTCCGCAAGTGGCCGTTCTAATCTTAGTAACATAGGCACGAGACTCGGTGGTGGACATAGCGACAGAGGGTCAGACTCAGACCAGCCAGTTGGCCCAGCTGGACGTGGGACTCATGACCGTGCGAACTGGGAGAGCCAGCCAGTGAGAGAAAGGTCGCGTGATGAAGCACACTGCAGACAGGTGGAGACTAAAGAGTGTCTGGTCACACTGACGGACGTTGACGGGAAGGCCAAAGCCCAAGGCCGAGATACTGACCGCTGGGGTCAGGGGAGGCCTAACGTAAATATGCAGTATGACTACCGAAACAGACGGAGATGGTCCTCCCGACTGGTAGGGCAAGGTGACATGGGTGCCAGGTCTCAAGATCCCTGGGTGATGTCATGTGTTCAACCCCACAAGTTTGAACAGAGGGGGGAGGTATGTGGTGTAGTTACCACTATGTCAGCTAGGGGGCGCTGTGTGGGTGTCCCAGGACGAGTGTACAGGCACATTCAGTGTGGTAACAGGAGCAGGGTCCTAAATGACCATTATGGGTCTCAAGGTGGGTGGCCTTGGGATGCAGGCTCCAGGGTGTATTGATCAGCAGAGGTACTGCTGATCTTTCTGTTACACTGTGTCAGGGAAGCCTGTGTGTGTCTATACAACCTTTAGTGATGTCATAGCCATGTGATCACCTGTGGGTGTGGTTACAGGGCTATGTAATTGAGGTGTTTGGCACATGTGAGAGAGAGTGGAGGGAGTCTGTCTGAGTGTGGACAGACTTCCATGTGTCCAGGCGGGACACTACAGAGGTTGTATATGGGGAGGACTACACCTCCCAGCATGTGCTGAGACTCTCGGTCCGAGTCTGAAGCCACGGACGTTTATGTTCTTTTGTGCCTAAGCTAGAGGCTATTTTGGTGATACGCTGATTTATGGTTTATGGAGCAAATAAACCTCATGAACTTTGGGAAGAACCTGCCTCATGATTGTCTCCCGCTGCACCTGAGCGAGTCACATCTCTACAATATATATATATATATATATATATATAGCGCGTGATGATCGCGCAGACTCACGCTGAGTGCAGCTGCAATCAGATGTGGGCATCAGCTCGATATGAGAGCTGACAACCTGCAGCAACACCCACAATTGGTTCTAGCACCGATCGCGGGCGTTTAACCCCATTGATGCCGCTGTCAATAGTGAGAGTGTAAGGTAACAAGCAGGAACACGGGATGCAGTGACGGGATGCAGGCAGAGTAAGGGTTAAACAGATTTATTTACAGGGGAATGTACTCCACACAGGGAGTGAGGAATTGTAGGGTGATGATAAGGAATGGGGCAGAACTGGGAGAGTGACAGGGTAGGTCAGGGATGAACAAAAGTTCAGTAATAAAGAGGTAAACTTATCAGTCTGTAGTCTTCTTGGGTGCAGCTCCTCAAGGTTCCAACGGTGGCACCGACAACAGCGGCATGTGACGTCTTGGTGAGGTCTAACAGGTGGGGATCCCCACTGGTGGCACGACAACAGCGGCATGGGACGTTTCGGTGAAGTCTCTGGGAGGCAGGAAGAATTCCCGTGCTCAAACGTATCTAGTACTGAGTCTAGTGTGGGCAACCGCTGGAATGGGACTTCGCTCCACGGTGTACACAAGTTCTTGATAGCGAGGCTCTGTCCTAGCCATCTGTCTCTCTCTCTCTGTGTGTTGCACTCACAGTGCAGTCTCTTCCTTCACTAGGGTCACCTCCTAGTGTGGAGTCGGTCATCCACAAACAGTGGACCTGTATGCAGGGGTCTGTCAAGTATGCGGTCACTGTTGGGCAGAGCGTGTGCAGTACTCAGTATCACGCCGGGTATGGCACTCGGTTTAGCTCCGCTCTGCTGGCACGGCTCTGCACAGCTCCACTCTGCTGGCATGGCTCCACTCTGTAGGCGACGGGGGCTCCTTCTATACAGTCCGTCGCCAAACCGGTACTTTCTGGTGGGGGAAGCAGAGCTCGCTGTTCTCTGTTCTGCATGCTACTCTCTGCGTTGTCCTCCGCACTGCTCTGCACCGGCGCCAGATTGACCTTTTTGGCGCGCTTCTGCCTTTTATCCCCCTGCTGCAGCACGCGCTTTCCCGACTCTCCTGGGTGAGCAGGAAGCTCTCTCCCTCTCCTCCTTCCCTCCTGCAGTAGGGGAAGGTCTGCCTTCTCAGGCTTCCCCTCGGGAACAAAGGATGCAGCCTTTCTAGTTCCGGACCCAGCATGCAGGTACCTGTGGTCCGGTCTATCTCCTTACAAGATCACAGGGCCTTATTAGGTGTGCATAAAAGCTTGGTCGGCCAAAGTTTTGTGCACTTCTGAAGAGAAGGACAACACTGAACAGAGGCCAGAGTAATGCTGCAGCCTCATTATAGTGAATGGTTCCCATGAGGGTTTCATCTGAATTACATCACTCAGAGATTTAGATGTAAGTGCTTAGCATAGAGTGCCGGATAAATGTGATCCTAAATGTTATGTAAAATGTTCCCAACAAAATCTTCAACTGAATCCCCAAAATAAGCAAGTCCCCACTCAGGTCTGTCATTTGTCAGTGGAAATATAGGAGGCTTCCATGTTACTGATAGTACAAAGGCTCTGTAAAAGTACTGGATCCCCCCAAAAGAAATTCAGCACATTCTGCGCTCCCAAATCCAAATGCACCCTTTCTTCTGAGCCCCAGTGTGCCTAAACCACATTTATCGTCCACATGTTTGGCATTTCTGTAGCGATCACATCCTGCCTAATTTACAGCTGCTTATCTCCAGAAGTATAAGCTGGGCACCATAACGTATTGGGCACTAGAACGTGCTGGTGACATATGGGGTATTTTTCACATTCGTCAGAAATTGTGGGACACATTTTGGTTCCATTTTTACCCATTTGCCAGTGTGAAAATGTAAAATCTGTGGCTAAAACAAAATTCTGGTGATAAAATGTAATTATTTTTTCTTCACTGACCAATGGTATAATATTCTGTGACACACCTGTGGTATCAATATGATCACTGCACCCCTGGAAGAATTAATTGAGAGGTGTAGTTTTTAAAATGGGGTTCTTATGGGTGGTTCTGATGTTCTGGCACCTCAGTGTCTCTACCAAAGTGACATGGCACCCTCAAATAAGTCCAGCAAAATCTGAACTTCAACATAGCGTTTCTTCATTTCTGAGCTTTGCACTGTGCCTCAAAAGTAGTTTTTGACCACATATGGGGTATTGGTGTACTCAGGAGAAATTGTGCAACACATTTTGGGGTACATTTTGTCCTGTTACCCTTGTGTAAAATAAAAATTTGGGTCTGAAAGACCATTTTTATGGGAAAATGTGATTTTTTATTTTTACAGCTCAACGGTATAAAACTATAATTGTATAAACAATTAATTGTACAGACCAATTTTTCCTATTTTGCACGTGAAACTAAAAAAAATTGGTGTCAAAGCAACATTGTTGTTGGAAAAAGTATTTATTTTCACAGCTCAATGTTATAAAATGATGTGAAGCACCGGAGGGTTCAAGGTGCTCACAACACATCTAGATAAGTTCCCTGGGGGATCTAGTTTCCAAAATAGTGTTTTCTACTCTTTGGGCACATCGGGGGCTCTCCAAAGATAGGCAGATTCTTTGTCATCATACAGTGACATCAGGAAGGGAACTGATTGGCTATGAATTTATTCTGCAACAAGTCAGTGAACCCATAATACAGGAAAGTTCACTAAGAACAATAGTTGTGTGAAAGTGTTTGCCCCCTTTCATTTCCTATTATTTAGCATGGTTGTCACACTTAAATGTTTCAGATCATCAAATTTAAATATTAGACAAAGATAACACAAGTAAACACAAAATTCAGTTTTTAAATGACAATAGTAAGGGAAAAAAAACAAAGAAACCTACAGGGCCCTTTATAAAAAAGTGATCTCCCCGTTACCCTTAACACATAAATTAACTGTGGTTTATCACATCTTTGGAAAGCTGAGTTCAAATTCCCTAGCCACACCCAGGCCCGATTACTGCCACACCTGATTTCAATTAAGAAATAACTTTAAATAAGGCCTGCCTGATAAAGCAAAGTTCCAAAAGTTCCTCAAATGCTAGACATCATGCTGCAATCCAAAGAAATTCTGGAACAAATAAGAAAAAAAGTCAGTGAGATCTATCAGTCTGGAAAAAGTTATAATGCCATTTCTAAAGCTTTGGGACTCTAGCGAACCACAGTGAGAGCCATTATCCACAAATCGTAAAAACATGGAACAGTGGAGTGGTCGGTTGACCAAAATTACCCCAAGAGTGCAGCAACGACTCATCCACGTGGTCACAAAAGATCCCTCAACAGCATCCAAAGAACAGCAGGCCTCACTTGCCTCAGATACGGTCTGTGTTTATGACTCCACCATAAGAAAGAGACTGGGCAAAAATGGCCTGCATCGCAGAGTTCCAAGACGAAAACCACTGCTGAGCATTTTCAACATAAAGACTCATCTCAGTTTTGCCAGAAAACATCTTGATGATCTCCAAGACTTTTGGGAAAATACTCTGTAGAGTAACAAGACAAAAGTTTAACTTTTTGAGAGGGTGAATGTACCATAACATCTCGGCATAGAACTAGCACAGCATTCCAGAAAAGAACATCATACCAACAGTAAAATATGGTGGTGGTAGTTTGATGGTCTGGAGCTGTTTTGCTGCTTCAGGACCTGGAAGACTTGCTGTTGTAAATGGAACCATGAATTCTGCTGTCTACTAAAAGTTCCTGAAGGAAAATGTCTGGCCAGGCCAATGATCCAAAACACACCAGCAAGTCCACCTCTGAATGGTATAAGAAAAACAAATCTAAAGATTTTGGAGTGGCCTAGTCAAACATCTGACCTAAATTTGATTGAGATGCTTTGGTATGACCTTAAAATGGCAGTTCATGCTCGAAACCCCTCCAATGTGGCTGAATTACAACAATTCTGCAAAGATGAGGGAGTCAAAATTCCTCCAGATCGTTGTAAAATACTCATTGCCATTTATCGCAAATGCTTGATTGCAGTTATTGCTGCTAAGGGTGGCCCAACCAGTTATTAGGTTTAGGGGCAATCACTTTCACACAGAGCCCTTTAGGTTTGGATTTATTTTTCCCTTATTTTATATATATATATATATATATATATATATTATATATATTTTTTTTAATTTATTTTTCAATTTTTAAAATGACCAATAATATCACATACAAGGGATAAATACCACCGCACCATGAACAGACACCATATTACCACCACATAGTGACAGCGTGAAGTCGGCCATGCGGTCGGCAAAACGAGCGCCAAAGTTGGATTTCCCAGAATTCTTGCACGTGACTTTTTTCAGCCACTGAGCAAGGACGTACTACAGTTTGGGAAACGAGATGACATGTGCAGCGTCCAGGGGGAGAGAGAGAGAGTTTTCGTGCACTTTAAAAAAGCGGTCCGGGTGTAGGTGTGTTTACTGTCCTCCACTCCCTGCCGACTTTTCTTCCCCATTGACTTGCATTGGGTTTCGTGTTTCATTCGGACATTCGACTTTTCACGATAGTTGGCTGATTTCGTTCGACTCGAGTTTTGAGAAAGTCGGGTTTCATGAAACCCGACTCAACCCTAAAAAAGTCAAAGTTGCTCATCTCTACAAGTGACGTCTCAAGGTGAAATCCTTCATCTTCGCTTTTCATTTTCATCCAGCACAGATCGCCATCACTTCTTCTAGCCAGGCTTGTCTCTGCAGGAAATAACAAAGTTATCTAGAGCACCACTTGCAGAACATATTACTTAATTTTTTCCCAACTTCCAAACTACACCAGATGAAAAAAAAAGGTGGCATAGTGTCACTTTGCACAGTAACAGGACCACCTCTCTCATTTAAGACAATATCCTCAAGAAATATAATTAATACATCACTGCAGTAATAATATCCCTTAATTAGCCCCTATAGTAATAATATACCTTATTTTGTATGAAAAAGAACAAAAGGGATGGCACTCACCGTTCTGAAGAAGTTAATTTATTGTCAGATAAAAAGCATAGGCTCGGGAGAGATGTGTGAATTGTGGATAACAGCCGTTTCATGCCAGCTGTGCTTCAACGGGTCCTGGAGTCAGCTGGCGTGAAACGGCCATTGTCCACAATTCACACATCTCTCCCGAGCCTATGCTTTTTATCTGACAATAAATTCACTTCTTCAGAACGGTGAGTGCCATCCCTTTTGTTCTTTTTCATACAATGTAGCATGCATGTTTTTCTTTGGATTGAGCACCTGTTCTGTGGGTAGTTGGCGTTCAGCCCAGGTGTGTGAGTTTGTACCGCACTATAGTGCACATTAAGGTGGTGGCAGTGGTGCCGAATTTTCTTCTTAATTCTTGGACATTTGACAATAATATACCTTACCTAGCCCTTATAGTAATAATGTCCCCCATTCTGGCCCCGTGTGTCTCATTCCTGACTCCAGCCATATGTTATACCATCCTGGCCACATATGTTCTCCCATTCTGCCCTCATGAGTATCCATTCTGCCCCCCATGTGATGTCCCATCCTGCCCCATATGATCTCCCCATCCTGCCCCATCTATCTCCATCCTGCCCTGTTGTGAGTTCATTTTCCCCTTCGTCACTGAGGTCTGGTGAACTCCCTATTCTGGTAAGGGAAGGTAATGAGCCTGATTATCAGGCACCTGAGCCTAATGAGGATGACTGGCTGAGTGGAGTCACAGACTGGATATAAGGCTGCCGACGCTCTTCTGCCCTGCGGGTGATTTCTCTGTGGACTTCTAGGACACCAGTCTGATTCCTGCTCCTCTAAAGCTAAGTTTTCTGCTTTGCCTGTTAGCATTTGTGTTTTGTTTTTGTTTTCCTTGCTTTTCTGGATTCTGCCACTCCCTGCTGGGGTGAGCTGTATCTCCTTTTGCCTGTTGCTCTGTCTTCAGAATATTCCTGAGTACTGACATAGCTTTTTGAAGCCTAGCGTCTTCAGGGCCTTTTTCACTGTCAGTCTGTTGGCTCTTATTTTCATAGGGTTTTTCACGGATTGCAGACAGCAGCCTTCCTGTCCTTTCCTATCTAGTTAGCTTGGGCCCCGTCTTTGCTCAGTCTATCTTTCTGTCTGTGTTAGTGTTTTCATCTTGCTTCACCGTCATTATATGTTGGGGGCTGCCTATTGCTTTGGGGTCTGCTCTGGGGCAGTTTAGATTTCCCCTTTCTTTCTTTAGGCCTATTTAATTCTCCGGCTGTGATCGAGGGGTCTAGGGCATCGTAGGAACCCCCCACGGCTACTGCTAGTTGTGTTGATAGGTTCAGGGGTCTGCAATCCGATAGCTGCCAACCTCTCTGGTTTTCTGGTCTTAGCTAGCATTTCTGTTTTTGCCTCCTACGGTGATTCAATCATAACAGAATCACCCGCCATACCGCAGATCCTAGGGTACTCAATAGCAGGAAAGAATTGTGTTTAAAAAAAAAAAAAGTGTGTGTATATTCTTTCCTCTATATCTCTGAGGCCGTAGGAGGAATTTTTTTTTCTCTCAATGGAGATAAAGCAATTGTCTGATCGTGTGGATTAGCTCGCTGCGGAAGTGCGGGGAATTTCCGCCTACCTTGCTCGTTCGCATGCTGTTGAACCAAAGATCCCTACTCCTGATGTATTTTTTGGGGATCGATCTAAATTTTTGAGTTTCAAAAATAATTGTAAATTATTTTTTGCCTTGAAGCCTAACTCGTCAGGGAGCTCCGCGCAGCAGGTTAAAATTGTCATCTCTTTGCTGCGTGGCGATCCCCAGGATTGGGCGTTTTCTTTGAAACCAGATGATCCTATTCTGACTAATGTGAACGCATTCTTTCAAGCTTTGGGGCTGTTGTATGACGAATCTAATGCTATTGATCAGGCTGAAAAGACCCTGTTGGCATTGAACCAGGGTCGAGATTCTGCAGAGTTGTACTGTCAAAAGTTCCGAAAGTGGGCGGTCCTTACTACCTGGAATGATAATGCCTTGGCTGCTCTCTTTTGGAAGGGTTTGTCAGAAGCCGTAAAAGATACTATGGTGGGATTTCCTGTTCCCTCTGGTCTGGACGATTCTATGTCATTAGCCATTCAGGTTGATCGGCGTTTACGTGAACGCAGGATTGCACGAGAGGTGTTGCCACCGGTTGAACAGACGTCTGAACCTATGCAATGTGATAGAGTTTTGTCTAAGGCGCAACTTCAGGAGTTCAGAAGGCGTACACGTTTTCTGTTGGTGGTGTTCAACCTAAGTTTCTTCTGGCAATTACTCTGATCTGCTCCCTGTCCACATTTTCAGCCAAGGCTTTTGTGGATTCGGGAGCAGCGCTAAACCTAATGGACTTGGATTTTGCTAAACGTTGTGGATTTCTGATGACACCTCTGCAGACGCCTATCCCTTTGAGGGGGATTGATGCTACTCCTTTGGCTAAAAATAAACCTCAGTTTTGGACTCAGGTGGTCATGCGGGTCGCCCCAGACCATCAAGAAAATTGCAGATTTTTGGTGTTGCATGGTCTGCATGATGCCATTGTTCTGGGGTTTCCCTGGTTGCAAATTCATAATCCAGTTTTGGATTGGAAATCTGTGTCTGTGGTGAGCTGGGGTTGTCGGTGTGCCTTTAGTGAGGCTCCGGTTTTTTTCACCTCTCCTCAGTCGCATGATGTTCCTGACTATTTGGCGGACTTTTATGATGTATTTAGTGAGAATGAGTCTGCGTCCTTGCCTCCTCATAGGAGTTATGACTGTGCAATTGAACTAAGCCCGGGGTGTAAATTTCCCAAGGGTCGGCTCTTCAATTTATCTGTACCCGAGCACGAGGCTATGCGGTTCTATATGCGGTCCTATATTAAGGAGGCGTTGGAGAAGGGTCATATTAGACCATCCTCTTCACCCTTAGGTGCCGTTTTTTTTTTGTGGCCAAAAAGGATGGTTCTTTAAGGCCTTGTATTGATTATCGTGCCCTCAATAAAATTACTATTAAATATCAGTATCCGTTACCCCTGATTTCGGATCTATTCTCTAGAGTTAGAGGTGCTTGCTGGTTTACCAAGCTTCATCTCAGGGGGCGTATAATCTTATCCGCATTAAGCAGGGGGATGAATGGAAGACGGCGTTTAATACTCCGGAGGGACATTTTGAGTACCTGGTGATGCCTTTTGGGCTCACTAATGCCCCTTCTGTCTTCCAGTGCTTCATGAACGATATTTTCCGAGACTTTGTCGATAAATTTTTGATTATCTATCTGGATGATATTTTGATCTTCTCCAAGGATTGGGATTCTCATGTGGAACATATTCGGACTGTGTTCCGGATCTTGAGGGAGAATTCCCTGTATGTCAAAGGATCGAAATGCCTTTTTGGAGTACAGAGGATTTCATTTTTAGGATTTATTTTGTCTCCGTCAACTGTTGAAATGGACCCGGCCAAGGTACAGGCCATTTATGATTGGGTTCAGCCCACTTCTTTGAAGGCCCTCCAGAAGTTTTTGGGTTTTGCTAATTTTTATCGGAAATTTATAGCAAAATTTTCTAGTATTGCCAAGCCATTGACTGATCTGACTAAGAAGGGTGCTGATGTGTTGAATTGGTCTCCGGAGGCTGATTCTTCCTTTCAGGAGCTGAAGCGAAGATTTACCTCCGCCCCAGTTTTGCGGCAACCTGATGTCTCACTCCCGTTCCAGGTAGAGGTGGATGCTTCTGAGATTGGTGCAGGAGCTGTTTTGTCCCAAAAGGATCCTGTAACATCTAAAATGAATCACTGTGCTTTCTTTTCCCGAAAGTTCTCTCCATCTGAACGTAACTATGATGTGGGGAATCGGGAACTGTTGGCCATGAAATGGGCATTTGAGGAGTGGAGACATTGGTTGGAGGGAGCTAAACATCAAGTTGTGGTCCTCACTGACCACAAGAATTTGATTTACCTAGAGTCGGCTAAACGCTTGAACCCTAGACAGGCTAGATGGGCCTTGTTTTTTACACGTTTTGATTTTGTGGTCTCTTTTCTTCCTGGCACTAAGAATGTCAAGGCTGACGCTCTTTCTAGGAGCTTCTTTGCTGATTCTCCTGTGGTGACCAAGCCTGCTACCATCTTAGGCGAAGGGGTAGTTCTTTCTGCCATCTCGCCCGATTTGAGACTTGCTCTGCAAGAGTTCCAGGAGGACAAACCTGAGCGTTGTCCCAGTGGAAAGTTGTATGTTCCTGACCAGTGGCAGAAGAGAGTGATGTCTGAAGTTCATTGCTCTGCATTGGCTGGTCATCCAGGTATTTTTGGTACTAGAGATCTGGTGAGTCGCTCTTTTTGGTGGCCCACCTTGTCTCATGATGTCAGGAATTTTGTGCAGTCCTGTGGGACTTGCTCCCGGTCTAAATCTTGTTCTCGCTCTAGTGGGTTGTTGATGCCTTTGCCGGTTCCCAGGAGGCCATGGACCCATATTTCAATGGATTTCATCTCTGATATGCCGGTCTCTCAAAGAATGACTGTTATTTGGGTGATTTGTGATAGGTTCTCTAAGATGGTTCATCTTGTACCACTCCCTAAGTTGCCATCTTCTTCTGAGTTGGTGCCCCTGTTTTTGCAACAGGTGGTTCGCTTACACGGGATTCCTGAGAACATTGTATCTGACAGAGGAGTTCAGTTTGTGTCTAGATTTTGGAGGACCTTCTGTTCCAAGCTGGGAATTCAGTTGTCCTTCTCCTCTGCTTTTCACCCTCAGACCAATGGGCAGACAGAGAGAACAAACCAGACCTTGGAGTCGTATTTGAGATGTTTTATTTCCGCTGATCAGGACGATTGGGTTTCATTTTTGCCCTTGGCCGAATTTGCTTTAAATAATAGAGCTAGTTCTGCCACTTTGATGTCACCTTTTTTTTGTAATTTTGGGTTTCATCCTCGATTTTCTTCAGGGCAGGTGGAGCCTTCTGCCTGCCCAGGTGTTGACACTGTGGTGGAGAGAATGCACCAGATCTGGGACCAAGTGGTGGATAAGTTATCTCTCTCCCAGGAAAAGGCCCAGCGGTTTTCCAATCGACATAGGACCATTGGTCCCCAGTTTAAGATTGGTGATATGGTGTTGTTATCATCAAAAAATATTGCTATGAAGGTGGCTTCTCCTAAGTTTAAGCCTAGATTTATTGGACCTTACAAGATTTTGGAGATTATTAATCCGGTCTCTTTTCGTTTGGCTCTTCCTGTCACATTTAAAATCCATAATGTGTTCCATAAGTCCTTGTTGAAGAGGTTTGTTGAACCAGTTGTTCCTGGGGTGGCACCTCCAGACCCTGTATTGGTTGAAGGTAACATGGAATATGAGGTAGAGAAAATACTGGATTCCCATCTGGCTAGACGGAGACTCCAGTATTTGGTTAAGTGAAAGGGTTTTGGTCAGGAGGATAATTCCTGGGTCTCTGCCTCTGATATTCATGCCAAAAGATTGGTGCGTGCCTTTCATCGGGCTCACCCTGATCGCCCTGGTGGCGTGGTTGAGGGTTCGGTGACCTCTCCTCAAGGGGGAGGTACTGTTGTGAGTTCATTTTCCCCTTCGTCACTGAGGTCTGGTGAACTCCCTATTCTGGTAAGGGAAGGTAATGAGCCTGATTATCAGGCACCTGAGCCTAATGAGGATGGGGTGAGCTGTATCTCCTTTTGCCTGTTGCTCTGTCTTCAGAATATTCCTGAGTACTGACATAGCTTTTTGAAGCCTAGCGTCTTCAGGGCCTTTTTCACTGTCAGTCTGTTGGCTCTTATTTTCATAGGGTTTTTCACGGATTGCAGACAGCAGCCTTCCTGTCCTTTCCTATCTAGTTAGCTTGGGCCCCGTCTTTGCTCAGTCTATCTTTCTGTCTGTGTTAGTGTTTTCATCTTGCTTCACCGTCATTATATGTTGGGGGCTGTCTATTGCTTTTGGGTCTGCTCTGGGGCAGTTTAGATTTCCCCTTTCTTTCTTTAGGCCTATTTAATTCTCCGGCTGTGATCGAGGGGTCTAGGGCATCGTAGGAACCCCCCACGGCTACTGCTAGTTGTGTTGATAGGTTCAGGGGTCTGCAATCCGATAGCTGCCAACCTCTCTGGTTTTCTGGACTTAGCTAGCATTTCTGTTTTTGCCTCCTACGGTGACTCAATCATAACACTGCCCCATCTGTCCCATGAACCTGCCCCATCTATCCCATGATCCTGCCCCATCTGTCTCCATTATACCCATCCTGCCTCATGATCCTGCCCCATGTGTCTCCATCCTGCCCCATGATCCTGCCCCATCTGTCTTCATCCTGCCCCCTGTGTCTCCATCCTGCCCCGTATCTCGATCCTGCCTCCGGTGTCTCCATACTGCCCCCATATCTCCATCCTACCCCTTTGTCTCCATCCTGCTTCCCTTGTCTCCTGCCTGTCCCCGTGTCTTGATTCTGCTCCGTGTCTCCATTTTGCCCCATGTCTCCATTCTGCGCACATTTCTTCATTCTGCCCCATGTCTCTATTCTGCTCCATGTCTCCATCCTGACCTGTGTCTCCAACCTGCCCCATGTCTCCATCCTGCCGTCGAAACATACTGCGACTTGCCGCTTTCAATAAAAATACAAACAAATTTCTCCTTACCTGGCCACATTCCTGCAGCAATACTCCCCCCAGGCATTTCACGCACAGACTCGCCAGTGAATGATAATGATGTAATACGCCAGCAACTTGCGTGCTGATGTCAGCTGCCAGCCTCCGATTGGCAGGCGGCTTTTAACTATTGCCATGCAGGCCCACGCGGCAATAGAGTTTAACTGAACCTGCATTTCAAATGCAGACTCAGTTTCTGCACCGGCAGAATCTTGCCACTGGGGCCCGATGAGCAGAAGAGATAATGCCCTGATGGTGGCCCTGTCTTTGTCTAATATTTAAATTTGTTTGACGATCTGAAACATTTAAGTGTGACAAACATGCAAAAGTATAGGAATCGGGAAGGACAAACAATTTTTCACACAACTGTATCTTCAGTATAAAAAATAACAAGGAGTCTTGAAAATGATAATAAGGCCCCCACAGGGCACTTATCTCAGCATCATCAATTGTGTCTGGAATTTCATAAAATGACAGAAGGATTTGCACAAGTCTTCGTTCACAGATCTGGCATAAGTTCTCCAAGATGTGTGGAACAACCTCCATGCCAAGTTCCATCAAAAGCTATGTGCAAGTGTGGCTAGAAGAAAACAAAGGGCGGTCACACAAAATATTAATCTGATTTTGATTTCTCTTTTATTTATTTGCTTTGCATTTAGCTAATAGTTAGAAATAAACTATTAACACATCTATTTTTTAAAGCATTTTCACTCTGCAGAACTGTATGAATAATATTTTCATAAAAATGCAAGATTTACTAGTATTGCTATGTAAATGTTATACATGCTCTCAAAATATTTGTTACTTATGGTAAAAAAAGTTTTAACATTCACCCAAATGGCTGCTCACATTTTCCAGAAAACACAATTGCCAGGACCTACCAAATTTGAAATTTATGAATTCCGTTTCTCGGATTTTGACTGCACTGAAATAGATCTTGTAAAATGTGGAATCCAAATGTACTATGAACTTGGGGTGGTTAAGAAGTTTCAAATCCCTCCAGAGGTAATAAATCAAAAGTAAAGTTGCAACTTATATGGCTCTAGATTATAATCACTATCCTCATCATTATTTCAGAACATTTATTTTTAATTAAGTAATTCTAATCAGTAGAGATGAATGGATCAACCCATGGAGGTTTGAATTTGAGTTATATGTCTGGAAATTCATGGTTTCAGACAAATTTGATAATTTTGAGATTCAATTTGCAGTAAAAAAAAATCAATTTCCCATAGTGCTGAAAATTCAGAGAGGGGCTTAATATCATGTTGCGTTGCTGTGCGGACCTCCCCATAATGCCCTGCAGCTATGACATTTTATGGATTACCATACCTTGTAAAATGATGGTCAGTACCTGGGTCATCACAGATCACCTGGTCCCAGTGGAGCACAGATTGTATTGCAGAATCATTTTCCATCTCCAGAGTCATTGGGTGAGTCTCTTTCTTCTGTAGAGTGTAAGCTCTTATGGTCAGTGGTGTCCTCTCTAGCTCTCTTCTGTAGTATGTAAGCTCTTATGGTCAGTGGGGTCCTCTCGCTTTTCTATAAAGAATAAGCACTTAGGATCAGCAGACTTCTCTTTCTCTTGCCTGTAGATTGTAAGCTCTTATGGTCAGAAAAGTCCTCTCTCTTTCAGTGTAAGCTCTTTTGATCAACAGGGTCCTCTCTATTGCTTGTAAAGGGTAAACTCTTATGGTCAGCTGGGTGGTCTCACGCCTCACCCCCTCTTGTATTTTCTGAGCAAGTAGAAGTTTTTCAGTATTGAAATTACCGCAAATTTATTCTCCACAAATCAAATCTTTTGTGAAAATTCAGCAAAGTCGGCGAATTTGAATTTCAAAAGATTCTCTCATCTCTACTAATTTCATTGACAATATATTTATATTTTCATAAATCCTAAATCTATGGATATTTTGCTTAGATTAGTTTGACTGCCCAGTTTCATCTATGGGGATTTTAATTACCTGCCTTTATCATTTAGGCACTGGTGAGATTTATGTATGCTATGAAGAAGGGATATAGAAAGGTTACCTATCATAACTGGCGCCATGGATTTAATGTTGCTCAAACCATGTTCACACTTCTGATGGTATGTCACAGTTTGGCCAATAGGTAGCTTACTTCATGTAATTGATAGAGTGGCATTCTTATATTTATCATTAAAACAACTTTTGTGAAGGACAGGAGAACTGTTCCTGCTCCAATTTTAACCAAAGATAACTCATATGTCAGGAAATTTTAGTAGACATATAAGAGAAATCAAAATCTTATTAAATTAATTTTCCCTTGTTTATAGACTGGCAAATTAAAGCGTTATTATACAGATCTAGAAGCCATGGCCATGGTTACTGCAGGATTTTGCCATGATATAGACCACAGAGGAACAAATAATCTCTACCAGATGAAGTAAGTAATGTACATTTTGTCTATTATGAATGCAACTGTTAAGCTTCTTCAGGTGTGTAAGGAGATGGACCAGCTGCCATGTTCACCCCTGAAGACATCAACGCTACTGTGTTATAGAATATCTAGGATGTGAATAATGTTTTGTTCCTGATACGTTTCCGTGTGATGTGTTAATTTCCCTGTGGGCTGCAGTCCTATCTAACAGTCACAAGATGTTACTGTCTAGAATGTAGATGAAAGGTGAAGTCTGTCAAGTGACACAGCAGGCATAGAGACAGTGTGAGGGTTAAGGCCAGCTTTGGGGAGGGTGAGCTGATAGTTAGTGCCAAGTTCAGGAAGTGTCAAATTCTTTTAGAGAATGTGTGGTGAAGTGACAGCAGCGGTCACAGGCAATAGGAAACTAAGGACAGCATAAGTCTGTTACTCAAGGCTGTGGATTGCAAAAGAACCCTTCTGTGCAAATTCATCTGTTGGCCTGGGAACCTCGAGATGGACATCGATGCCCTTGGGCACAGTAAGCCTGCAGAGCTGCAGGAAAGATGGACTCACACTCTCAGAGGCGTAAGGTGTTGGAATCCAGGTCCACTGCATGTGGTGGAGAATTCCTAGTGGTAGGAGAGATAGCAAGAGTGATGGTCTACTCAGACAAAGAACTAAGGTTGAAGTTAAGTCTGGTACCTGTGAGCAAGACTGTAACCCATTGGGCCCTATCCTATATGCCTGATTGTAATCACCGTAAGCTGCCAAGTAAAAGTTTGACTGTTACCGAATTCAGTGTCCACTGGATTGTGTGCTATGAAGGTTCTGGAAGATGAAGACCTGCAGCCAGTGAAGGCCTATGGGCCACAAGTTTGTGTGATGCATCCCCATACAGCAGCAGGCCGGGACTGGGACACATTTTGTCTGTAGGGTGTCAGAGTGAACAAAGCAGCAGCTTGCCCACGAATTTGTCACCCAGACACCTTACAGATGCATTAAACATTCCCTTTATTTACTGAAAGTTAACCACTTAGTGACAGAGCCAATTTGGTACTTAATGACCAAGCTAATTTTTACAATTCTGACCACTGTCACTTTATGAGGTTATAGCTCTAGAATGCTTCAATGTATCCCACTGATTCTGAGACTCTTTTTTCGTGACATATTGTACTTCATGTCAGTGGAAAAATGTCTTGCGTTTATTTAAGAAAAAACAGAAATTTGGCCAAAATTGTGAAAACTTTGCAATTTTCAACTTTTAATATTTGTAGAGTTAAATCAGAGAGCAATGTCACACAAAATAGTTGTGCAAAACCACATGCAAGAAGTTTATTAACCCTTCAAGTGCTTCACGAGAACTAAACCAAAGTGGAAGGAAAAAGTTAACATTTAACTTTTTCAGAAAAAATTTCATTTAGACCCAAACTTTTTTTTTATTTTCACAAGGGTATCAGGAGAAAATGGACCACAAAATTTATTCTGCAATTTCGCCTGAGTACGCCAATACCCCGAATGTGGGGGAAAGCCAATCTTTGGATGCATGGCAGGGTTCAGAAAGGAGGGAGCACTGTTTGACTTTTTGAATGCAAAATTGTTTGGAATCAATGGCGGGTGCAATGTCGCATTTGGAGACCCCCTGATGTACACTACCGTTCAAAAGTTTAGGGTCACCCAGACAATTTTGTGTTTTCCATGAAAACTCATACTTTTATTAATCAAATGAGTTGCCAAATGAATTTAAAATCTAGTCCAGAGATTGACATTGTTCAAAAAAAGATTTTTATTTGAAATAATAATTTTTCCTTCAAACTTTGCTTTCGTCAAAGTATGCTCCCTTTGCAGCAATTACAGCATTGCAGACCTTTGGCATTCTAGCAGTTAATTTGCTGAGGTAATCTGGAGAAATTTTACCCCATGCTTCCAGAAGCCCCTCCCACAAGTTGGTTTGGCTTGATGGGCACTTTTTGCATACCATACGGTCAAGCTGCTCCCACAACAGCTCATTGGGGTTGAGATTTGGTGACTGCGCTGGCCACTCCATTACAGATAGAATACCAGCTGCCTGCTTCTTCCCTAAATAGTTCTTGCATAATTTGGAGGTGTGCTTTGGGTCATTGTCCTGATGAAATTGGCTCCAATCAAGCGCTGTCCACAGGGTATGGCATGGCATTGCAAAATGGAGTGATAGCCTTCCTTATTCAAAATCCATTTTGCCTTGTACAAATCTCCCACTTTATCAGCACTAAAGCAACCCCAGAGCATCACATTACCTCCACCATGCTTGACAGATGGCGTCAGGTACTCTTCCAGCATCTTTTCAGTTGTTCTGCGTCTCACAAATGTGCTTCTGTGTGATCCAAACACCTCAAACTTGGATTAGTCTGTCCATAACACTTTTTTCCAATCTTCCTCTGTCCAATGTCTGTGTTCTTTTGTCCATATTAATCTTTTCCTTTTATTAGCCAGTCTCAGATATGGCTTTTTCTTTGCCGCTCTGCCCTGAAGGCCAGCATCCCGGAGTCGCCTCTTCACTGTAGACATTGACATTTGCATTTTGCATGTACTATTTAATGAAGCTGCCAGTTGATGACCCGTGAAGCGTCGATTTCTCAAACTACAGACTCTAATGTACTTGTCTTGTTGCTTGTTGTCTACTCTGGTTAGAGCCTGTTTGTGCTCTCCTCTGAAGGAAGTAGTAAACACCGTTGTAGGAAATCTTCAGTTTCTTGGCAATTTCTCACATGAAATAGCCTTCATTTCTAAGAACAAGAATAGACTGTTGAGTTTCACATGAAAGTTCTTTTTTTCTGGCCATTTTGAGAGTTTAATGGAACCAACAAATGTAATGCTCCAGATTCTCAACTAGCTCAAAGGAAGGTCAGGTTAATAGCTTCTCTAATCAGCCAAACTGTTTTCAGCTGTGCTACCATACTTGCACAAGGGTTTTCAAGGGTATTCTAACCATCCATTAGCCTTCTTACACAGTTAGCAAACACAAAGTACCATAAGAACACTGGAGTGATGGTTGTTGGAAATGGGCCTCTATACACCTATAAAGATATTGCATCACAAACCAGACGTTTGCAGCTAGAATAGTCATTTACCACATTAACAATGTATAGAGTGTATTTCTGAATCATTTAATGTTAGCTTATTTGAAAAAACTGTGCTTTTCTTTCAAAAATAAGGAAATTTCCAAGTGACCCTAAACTTTTGAACAGTAGTGTACCTAAACAGTGGAAATCCCCCAATTTTAACTCCAACCCTAACACAGCCCTAACCCCAATCCTAACCCCAACACACCCCTAACTGTAATCCCAACCTAACCCTTACCACAACCGTAACCCCAGCACCACCCTATCCCCAACACCACCCAAACAGAAATTTGGGAAAAATTTAGAAAATTTAGCAATTTTCAAAATTTAAATTTTTGTGTACTTAAATCAGAAAGTTGTGTCACACAAAATAGTTAATAAATTAAATTTCAAACGTCAACTTTGCATGAACTTAATTTTGGGAACATAATTTTTTTGTTAGGGCATTATAAGGGTTAAAATTTGACCAGCGATTTCTTATTTTTCCAACAAAATTTACAAAACCATTTTTTTTAGGGACCACGTCACATTTGAAGTGAGATATAATAGAAAATTCCAAAAAGTGACACCATTCTAAAAACTGTACCCCTCAAGGTGCGTGAAACCACTATCAAGAAGTTTATTAACCCTTCAGGTGCTTCACGAGAAATAAAGCGATGTGGAAGTAAAAATGAACATTTAACTTTTTTCATAAAAAATTTACTTTGGAACCAATTTTTTTTTACTTTCGCAAGAGTATCAGGAGAAAATGGACCACAAAATTTGTTGTGCAATTTCTCCTGAGTATGCCGATCCGATGCCCCACATGTGGGGAAAAGCCACTGTTTGGGTGCATGGCAGGGCTCAGAAGGGAGGGAACAACATTTGACTTTTTGAACGCAAAATTGGCTGGAATCAATGGTGGAACCATGTCGCGTTTGGAGACCCTCTGATGTACCTAAACAGTTGAACCCATAACCCTAACACACCCCTAACCCTAATCCCAACCCTAACCGTAATCCCAACCCTAACCGTAATCCCAACCCTAGCCCCAACCTTAACCCTAACCCTAACCCTACCCCTAACTTTAGCCCAACTCACTTTATCCCAACTCACTTTAACCCAACTCTTACCCTAATGGGAAAGTAGAAATAAATACTTTTTTAATTTTATTATTTTTCCCTAAGTGGGTGATAAAGGGGTTTTTACTTTTTTTATTTTGATCATTGTGATAGGGTCTATCACAGTGATCAAAATGAACCAATAGGAAAATTTTCCTATTGTTGCTGGCCGACAGATCTCGGCGGGCACACTACGCATGCGCTCGCCATTTTCTACCAAGAGGACGCTGGCGGCCCGGGGGACTTCACGGGGGGGTTGCAGGGACAATGGAGGTACCAAGGGGAATCGGGGGACTCTATTTCTCCTCCTCTGATGTGCAATCACATCAGAGGAGAGAAATTAAATGGAAAATTGCACTTTTTTTTGCGGTTGCTGATCGCGACACTGGGGTTGGTAAAAACTGTCCCGAATCATGTTCTCTGGGGTCTCGGCTACCCCCGGAGAAATTCTGACTATGGGGGACGCTACACCGTTATTCCTGCAGCTGTTAAAAAGCGTATTGGCGGTCGTTAAGGGGTTAATATCTACTTGGAGTAGACATAACAATATTGTTGCAAAAAGGTCTGACAATGAGCATGTGAAGCAATGATCATGTACTGTATATGGAACCATCTGTTATGCTCCAACTACAGTAAATTAAATATTGTATTAGTTGTAAACATATTAAACACATCGTCATGATCACGATACTATTTGCTTTTACTAATAACTGTTGTCAGGATGATAATGTGTGGGTTGTATCATTATACTATTTTTACTCTCAAAAATTACTAAGATCATAAAAAAGTGATGAAAGCAAGTGCATTTTTAATAAAGTAACATGCAAATCTGTATTTATAATGTGAACTGTCAATGTGAATATACTTTTTTTTCAAGTTAGTAACCCCTTTTAAAGCTTACTTGTTTGTTTTCCTTAGATCTCAACATCCGTTAGCAAAATTACATGGCTCCTCTATTCTGGAAAGACATCACTTGGAGTTTGGCAAGATCTTACTGGCAGATGAGGTGATAAAACTATGCTTCATTTTTTACCTATTACATGTTATATGTTAGCTAGGTTAGTAAAGCATAAGTTATGTTGGAGATCTAGTAAATAAAACTTAAAGAAGCTCTCCTATCATAGTTTTTACTGCCATAATATATTGTGATCATCTTACCAAATAGCATTGTGTACTGTAAGAAGGCCGGAGACAGGTTCTTGAGGGGAGATATGTATCATCGAGGTTGGTAACTTTGGTGATGTGAGCTCGGAAAGCATGCTCCAGCACATATAGTGCTGAGAGAGTTATTAGGTTTTACAAGCAGTCAAAAGCGATGTGTGGGAATGACTGCTAACATATCCCCACCCCAGGGGCATGGTAAGAAAGCTAAAATGCAGACCAAGTGTCGCATTTAGTGTCTATGGCTAGAGGTGTGGACGCCTCCAGGTGTTTGCTAAAGACACTGACCTGAGCGAGTGGACCCGCAGTACGAATGGACAATTGCTTTTCCGCTTGTTTTCAATTTGTGATGGAGAAGGTTATCTCTTGTTTTGCCTATGCTTAAGCAGGTTTATAATGAACAAAAATGGTGGCACAATGAGCTAGAAATGAGTAACATCATATATAAATAATCATAAATAAAGGTAATACAATAAAATACTGTCCCAGCTCATTGTAACATAGTGCAGGACACACTGTAAACATGCAATTTACTCAGAAGAAAGACCAGTGCAAAGACGTCCAATATAAGGTGTGGTAAAAATCACAAATCTTTATTAGGAGACCAGATAAAAATTGACAATTTGTGGTTACAAAAGTGACACAAAGAAAAAAATCACAGGATGATGGTAAATAGTGCACCTCAATAGATATCAGGATAATATAATACAAATATAGCCCAGATATGTCAGTACCAAGTAGTATATACCATATGGTCACAAAGAAGGTGTCAGGGGTTAATAGTAAATGGCCAGCAAAACAGAGTAAAGGAAAAATCCAGAGCTGGTCACCAAGATAGAAAATATCATGACAGCCTTGTGGCCAAACAAAAGGCAATGAGTCGAGCACATACCAGGGAGAGGAGGCACTAAGCACCACACACTGCGAGCCCCAACGTGCGTTTCGGAAAGAGTTCCTTCATCAGACCGAAAGGCTGTCATGGTATTTTCTATCTTGGTTACCAGCTCTGATTTTCACTAGAACCTCTGATGGTGACTATAGGCTGGGGTAGTCACTAAGTACCACTCCATAGCAGTCCCCGGCGGACCTGCATCAGATGACCAATGAGTCAAATGCAAACTACAAGGCCCAGAGGGTGAAGACTACCATATGGTCAGGAAGTCCGAGGATGGGGCAAGCTGCACAGGTTCAAATTACGAAGCCAGGGTCAGGAGTGGAGAGACCAAACAAAAGAAGTAAACAATCTGGGTCGGTGACAAGAGAGTCAAAACAATAAAGCACCTAGACAGGAAACAAGTTACAAACTGCAACTAGGATCAAAGCTCAGGCAAGGTGTGGAGGCAGGAGCTACCTAAACATAAACATTTCAGTGTTGAATTTGGAGAAGCCGCTTGTTATACTTGTTGTGTTGAGATATATACATTTTTCTTGTTTGATTGGTTTATTTCAAGAAATGGGAAAGTTTTTAAATTTTGCTTTTAAAGCAAATTTACAAAGTTAATTGCAATTGAATAGAAATTTTCAGGTTTATATCCGATGCCTTGAAACCAATCCTTGTCATATCTGACTGGCATTGGCGATGTGCTTTTATTGCCCTCTAAAATGTCTGATATCCTTGATGAGCTTTATAATGGTGCTTAAAGGTTCACATCAGTACAGGTTTTCAGCCTTCCAATGTTAAAAAACAGTAAAAATTTCCATTCACTGTCAGTAAATCAATATATTGAAATGGCAAGGAATTGATACATAAACTATGTATAAAGGTTCCAAAACTTTTCAGTATTTAACAATTACATTTTAAAGGTGTTATCAGGGACTATTTATTTTTTTTCTAAAGGGCCTAAGAACTTATAGGCAGGTAGGTGCTAACTACCTGCATGTTGTGCCCAGGGCCGATCTCTGCTGACTCAGATCAGTCATGGACCACTCCCATTGTTGACTCAGCGGTTTCTGATGATGTCACTTTAACAGAGCAGTTGCTTCTTTTCCACTATGGTCTTTTGACAAGGCACAGCTGCAAGTGTGATGTCGATTGACAGCTGTCTCCCCAGAGCAACTGGGAAGCTCAAGAGCTGCTCTGTTGATGTGAAGCAGAAGAATCGCCAGCAGGAGAGGTCAGTGACCACTCGGAACCAGAGCTGGGCAGAACAGGTAGGTACTTAGCATTTACCACCTCTCAATTCTTAGTCCTTTAGATAAAATAAAATGGTCCTGAATAACCCCTTAAAATACCTGAAATTCTATAGCCCATTTCAACTATGACATACTAAAAATACCTATCTGTATGGCTGTGCATCACAATTACATCACTTCAAGCAATGGTTGACCCAGACAAAGCATCATACACAAATATTTGTCTATTATTCTCTAAAATAATCTGATTTGTTTTCTTGTGGCAGTCCATGAACATTTACCAGAATCTTAACAGAAGACAGCACGAACTTGTCATTCACTTGATGGATATTGCAATCATAGCTACAGATTTGGCTCTTTATTTCAAGTGAGTGGATTTAAGAAGTCATGGAAGTACGGTTTATTTCCTATATCATAGTGCATAGGGTACTTTTCATTTTTGATTTAATTTTCTTGGTACATTGCCCAGCTAGTCCAAGAGACTGGTACAAAGCATATTGTTTTAAGGCTGAACTCAGCCTATTAGTAACTTAAATTACCAAGAGTAATTGAGCATATAAGCCTTGATACATAAATGTGTTTACACCAGAAAAAATGGCTTAAAAAAATTGAAAAGTTACAAAATATTTGTGCAACATGAAGTTGCTCAAACGTTTTGCGACTTTTGACATTTTCAAGCCAGTAACTAAGGTAGAATGACCGGAACTGGGGAGAAGCCAGGGCGTGCACCCCCTCATTAAGAACAATGTAGGAAACACCAGCCTTAATGAATAATGTATAACAGAATTCTAAGGCTAGTTTCACACTAGCGTTTAAACGACGCACGCACGGCGCCGCTAAGCCATGCCCCCTGCCGGCTCCCTGCCCGCCCCTTCCTGTTATCGCCTCCTCCGAGCGCAGAGGGCTGCATGCGTTATGCGCACCCTATCTTTAGCATAGGGTGTGCAGGCCGTGCGCAACTATGAATATAGCGTGCGCTGCGCATTTTTGGAGGTGCGCCGTGCGCGCCGAACGCAGCATGTTGCATTTTGGCACGCACGGCGCCCATTCAAAAATGCGCAGCGCACGCTATATTCATAGTTGCGCACGGCCTGCGCACCCTATGCTAAAGATAGGGTGCGCATAACGCATGCAGCCCTCTGCGCTCGGAGGAGGCGATAACAGGAAGGGGCGGGCAGGGAGCCGGCAGGGGGCATGGCTTAGCGGCGCCGTGCGCGCGTCGTTTAAACGCTAGTGTGAAACTAGCCTTAGAAAACAGAACATCATTTGTAGATTTGTGATTACTTTACTTACTGATAATATTGAGTGATGTTAGTGGCAAAAAAATGTTTGTTCCGGAGATAAATGTTTTATTCCCCTTCTCAGGAAGAGAACAATGTTCCAGAAAATTGTTGATCAATGTCAGACTTATGATGACCCTCAGAAGTGGAATGAATACTTATCACTTGAAACAACAAGAAAAGAAATCATTATGTATGTACGCTATGCTTAGCTTCATAGTCTTAAATATAATAAGCAAACTTAAGTCACAGTTCACTTATAATTAGCAGCCCCTACCCTCCTTTTATGCTATCATTATATTGTATATTTCCTACTTCTGCTTTGACATATTTAAATATTTAAATAGTAACTAAACTTCCGTAAAAATGTTTTATATTTTTGCCCCCTTAATTCCCATCTGATTTGCAGGGCCCCCAGTCCTCAGCATCTCCCTGAACATGCGCACAGGATGGAGTATGGATTCAATAAAAAGTGGTTGCGGGTCCCAGTCCTCAAGCCCCACCAATTGTTCAAAAGGCAGCTTAGAAGTGTGCCAACCAAGTGACAGGAGTGCACAAAGCAGATAACAGATTCAATAGAAATTCTGACTGCAATCTGCTCTCCTTTTTCTTGGACTTTGCACTTCTTGGCTGTATTTTGTGCAATCGGTGGAGTCTCAGGACTGGGACTCTCGTTGACTTTCTATTGAATCAATGCTCCACTCTCTATGTGCTCTTGCATCTGGAGCTACGCACTTCTTGTAGGTCTTTTGAGTGGTCAGGGGTGGTTTTAAGACCCTCAAAGATTTAAACGGAGTTATAAAGCAAAAAAAGAAAAACAAATTTGCAAAAACTTAGTTACTCTTTGACCTTTTAAAGAGTCAACCAATTTTTTTTTCTCAACCATTCTTTTCCAATTCACCAAATAAAGTATGGGACAATGGAAAATAAATTTTTGTGGGTTGAAATTAAAATTCTGCAAATTCTGTTTTTATGGGGTACATTGTGCGGTAAAAATAATATCAACATAAATTTCTGGTTTACATCTTTAATGCCTATAACAAAATAGCTATTTATTATGTTTTGCTACTTTCAAAAAATACTTTAAAATTGCTTGTATTGCCATAATCTGAGACTTAACTTTATTTTTTTCATCAATGAAGCTGTCAATGAGCTTGTATTTGTGGGACAAGCTATAGTTCCTTTGGTACCATTTTGGGGTACCCCTGTTTGTAATCACAATTTCTTCCATTATCCAGTAATACTGGCAATTTTTAATTTTTTTTAACGACGTTCAGAATACAAATCAAATTATGGTATAAATAATGATGTAAGAAATTGGTTGTTACATCATTTTTCAAATTATAGATTAAAAAAATCAGTTATCTGCAGAATTGATAGTTGTGCATGAGTCGAAGCTCATTGCTAAGGATATACAGCTTGGCAGACACTGCTTTTCTGAAATGGTTGAATTGTTCAGCTGAAAGCTCCACGTGTGTGAGCACTATGGTGATGGCAGAAAAGACCAGCAATGAAATCATGTCATTTTCCACTCCTAAAAATTAGCCTCAACTTTCTTTCACAAAAGATAGTATTATTACAGCACTACAAATAACTGCCATTATGTTTCTGTTATAGGGCTATGATGATGACCGCATGTGATTTATCTGCTATTACAAAGCCGTGGGAGGTCCAGAGCAAGGTTATATAACTATCATTTTAGATTTTGGACTCTGTTTATAACTACTTGTATATGTTGAAAGAATACATCAGAAGGACTTCCAATGAGAACCTCAAAATGTATGCCAAAGTATACCACACTGCAAATTGTCTGTTTGTCTTTTTTATGCCTTTTTACTCATCTTAGTAAGAAACATTACTCATAACAGTTAGACTGGTTTCACACTAGCATATGGAGGGGCTGCGGAGGGATGCGGACTTCCTCCGTGAAGCTCCGCCCATGGCCGCACCTCCTCCAGTCAGCCCCGCCTTTGTCGGCATGCGTACCCTATCTTTAGCATTAGGTATGCAGGCCGTGCCGATGTATGCGGATGCCTCCGCATGCATCGTTTTGACAGTGCGGCGACCTGCGCCGAACGCAACATGTTGCATTTTGTTGCGGTCGCTGCACCGTCAAAACGACGTATGCGGAGGCATCCGCATACATCGGCACAGCCTGCATACCTAATGCTAAATATAGGGTATGCAGGCCACATGCCGACGGAGGTGGAGCTGACCGGAGGAGGTGCAGCTGTGGGCAGAGCTTCACGGAGGAAGTCTGCATCCCTCGCAAGCTCCTCCATACACTAGTGTGAAACTAGCCTTACTGTCACTAAGTGTTGCACAAGCTTAAAGGGGTATGGACAACTTCTCGATTGCTGCAGGTCTGACTGCTGGGACAACAACTAATTCAGAGAACCTGGGCTCTGTGTGAATAGCTTAATGGTTGATCATGGGCATTGTCAGTCCATTCATCCATTCATCCTTAATGGGCCTGCCAGAGATAGCCCAGCACTGTGCTCGACTGCTGTTCGGCACTGCCATAAGAATGAATGTAGTGGCACTGTGCATGATTGACCAATGACCACCACTCCATTCACATTGGGCTCTTCAGAGCCCTGGTTGCTGGGATAGGTGGGGATCCCAATTGTTTGACCTCCAGCGATTGGCATGTTATGTACTATCACATGGATAGAGGATTTTAAATTTGAGTATACCCCTTTAATGGATTACCCCCAAATATCAGTGGCTAATACTCTTGAACAGATGTACAACAAAGCAATTGCAATAATATTAACAGTCTCATGAAAGGCCGGAAGTACCATGTTCCACACAATCCTCTAGGTTGTCAGACTGTACCCAAAATGGCAGAAAGCCCGTGGCATAACCTGAAGCTTTTGGACACAAATGGAACAATTTTAACAGGGCCTCTTAAGTACACAGGTATTTAATAATATTGCTCTTCTCAAGTCACCTTTTGAGCTCCTCACAGCTCAAGGACCTTGGTTCGACTGCAAACTCTGCATTATTAGTATTATTATTATTATTTATTATTATAGCGCCATTTATTCCATGGCGCTTTAAATGTGAAAAGGGGTATTTATATATATAAAAATGAGTGTATGTATGTATGTATGTGTATATGTGTGTGTATCAAGCCACACCCACTCAACATATCCACACCCACTCCTCATAGCCACAATCACTCCACACGCAAAGCTCCGTATAATAAATATCTAATATATACATAAATATATAATAAATATCTAATCTAATATATATATATATATAATAAATATCTAATATATCTATTTCATAGGCACATCATCTTGACCACAACAGGTTACACTGCCTGTGTTGCCCATAGCAACCAATCACTAAGCATCTTTCATTTCACCAGAGCTATTTAAAAGATGAAAGCTGAGCTGTGATTGGTTGCTATGAGCAACAGTTTTCCTGCTCCACAACACCTCAGCAGACACTGACCAGGTGGGTGAAACCTAGCATCCCCGGGAACCTAAGCTCCCAGCCATTGTCTGCCCCCAAGAAAGGACCAGAGAGCACATGACAGAAATGAATCACCCCCTCCTCTATTACTGCCAGGTTCTTTAGTTACCAGTGTAGAAAATCGCATCATCAGCGGCCACACACAGAGCCACACTGCCAGGTTACATAACAGCACATCTCCAGGAATTTCCTGCTCAGTGCTACCCGGCTCGGGACTATGGGATGGAAGATGTGTGATGGTACATGTGTACTGGACTACGGGATAGAGGATGTGTGATGGGTATATGGGCATTGGACTATTGAATGATGTGTGATGGTATATGGGCACTGGACTATGGGATGTATGATATGTATGATGGGTATATGGACACGGGACTGTGGGATGGAGGATATGTATAATGGGTATATGGGCACTGGACTATGGGATGGAGGATGTGTGATGGATATATGGGCACTGGACTATGGGATGAAGGATGTGTGATGGGTATATGGGCATTGGTTTATAGGATGGAGGATATGTATGATGGGTATATGAAAACGGGACTATGGGATGGAGGATATGTGTGATGGTTATATGGGCACGGGACTATGGGATGGAGGATATGTATGATGAGTATATGGGCACTGGACTATGGGATGGAGGATGTGTGATGGGTATATAGGCACTGGATTATAGGATCGAGGATATGTATGATGGGTATATGGAAGCGGGACTATGGGATGGAGGATATGTGTGATGAGTATATGGGCACAGGACTATGGAAAGGAGGATATGTATGATGGGTATATGGGCACTGGACTATGGGATAGAATCATAGAATCGTAGAGTTGGAAGGGACCTCCTGGGCCATCTGGTCCAACTGCCTGCTCAAAGTAGGATTCGCTAAATCATCCCAGACAGATGTCTGTCCAGCCTCTGTCTGAAGACTTCTATTGAAGGAGAACTCACCACCTCTCGTGGCAGCCTGTTCCACTCATTGATCACTCTAACTGTCAAAAATGTTTTTCTAATATCTAATATGTGTCTCCTCCCATTCAGTTTCATCCCATTGCTTCTAGTCTTTCCTTGTGCAAATGAGAATAAAGATGATCCTTTTACAATGTGACAGCCCTTGAGATATTTGTAGACAGATATTAAGTCTCCTCTCAGTCTTCTCTTCTGCAAGCTAAACATTAACAAATCCTGCAACCTTTCCTCATAAGACAGGGTTTGCAGACCAATCACCATTCTGGTCGCTCTTTTCTGAACTTGCTCCAGTTTGTTGATGTCTTTTTTAAAATGTGGTGCCCAAAACTGGAGGATAATCATTACAATTTGTTATAACTAACCACAGTTAGTTACTACGCCTGGGCAATGCTGGGGCCTCTTCAGCTACTGTAGTACATAATAAAAACAAGTACAATAATCTTAAACAATACAAGTCACGACTGGTACAGGAGGAGTGAGGACCCTGCCCGCGAGGGCTCACAATCTACAAGGGATGGGTGAGGATACAGTAGGTGAGGGTAGGTGAGGCTGCATCTACTTTAGATATGCTAATAACTCTTACCTAAACTAACAGTGTTACTATGGGCCTAAGGGAGACCATACCCTACCATAACTTATACCCCACATAACTGATAATTTACTAAACGCTACAGGTCCTACTGCTGCCACATTATTTAAAGCCTATGGGACTGTTGGAGATAGCCAGGAGCTGTTCTCACCTATCCTCAGCTTTCACTTCTAAGTATTAATTTCCAGGTAACGAACAAGACTTGCATATTCATACAGTGGTTAGTGTAATAACTTATATTCTGTCATCTCCACGTATGGATTATAGAATGATTATTCTTTATTAAATTGTGTCTTATTTACCAGGTAGCTCTGTTAGTTGCGGCTGAATTTTGGGAACAAGGTGACTTGGAAAGAACTGTACTTCAGCAACAGCCTATTGTGAGTGAATGTATTTTATAACAAATGATCATATACTGAAGACACTGCTGTATACAACAACATTATGAAAAGGCCATCTTACTAACTTTATGAAATGGTCCTGTTACTAATGTTGGCAGATATGCAACAGATACAGACTTGTGTGCAGGAGGAGTTTATACTTTTCTGACAGTAGATGGCAATGCTGTTACTGTTATACTGTATATTTAGTTGAATGTAATGCATATACTTGTTGTACTTTGGTTTCATTTTCTCTCTGGTAAAAGGTCCCTTCAGACTTCCTGTTATGCTGTATTAAGAAGCTGATGCATGCACCTCATGTTCTGTGAAGATAAAAGTTGAATTACACCCTATAATCTACTCTCACAAGTTTCTTCTATGACCAAAACTATGCAACAACTAAGAACCTCTACTTCATATAGATAACAGGATGCTGTCATAGGACAGAGAAAATCAAAGTACTAGTAGAAGTAATTAATTCTCCCAGCTGTTCCATGACAATATTCATCTGAGAAATACCCGAGAATAAAATAGGTAGAGACCACTGCTTGAGTCATTTTCAAGACCAAGGTCTGAGGTCACCAAATCTAACCTTTAGTGCCTGAAGAAAAGTAAAAACCAAAAAGTACAAGATGAGGACCAGCCTGCTGTCCAGCAGATCAAGTAGCTTCTCTTTTTTTCCACTAATGATGTTGCGAGAGTACTCATGGAGTGAACCTTTAGGCCCCAGGAGAAAAGAATGCCTGAAGAATGATAAGAAAAAAAATAGCATAATGTGCAAAAATAACCATCTCACCATAACATGAGGTCCAATATACAGGGAACAACGCTTTGACAGTTGGGGAAAACAGAAACATTGGTGGTTCCAGCCTCTGGTAAAATGATAAAACTCCAACTTTATTCAATGATTAAAAATTACCAAAGTATTATGTGGGGGACATGGAAACACAACTCAATGCAT
The DNA here is from genome assembly GCF_039654945.1 of Dendrobates tinctorius. Classification (NCBI taxonomy): domain Eukaryota; kingdom Metazoa; phylum Chordata; class Amphibia; order Anura; family Dendrobatidae; genus Dendrobates; species Dendrobates tinctorius. Next base: position 52,602,696 of record NW_027361679.1, on the reverse strand, counting down.
TTCGTAGGCAGTTCGATGTTCTTCCTCAAAGTTTCACTGCTTCTATTTTTCACAAAATTGTATAAAGAGATTATTAATTTCTAGTCTTTTGCACAGTCGAAATATATCAAGCACACCTTTTGACATCTAAATTAATTAAATACTTTTCTTTTACATTTTGTTTTTTTGCGACCGACGAAAGTGCAGTTCTATTAGTGGCAAGAACACAGTGCTGGGTTCACATTTAGTTTTGCCATCCTGAGCATGTGGAAGGTTGAATAGAAAGGACTCCATAAACTAATTTCAGCATCAACAGTTTGCTGGTTATGCTACAAGTGAACTTAAATAGCACTTTAGATAAACCTGTGAGAAGAGACAGGAGATATCCTCTAGGCAGCTTTGATAAGCAAGCATTTTGTGGGTTACTGAACTCTTCCGAAACATGTCGCTGAGGGCAGATCCATGGACATTTGATGTGGCAGATTTAAGTCCCTTAATTTATTAAAATTTATATTTTATTGCAATTATGCTATTATTTTCAGAACACACCTTTTCCTCTGACCCCCTCAAATTTATGACTTTTCTAAGTCCCTTTAAATAACCTGGATAAAGTCTTAAATATAAAGCACATCAATCTCAAGAGCAAAAATGTTCTCATTCTCTTTGCATCCCACTCTCCTTTGCAGCTCTTCTCTTCAGGGCTTTTGTGTCTGGAGTCCTGATTGCTGCTATGACCCTATTGCTAATGACACCTCTCCCATGTGTGTCCCTATTGACACTGATTTTTAAAGGACAAGTGCACAACAAAGTACTTTCCTTCAGTCAATGCACATTAACCAGTCTTCTTTAAGGACCCTTACAGCAATCTTCCAGTATTTGCGTAACAAGTCCTTTAAGGTATCAGTACTGTGCTGAAGCTATATTGATTTTGACCAGGACTGTTTTCTCACCTTGTTTTGCCATGGTTAGCCTGCCCTATTGTTCTGCCTGTCACCGAGTTTGCCTGAGCACATCCAGCCCTGACTTCTGTCCTTCTAACAACATTGTAATGCTTGATACTACTTTAGTTCCCAGTTTTCCATCAATTGTTCCTATTGTAGAGTTGGTCATCTGTTCCTAATGGAGTACCATACTCCTAGGGTATCAATCTTGGGATTCTCACTGTAAGGTCCCTGTATATGGGTTAAAGGGTTGATATTGTTGACTTCCCTAGCTTCATCTCTGAGTTTTGCTTTACACCAAATACATTACAAGCCAGCTGGTCCACTCCATTACTGTTAACCCTAGGAAAAACTAGAAAGCGAATCAAAGAGTTTTAAGTTTTTCATTGTCTCGAATATGTCAGTTGGTTTTGGAGCTAGAGAGAGTGTTGGATAGAATCCTGTAGAATGTCTTTGATATAGTCTGTGAACTGGAACCAGAATACCAGGATTGATCATGGATAGTAACAACTCTTGTATTTGAGGAATTAATGTTTCATATTAGAAACCCAATGGCATGATGAGATACAATGTTTGACTTTAAATCTTCTTTCATAATGTACACCTAATTATTGGAAAAGACAGCTCAACCTGGGAAAAATGATATCCTGTCCATATGATAGCATCTTGAGAGATAATAGGTCTCTACTCTCTACTCTTGTTTTGGAAAATTTCTATCTTGCACCCGTTCAAGCTTTCCACCCTCTGGTCTCTGTTCTGACTTTATCTTACAAGGGCTGTTTTTTATGTCGTGATACCCAACCATGATTTTAACTGGAGGGCTCTGCAGTCAGAATTAGAAAGTGCAGCTGCTCTTGATTGATAGTCAGACTACATTTACAACATGTCTTTCTCAGCTAGATACTCTAGATTAAAATTTCTCCATGTGGAGAGTGCCAAGTTGAGATAGGGAGACTTACCGTATTATGCCATGCATTGTTCCTCTGGGAATTTAAAGGTGCAAATAGTCTCTTCAGAGAGGAAGATGACAGGAGCTCTAGTGCCACCTATTGGAAATAGTCATTCCAAAAGTCAATATCGACTCTTTAAATGCATTTCTAGTCGCCTTCCATCAGCTCAGAGTGTATTTAAAGATAGAGCTTAAGAAAATGCAGGATAACAAGTTATATAATGGCCAGAAATAGTGTTATTCTCCATTTACACACAAAGGACAGTTACTTGAAAAGTTACTTAAAGACAGTAATATACTGTACGTGTCTAGATTTTTATTTTTTATTGAGGCCTGGCAACAACAATTGCTTGTGGCTACAGCATTAGTTCTATCATCCATTCATTCTGTAGGATTGTATCTGATACAGAGTCTTTGTGGTAAGCTCTTCTTATTACAAAGGGCTTAGGAGGCTGTATATAGCTAAAAGCCAGAAAATGTGGACTCCAAGTAAGGGGCACTTTATTCTTTCCCTTTATTCCTCTCCTTTGAGACACCCCCAACCAAATTGCTTGCACCAACCTATGGAGGTATAAATATACTGTACAGTATATGTGGCTACACAAGTTTAAACTTTCAATAGAGCTAAGTATCTGTGTTAGAAACTAGGAATATTTACAGCCATAAATTTGTAGCACAAATCTGTCAAACATCATTGATATGCCAGGCATGAATAGGTTGTTGAAAAGTTCAACACAATTGTATATAACTAGCATTCATTAGCGCTACTTAATATCCCTTAGCTGGCATGGGATAGGCTTCAAGTTATATTAGAAGTGTTATGTTGCTTCCATTCTCATAGAGAATTAGTCTACATCTATGAGCAACATTTCACTGACAACTCATTACTTCTAATAATACCTCGATAAATTATAATTATTTCCTAACATAAAATCTGTTCTTCCAATTATAGCCAATGATGGACAGAAATAAGTCTGCAGAACTGCCGAAGCTCCAGTGCGGTTTCATTGACTTTGTCTGCACGTTTGTATATAAAGTGAGTAATTAAAATAGAACAGACATATTTCTGAATGAAGGTCATGCGTGTTTTTGCCTGCTACTAAAAAAATAAATAATCTGTTTGTGTATATCTACAAGTTAATGTTTGCAGTTATGCAGTTTTGACTTTTTTCTGCTCACATAGCCATTTAAGGCTAGTTTTTGAAAGACAAGTTATCTCTTTTAATGGCACTTTTCCATTTCTCATGTGAATAAATCTTTGCAGGGAAAAATAAATTAAAAAAAACCCAAAAAATTTTGCCATTGCTTTTTGCTTTTACAGCATTCACTGTCTGGAAATTATGACATATGAACTTTACTCTATGGGGCAGTGTGATTACAGCAACACCAGATGTCATAACTCTATTGTTGGGATACCCGGGGCCAGGGGTTCCTTCATTGTCCCTAATGCTTAGGGGTACTGTTATGAGTTCATTTTCCCCTTCACCATTGAGGTCTGATGAACTCCCTCTTCTGGTGAAGGAAGGTAGTGAGGCTGATTACCAAGCACCTGAAATGGGAGAGGATGACTGGGCGACGGGGATCTCTGACTGGATATAAGGCAGCCGACGCCCTTCTGCCTCGCTGGTGATTTCTCTGTGGAATTCTAGGAGACCAGTCTGATTCCTGCTCCTCAAAAGCTAAGTTTTCTGCTTTGCCTTTTTGCATTTGTGGTTTGGTTTTAGTTTGCCTTTCTTTTCTGGATTCTGCCATTCCCTGCTGGGGTGAGCTGAATTCCTTTTTGTCAGTTTGCTCTGTCTTCAGAAAATACCTGAGTACTGACATAGTCTTTTTGAAGCCTAGCGTCTTCAGGGCCTTTTTCCCTGTCAGTCTGTTGGCTCTTATTTTGATAGGGTTTTTCGCGGATTGCAGACAGCAGCCTTTCTATCCTGTCCTATCTAGTTAGCTTGGGCCCCATCATTTGCTCAGTCTATCTTTCTATCTGTGTTAGTGTTTTTTCTTCTTGCTTCACTGTCATTATATGTTGGGGGCTGCCTATTGCTTTGGGGTCTGCTCTGGGGCAGTTTAGATTTCCGTTTCTGTCTTTAGGCTAGGCAGTTCTCCGGCTGTGATCGAGGGGTCTAGGGCATCTTAGGAACCCCCCACGGCTACTGTTAGTTGTTGTTGATAGGTTCAGGGGTCTGCAATCTGATAGCTGCCAACTTCTCTGGTTTTCTGGACTTAGCTAGCATTTCTGTTTTTGCCTCCTATGGTGACTCATTCATAACAGAATCACCAGCCTTACGCAGATCCTAGGGTACTCAATAGCAGGAAAGAATTTAAAAAAAAAAAAAGTGTGCATATTTTTTCCTCTATATCTCTGAGGCCGTAGGGGGAATTTTTTTTCTCTCAATGGAGATAAAGCAATTGTCTGATCGTGTGGAGCAGCTCACTGTGGAAGTGCGGGGAATTTCCACCTACCTTGCTCATTCACATGCTGCTGAACCAAAGATCCCTACTCCTGATGTGTTTTTTGGGGATCGGTCTAAATTTTTGAATTTCAAAAATAATTGTAAATTATTTTTTGCCTTGAAGCCTAACTCGTCAGGGAGCTCCGCGCAGCAGGTTAAAATTGTCATCTCTTTGCTGCGTGGCGATCCCCAGGATTTGAAACCTGATGATCCTAGTCTGACTAATGTGAATGCATTTTTTCAAGCCTTGGGGTTGTTGTATGATGAACCTAATGCTATTGATCAGGCTGAAAAGACCCTGTTGGCATTGAGCCAGGGTCGAGATTCTGCAGAATTGTACTGTCAAAAATTCCGAAAGTGGGCGGTCCTTACTGCCTGTAATGATAATGCCTTGGCAGCTCTCTTTCGGAAGGGTTTGTCAGAAGCCGTAAAAGATACTATGGTGGGATTTCCTGTTCACTCTTGTCTGGACGATTCTATGTCATTAGCCATTCAGGTTGATCGGCGTTTACGTGAACGCAGGACTGCACGAGAGGTGTGGCCACCTGTTGAACAAGTGTCTGAACCTATGCAATGTGATAGAGTTTTGTCCAGGGAGCAACGTCAGGAGTTCAGAAAGCGTAATAAGCTGTGTTTTTTTGTGGAGGTGCCTCGCATATTATTTCTGTCTGTCCTAAACGAGAGAAACGTTTTGCACACACGTTTTCTGTGGGTGGTGTTCAACCTAAGTTTCTTCTGGCAATTACTCTGATCTGCTCCCTGTCCACATTTTCCGCCAAGGCTTTTGTGGATTCGGGAGCAGCCCTGAACCTAATGGACTTGGATTTTGCTAAACGTTGTGGATTTCCTATAACACCTCTGCGGACGCCTATCCCTTTGAGGGGGATTGATGCTACTCCTTTGGCAAAAAATAAACCTCAGTTTTGGACCCAGGTGGTAATGCGGGTCGCCCCAAACCATCAAGAAAATTGCAGATTTTTGGTGTTGCATAATTTGCATGATACCATTGTTCTGGGGTTTCCCTGGTCGCAAATTCATAATCCAGTTTTGGACTGGTAATCTGTGTCTGTGGTGAGTTGGGGTTGTCGGTGTGCCCTTAGTGAGGCTCCGGTTTTTTCCACCTCTCCTCAGTCGCATGATGTTCCTGACTATTTGGCGGACTTTTATGATGTATTTAGTGAGAATGAGTCTGCGTCTTTGCCTCCTCATAGGAGTTATGACTGTGCATTTGAACTGAGCCCGGGGTGTAAATTTCCCAAGGGTCGGCTCTTCAATTTATCTGTACCCGAGCACGAGGCTATGCGATCCTATATTAAGGAGGCGTTGGAGAAGGGTCATATTAGACCATCCTCTTCACCATTAGGTGCTGGGTTTTTTTTCGTGGCCAAAAAGGATGGTTCATTAAGGCCTTGTATTGATTATCGTGCCCTCAACAAAATTACTATTAAATATCAGTATCTGTTACCCCTGATTTCGGATCTATTCTCCAGAGTTAAAGGTGCTTGCTGGTTTACCAATTTTGACCTCAGGGGGGCGTATAATCTTATCCACATTAAGCATGGGGATGAATGGAAGACGGTGTTTAATACTCCAGAGGGACATTTTGAGTACCTGGTGATGCCTTTTGGGCTCACTAATGCCCCTTCTGTCTTAAAGTGCTTCATGAACGACATTTTCCGAGACTTTGTGGATAAATTTTTGATTATCTATCTGGATGATATTTTGATCTTCTCCAAGGATTGGGATTCTCATGTGGAACATGTTCGGACTGTGTTCCGGATCTTGAGGGAGAATTCCCTGTATGTCAAAGGATCGAAATGCCTTTTTGGGGTACAGAGGATTTCATTTTTGGGATTTATTTTGTCTCCGTCAACTATTGAAATGGATCCGGCCAAGGTACAGGCCATTTATGATTTGTTTCAGCCCACTTCTTTGAAGGCCCTTCAGAAGTTTTTGGGTTTTGCTAATTTTTATCGGAAATTTATAGCAAAATTTTCTAGTATTGCCAAGCCATTGACAGATCTAACTAAGAAGGGTGCTGATGTGTTGAATTGGTCTCCGGAGGCTGATTCTTCCTTTCAGGAGCTGAAGCGAAGATTCACTTCTGCCCCGGTTTTGCGGCAACCTGATTTCTCACTCCCGTTCCAGGTAGAGGTGGACGCTTCTGAGATTGGTGCAGGAACTGTTTTGTCCCAAAAGGATCCTGTAGCATCTAAAATGAATCCCTGTGCTTTCTCTTCCCGAAAGTTCTCTCCATCTGAACGTAACTATGATGTGGGGAATCGGGAACTGTTGGCCATGAAATGGGCATTTGAGGAGTGGAGACATTGGTTGGAGGGAGCTAAACATCAAGTTGTGGTCCTCACTGACCACAAGAATTTGATTTACCTGGAGTCGGCCAAACGCTTGAACCCTTGACAGGCTAGATGGGCCTTGTTTTTTACACGTTTTGATTTTGTGGTCTCTTTTCTTCCTGGCACTAAGAATGTCAAGGCTGACGCTCTTTCTAGGAGTTTCTTTGCTGATTCTCCTGTGGTGACCAAGCCTGCTACCATCTTAGGCGAAGGGGTAGTTCTTTCTGCCATCTCACCCGATTTGAGACATGCTCTGGAAGAGTTCCAGGAGGACAAACCTGAGCGTTGTCCCAGTGGAAAGTTGTATGTTCCTGACCAGTGGAAGAAGAGAGTGATGTCTGAAGTTCATTGCTCTGCATTGGCTGGTCATCCAGGTATTTTTGGTACTAGAGATCTGGTGAGTCGGTCTTTTTGGTGGCCCGCCTTGTCTCGTGATGTCAGGAATTTTGTGCAGTCCTGTGGGACTTGCTCCCGGTCTAAACCTTGTTCTCGCTCTAGTGGGTTGTTGATGCCTTTGCCGGTCCCCAGGAGGCCATGGACCCATATTTCAATGGATTTCATCTCTGATATGCCTGTCTCTCAGAGAATGACTGTTATTTGGGTGATTTGTGATAGGTTCTCTATGATGGTTCATCTTGTATCACTCCCTAAGTTGCCATCTTCTTCTGAGTTGGTGCCCCTGTTTTTGCAACAGGTGGTTCGCTTGCACGGGATTCCTGAGAACACTGTATCTGACAGAGGAGTTCAGTTTGTGTCTAGATTTTGGAGGACATTCTGTTCCAAGCTGGGAATTCAGTTGTCCTTCTCCTCTGCGTTTCACCCTCAGACCAATGGGCAGACATAGAGAACAAACCACCTCTTGGAGTCGTATTTGAGATGTTTTATTTCCGCTGATCAGGATGATTGGGTTTCATTTTTGCCCTTGGCCGAATTTGCTTTAAATAATAGAGCTAGTTCTGCCACTTTGATGTCACCTTTTTTTGTAACTTTGGGTTTCATCCTCGATTTTCTTCAGGGCAGGTGGAGCCTTCTGCCTGCCCAGGTGTTGACACTGTGGTGGAGAGAATGCACCAGATCTGGGACCAAGTGGTGGATAAGTTATCTCTCTCCCAGGAAAAGGCCCAGCGGTTTTCCAACCGACATAGGACCGTTGGTCCCCAGTTTAAGGTGGGTGATATGGTTTGGTTATCATCAAACAATATCGCTATGAAGGTAGCTTCTCCTAAGTTTAAGCCTAGATTTATTGGGCCTTACAAGATTTTGGAGATCATTAATCCGGTCTCTTTTCGGTTGACTCTTCCTGTCACATTTAAAATCCATAATGTGTTTCAAAGTCCTTGTTGAAGAGGTTTGTTGAACCAGTAGTTCCTGGGGTGGCACCTCCAGACCCTGTATTGGTTGAAGGTAACATGGAATATGAGGTAGAGAAGATACTGGATTCCCGTCTAGCTAGACGGAGACTCCAGTATTTGGTTAAGTGGAAGGGTTATGGTTAGGAGGATAATTCCTGGGTCTCTGCCTCTGATATTCATGCCAAAAGATTGGTGCGTGCCGTTCATCGGGCTCACCCTGATCGCCCTGGTGGCGTGGATGAGGGTTCGGTGACCCCTCTCAAGGGGGAGGTACTGTTATGAGTTCATGTTCCCCTTCACCATTGAGGTCTGATGAACTCCCTCTTCTGGTGAAGGAAGGTAGTGAGGCTGATTACCAAGCACCTGAAATGGGAGAGGATGACTGGGCGACGGGGATCTCTGACTGGATATAAGGCAGCCGACGCCCTTCTGCCTCGCTGGTGATTTCTCTGTGGAATTCTAGGAGACCAGTCTGATTCCTGCTCCTCAAAAGCTAAGTTTTCTGCTTTGCCTTTTTGCATTTGTAGTTTGGTTTTAGTTTGCCTTTCTTTTCTGGATTCTGCCATTCCCTGCTGGGGTGAGCTGAATTCCTTTTTGTCGGTTTGCTCTGTCTTCAGAAAATACCTGAGTACTGACATAGTCTTTTTGAAGCCTAGCATCTTCAGGGCCTTTTTCCCTGTCAGTCTGTTGGCTCTTATTTTGATAGGGTTTTTCGCGGATTGCAGACAGCAGCCTTTCTATCCTGTCCTATCTAGTTAGCTTGGGCCCCATCATTTGCTCAGTCTATCTTTCTATCTGTGTTAGTGTTTTTTCTTCATGCTTCACCGTCATTATATGTTGGGGGCTGCCTATTGCTTTGCGGTCTGCTCTGGGGCAGTTTAGATTTCCGTTTCTGTCTTTAGGCTAGGCAGTTCTCCGGCTGTGATTGAGGGGTCTAGGGCATCGTAGGAACCCCCACGGCTACTGCTAGTTGTTGATAGGTTCAGGGGTCTGCAATCCGATAGCTGCCAACTTCTCTGGTTTTCTGGACTTAGCTAGCATTTCTGTTTTTGCCTCCTACGGTGACTCAGTCATAACAGGGTACCCTATTTATCCGTGTTCCCCGGATTACTTCTGATGGTGAAGACACTAGGGTCATGCACATTGTTGAACTCCTGAATCAGCCCCATATCTGTGTATGCATATACACAAAGGAGACTACCAAGGGGGGACATACAGGGACAAATAAAATACCAAACATACAAATATGCACTCACAGACAACAGAAAGGAACACCGGGGAGAAAAGGTAGGTAAACCAAATAGGAGAGGATGAGGATTTGCACACAGTGGAATCACCAAGCAACAGTTACAGATCAACACTCTATAAACACCTCTACCAACAACCAACGCCTTCACTTAACACCAGTATAAGACTAATACTGGCAATGCAGATTGCCAGAGGTAAGTTTATATAGGAGAAGGGATTGGCCAATACTTAACAGCTGAGAACATCTAAGCAGGAAAGCTTCAGAGACTCTAAGCTGAATAGTTTAACCCCTGTACTGCTAACAGATACCTGTACCATTTCATATGAAGGAGAAGTGCTTCTTATCAGTGCAAGAGTACGTGAAATCAGACTCTGCAGTTTTCTGGCCCCTCTATGTCTTGGTAAACCCATGTCAGCAGACTTATAGAGTGCTTAAAGAGGTTGTCAGGTCCAAACCAATAGGTCTACGGTCACTCTGTGTGACTACAGACTTATGAATCTCTCCTGAGCATGCACTGTGAGGATTTGCCCATTTCTGAGTTGAGACAGTAGGGTATGTATGAGTTATACATACTCTGGCCAGAGGGCGTGGCCTCGCTCCATACAAGTGTATGGAGAGTGAGGCTTCGCCCACTTGCTGGGAAGTATGTATAACTCACACATACCCTCCGGTCCCGGGACAGAAACCGGGGAATCCACGCAGTGCCCTCATCACCTACTTCAGTCCTGATCATGTGGCCACTTATTTCTGAAAAAAAATCAAACATATCTGTCATGACATTTTTGCCTGATCCCCTCAGGTAGTGTCTCTTTCCCTACCTCATGCAGCTGTCACACTACATAGCAATAACTGCTGACAGATTCCTTATAAATGTCTCAATTTAAGAAGCATCATGGCTGTATTCCTTCATCTTAAGAAAGGTAGGGCTGTAGTCCCAGGGCAGTGTAGATGAGGTTGGCAAGTGGGGAGATGATGTAAAGAAGCAGATGTAGCAGAGCCGGGTGTAAGGCACAAGAATAAGTGGAGGACACAAGGACATGTAGTTCCAAAGCATTACTCACAGTCTGTTGCGCATACAGGTGCCCACTTCGGTGCCGTGTCCTCCAGGTCAGGGGCTCAGCCAACTCCCAGGCAAGGTAAAGTACACCTTTCCAGCACTCCTCCAACACGTGCCTTCTCTGAACGTCTCCTCACTAACGCCTAATCTGAAGTACTTGTAGTTGCGTATTAAACTCAAGTTCCTCCTTCTTGATGTTACTTAGAACTCTACTTGTACGGCAGGCAGCTGTAGCCTGCTTCGGGGACTCCTTGCTATCAAGTCCCGGCTCACTCACGTTGCTGTTGTGCCCACAAGTCTTAGGTGGGAATAAAGTGGTGACAACTTCTATTCCTCCGGTGTCTGCTGCAGGAACATCAGTTTCCATACAACCTCGAGGACCGGACCCCGGCCATGCACTTCGAACTTGAGGAAGGGCTCTGCTCTGACCCTAGTCCTTAGTTCTCTTCTTCTCCTTACGTTTCGTACTAAACTACCTTCCTTCTGAAGAATCAGGCTTCCTATGGCTCTTTCCTGTGCCAGCAGCTACAGGTCACAGGAGTCTGCTGCAGCACTTCCTTCACTCCATCCCTCTCAGGGGATCTTCTCTCACAGACTGACCTTTTCCTAATATTCTCCTGCTCTCTTGTGCAGTCTAAGCTCCACCCACCTCCCAGCACTCTTCGTGTTCCAAGCAGGGAGCCACAAAGGTTGCTCTGCTACACTACTGGTGTGCGTGTGGGATGTGAGTGTTGGAGTGTGGTCAGGTGTCTCCACCTTACCTGGATAGTGGGGTATCACACCTCAGGAGGAGGTGCAGTACCTCTGTGGTGACTGAACCCTCAGGGGCACCACAAATGCACAATTCTACCTGCATTGGAAGTGGTTGTAGGCCGCTTATCTCTTGGGCCCCTGTGCGGTTGTGCAGGATACACCAATGGCGTACCCGCCCTTAGGTAGTGTGTACCCTTCACTGCAGTACCAGCTACACTAATGTACATATATAAGTATAGCTGTGTCAGGTACTGTAGCTCAGGTGAATAGGTTTTGTGCGGGTCTGAGCCGTTGTGTTAGGAACAGCAGTAACACATCGGTGCCGAGGACTGCAGTGAGGTTGCCAATGACCTTTCATCCTACTGATCATTGTGAGTTCTGGGGTCCCTCACTATAGACCAATCTTTTTTCAATTCCCAGAAATCCCTTTTAGCGTATATTTGCAACTTAATGTAAAAAATACAAAAGTTCAAATTCAATATTCAAATCATCTCTGATAAATGCTAACAATCATTTCATCATGTGTAGGAGTTTTCTCGCTTCCATGAGGAAATTCAACCAATGTTGGATGGTTTGCTAAATAACAGGAAAGAATGGAAAGCGCTGGCAGATGAGTACGAGGCCAAAATGAAGGCAATCGAGGAGGAAAAGAAGAAAAGAGAAGAAGCAATTGCTGAAAAGAGAGGTCGGTAATAGATAAAAGTCTATTCCACGTTGCTGTCTGACACCACAATGGATACGTCTATCAATGCTGAATGTTAGATCAGTTCCATTGATTATCGCAATGGTAGATTTTATTTTATTCTTTATAGTAATGACATTGTCACTGTTAAACTTTACTCTAAAAATCCACTGGATATTTGTCAATTTATAGTATTTTTTTTCTATTTGTTCATACAAAGATGTTGATTAACCAACCTCGTATCAGTATTACCATTTACATGCTAAATGTTTTGGTTCCCGGTTACACAAAATATATTTAATGATATTAGCCTTAATCCATAATCTTCTAAATCCTCTTTTGCCAAAGTCACTTTAGTTATTTAATCAATTTATTTTCAGTTGGCTGTCCCTGATTGACTGGGCTGACACAGCATATTCTTCTGTAATGTGGTGCATGACCTATATATTACTGCCTGGGCTGTAATTATTAGAGACCTGGTAATACACTAAAAAATGACAATTGGCTAGCATATATTTCTGTATCCTATATCTAATGTCTGTACTTTTTTACTTTATAGCTGCTGCTGACGGAACTGGAGGGAATAGTAATGCCAAATCAGCAACTTGTTCAATCGTTTAATTTACTGTATATTAAAGTTATTTGGAGCCACACTTGGAGTACAAGAAGAATATAGCTTTTGTAAAGTGTGACCCAAGATACTTCTTTAATTCTTTTTTCCGATTCGATTTTTAATAATATCGTATGCTACACGATAGACTACTAGTTGTCATAGGTTGAACAACACATGTTCCAGTTTAAATTCTGTATCCAATTGCTAATTGTGACCCCAGATAATTCTGATTTCTTTAATACTAAAGTTTAGTTTGAGTGATCATCACAGGGAAGCTTTCACTTGTTTGTAAGAGCTTCACTTGCTTTCTAAGAACAGATTACAAGTCTATAGATTTACAAAGAATAGGAAGTCATTTTTGCAACATCTTGTCGAAAAGAGTTTTTTTCCCCAAAATGCTAGTTTCCGCTATCTCTTGAAAAGAGTAGGGTCTGTAACTGGGACCCCACTCTATCCAGTCATCTGTGTCTGCTACTCCAGTTCTGACAAAGCTCAGTCTCATTCACTTGAATAGGGATTAGCTGCAGAATCAACTGCACAACTAGGTTCCTCTTCTTTTGCCATATTCCCCTATGATTGGAGCAAGATGTTAAAGGGAATCTATCACAGGTTTTTTTAATGCAATCTGAGAGCAGCATGATGTAGGGTCAGAGATCCAGATTCCAGTGATGTATCACTTAGTTTACTGAGTTCAGCAGTTGTGATAAACCCACAGAGTTTCTCTTCATCATTGACAGCACACCTGATGTAGGGATCCACCCAGCAAGTACAGGAAACCTACTGAAATAAAAGGGCAGTACCTTTGCCCCCATGTCAGTTGGTTTCCTGTCCTTGAGGGGAACCTGATGCTGAAGCAAGGCAGTTGAAAGCACACTTTACTAGGCCTGTCTTGGCATCTGGAACAGTGACTGCGTGCCTGCAACTCTGGCCTTCAGGTTCTGGAAGGTGACAGATGCTTGATATGTTTCCAGCCACTGTGCCCACTGTTCTGTAAAAGGCGCGCTGGGTGGAGGCAAGCCGAGTGACGTGCATGAAGATCGCAGAGGTGTGTTCCACTGATGTCACAAGCGCAGCGCACACTGGGAATAGGTGTGTAAAGTAATATCAGGGGGAGCATGCCCGAGATGACGGCAAGATCTGCTGGCATCACGGGTCAGTGGGCACTGGAAAAATAGGCACCCTGACTATTTTCACAGAGGGCAGGTGACGGGAAGTCAGGGTCTTGAGGAGGTGGTCCAGTAAGAAGATGCCATGGTGGTTCCTCATGTAAAATGAGGTATGACCACAGGCGCAGCACTTGTGCTCTGGCTCTCCTTCCTGGTTATCATGGAGGATCATCATCATCAGTAGTGGGTGCAGCAGGTCGTGACTGGAGTGGTAGACGACCCAGCCAGAGGAGCAGAGTGACGTGGGACTCCTTGGTGCCCAAAGAGGATAATTTGTGCATCCCAGAACAGTCTCCAAATCCGGTACCCTTGAAGTGACAATGGGTGTGATGAGTAATCTATGTGAATGTCACCTTTTAAGTAGGTCCCCCCTTTTTTGTTTTGTCAATAGGGAAGGCATAAAGAAACCAGCATCAAAAGAAACAACAGAGAATGTACGCTGTATAAAGTCCTTCCAACAGGTGACTAGCAGAAAAGACTTTGTTCAGACTGTATCAGAAAATGATTAGTGAGGACACCCCTGATTTTGCCTCAAACCTTAAGTCTGTCATCGGAGTGGAGGTGAAAGACTCCCTTAAATCTCTATTACAGAAATTGAAGAAAAGGTCTAGGGAAGCTTCTTCCGAGTCTGATATCAGAAGGTCTTCGACATCTTCTTCTTCAGACTGTGACATAGAGGGAATACAGATAGAAGATACAGATAAATTAGTTAAGGTGCTAGGGCAACTATGGGCCTTAAAGAGGAAAAGATTGCTAAATCCCTAGAGGATGTAATGATTGGGGGTTTGGAGCAAAAGAACAAAGTACCTTTCCTATTAGTAGCAAGATACATGCGCTTATTACCAAAGAATGGAAGAAGCCAGAAAAAAACTCGACTCTACACTCATCCTCAAAACCGAGATATCCTTTTCAGGAGAAGGATACAGAGTCTTGGGACAAAGTCCCCAGAATAGATGTTGCAGTCTCAAAATCCTCAAAAAGATGAGCCCTTCTTTTTAAGGATGCTGGTATTCTAATAGACCCTCTGGACAAGAAGGCAGAACAGTGCATGTGGGAAGCTGCAGCGAGGGGTTGGGGGGGTGAAACCAGTAATGATTTGGGTGAATCAGTTGGAAGAACAACTGAAGGATAAAACCCTGAAGGATAGAATTCTGGCTAACCTGCCATTAATGCAAGGAGCTGCATCATTTTTAGTGGATGCATCAGCAAATTCTGGCTGGCTGTCGGCAAGATCTGCAAGCCTCTCAAATGGCGGGCCTTATGGCTTAAAGGCTGCCCAAGAGACTTCCAGTCAAAGAATAAATTATGCTCTATCCCTTGTGATGAGCAATTTTTATTTGGCAAAAAATTGTATGACATATTAGAAAATGCTGGAGATAAAAAGAAGGGCTTTCCCAGCTTTTTTCGCATCAGATCACAAGAGGGGGTTCTTTCGGAGGAGAAAATATAATAGAGGACATCCTCAGGAGAAAGAAGGAAATGGAAGGATAGAAACAGAAAAAGTCCAGGATTTATGTACGGTGGTCCCTCTTCAGGGAGCAAAAACCTTCCCAATGACGCCAATCCACAGGTGGGGAAGGAGACTTTTTCTCATCATTCTGGCCCAGGAAAACATCTCTTCCAGCAACTGTGTTTTGGAAATAATAAGGACAGGCTTGAAGATAGAATTTTGTCACATTCCTCGATGGACGTTCATACTAAACCCCCCCACATGGTCATCAGAGGAACATTTAGCCTTAGAGACGGAAGTCCTAGGTCTAGTAGAAAAACAGGTTCGTGCGAAGTACTAATAGAATAGAAAGGTAGGGGATTTTACTTCCCCTTTTTATAAAAAACACAGATGTGACGTTCAGAACCATCATCAATTTGCAGAAACTAAAAAGATTCATAAAATACCACACCTTCAAGATGGAGTAAATAAACACTGCTTCTATTTCAGAATTGTTACATGGTGGTTGTCGACTTAAAGGATGCTTATTATCAGATCCCAATACATCCAGACTATAAAACATTTCTGAGTCTATTTATACAAGGAGAAATAAGGCATTATCAATTCATAGCCCTACCATTCAGCTTATCTACTAATCTGTGGTGGGTCGTGAGGTTACACAGAACAGTTGACACGGATGTAGAAGGCTGCTGGTCCTGTACTGATAATCTCCTGCTGATAAAACACTGATTTTATTGAAACAGCACTGCACAGCTTAGTAAGAGATACATCACTGGAATCAGGCTCTCAGCCACTACATCATGTTGCACTCAGATTACATAGGAACAACCTTAAATCAAACTTCTTGATTTTCACAGGAGTTATTTATTCTGTTTGTGTCTCTTTGCGGCTACTCAGAGGTAGTGATGTGAATTTCGGCCTGACAATTAATGTCTATTGTGAGAGATTGGAGTCGTAAAAAAAATTTGCAGAAAAATAAGGGTGTGCATGTGTATACAGTGCAGTGATGGCTACAGCAGGGAAAGGACAATTGTGCTCCCTTGTGTGCCATAGTCAATTTATTTACTAGCGGGAAGTCTAAAATATGGTTAGATCTATTTTGTTACTTGAAAATTGGGGCAATGTTTTAGGTGTTAAGCCCCTGAGCGTCAAGAACCTTTTACATGACAGGTCAAGAGCAAGGCCCACCGAGGATACATGAAATTTGAAAGTGGCAACTGAAAGAGATGCATCATCGATCCTTACTAAAAGCAACAAACTATACATATAGAAATGTTCAATTTTATAAGTAAGGTCCATTTGACCCTGGCCTCTATAAGTACAATTAGTGATTAGGTGGGAGAATGAAAATAAGTGTAATAGACAATCTTACAGAAATTACAATGTAAGCCTGTACAGCACAGCATACCTAAGACAGCAGCTTTTCATAGTAGTCGTATATGTATGTCACTACTACACTCCTAGAGTGTGATCTATCGCATTTTTAAAAACCTATGCAATTCGCTATTGATAATTTGTTATGCAATGTAAATAAAGTTGTTGTTTTTTCATAATAATTATTATACATTATTTGCTTGGCTATAAAAGATTTTATTTTCTGAATATAGAAAGAACCTGTTGGAAAAAACGGGCACAAGGCTTCCTTTCTAACATGGTACTGAGCATTAAACAGTCTGCTCACAATTATTTTCAGAATTCAAAGGGAATATTGCCACATTCAGGATTAGCTGCGGTCAAACACACAGCGGCCAGATGTTACAGCAGAGAGGACGGTATTTCTAGTAATCCCATGTCCACTCTGCGTCTATGTGCACCTGCGGATCACCCGCGGACACTGACATGCAGCGTGTCATTCAGATCCGCAGCATGTCAATCTCTCCACAATAGAATGTAATGTAAATCCGTACGGTTCAGTGAACACATGCGGATAACCTGCATGAATAGAACACAGCGAACATAGGTAGCATCCAAAACGCTGCTACTTCCTGATCGTGGGCAAGTAGCCAAACAGATGTTTTGAAGTAGGGAGAAGAAGTTAATTTCCCCACGTTGACTATCGGATCAGGGTCTTCCGGGTTTGCATGAAATTAGAAAACGCTGCATCTGCAGCACCGTTGGTGTCATAGCTTAGCCCTATTCAAGTGAATTTAGGTAAACCTCAATCTCAGGCACATTGTATAGACTAGACTTGCACTGTTTGTGAAAATGGATAGACCCCTTTTATTATTTTCATACAACCCATTTATAGTGTTTACATAGTTACTCTGGATTTTATGTGTGTCTTTAACTGTGACATGTTCAACTTTGGACTTCAAAACAGAGATTTTATTTACTGTCTGCATCAGATCCTTTTGTTCCAGAATCTTCTTTTATAGCAATTTTATACAGGTGCATCTCACAAAATTAGAATATCATCAAAAAGTTAATTTATTTCAGTTCTTCAATACAAAAAGTGAAACTCATATATTACATAGGGTCATTACAGAGTGATCTATTTCAAGTGTTTATTTCTGTTAATGTTGATGATTATGGCTTACAGCCAATGAAAACCCAAAAGTCATTATCTCAGTAAATTAGAATACTTTGTAACACCAGCTTGAAAAAATGGTTTTAAAATCTGAATTGTTGACCTACTGCAAGGTATGTTCAATAAATGCACTTAATACATGGTCAGGGCTCCTTTGGCATCAATTACTGCATCAATGAGGTGTGGCATGGAGGTGATCAGCCTGTGTCACTGCTGAGGTGTTATGGAAGCCCAGGTTGCTTTGATAGCAGCATTCAGCTCTTCTGCATTGCTGGGTCTGGTGTCTCTCATCTTCCTCTTGACAATACCCCATAGATTCTCTATGGGGTTGAGGTTAGGCAAGTTTTCTGGCCAATAAAGCACAGTGATACTGCTGTTCTTAAACCAGGTATTGGCACTTTTGGCAGTGTGGACAGGTGCCAAGTGCTGCTGGAGAATGAAATTTCCATCTCCAAAAAGCTTGTCGGCAGAGTGAAGCATGAAGTGCTCTAAAATTTCCTGTTAGACGGCTGTGCTGACTTTGGTCTTGATAAAACACAGTGTACCTATACCATAAGATGACATGGCTCCCCAAACCATCACTGATTGTGGATACTTCACACTAGACCTTGGAAATTAAGGCCCCTGAGTCTGGAGGAAGAGTGTAGAGACAGATAATCCAAGTTGCTTAAGGTCTAGTGTGACGTTTCCACAATCAGCGATGGTTTTTGGAGCCATGTCATCTGCTGGTACAGGTCCAAAGTAATGATGAAGTTTAACGGTGGTTTATTCAACGTGTTTCAATGTCAATAGGACCCCTTCAGGAAATAACACAAACAAACAATGCTGTCGAGTTCACCTCAGGTCAGGCGGGGAGTCTGCGAAGCCTTAGTGCCATCAGCGGTAGTCACTAAGGCTGCGCAGACTCTCCGCCTGACCCACAGTGAACTGATAGCGTGGGAAAATGTTCAGAAACTTTCCCACACTAATGAGTGCATGTCCGGTCAGGCAGGGAGGGTGCGCAGGCAGCTTTTCCTTCATTCCTCCGTGGTTTACAGCCAGGGCGGTCGCATTAGCACCACTCCTGGTTGTAAACTATTCAACCCCTTGAGATGGATTGCACCATGGGACATGACTGTATGGCGGATAGGTATGGGATATTGTTGCTTTTTTATTTTTGATTTTTTACAAGAGAACAAGGGCTTTAATTCGATTGAGAGTTAAATAAAGATGGCAAAATGTGTGTTTAATTACTTCATTAACCCCTTCCTGACATCCGACGGTATATCCCGTCCATGGGACCTGGGCCCCTATGCCCATGGACGGGATAGTACGTCGGGCGCGATCAGCGGCGCCCACGTGGTGAGCGCCGCTAATCGCGGCCGGGTGTCAGCTGATTATCACAGCTGACACCCGGCACAATGTGTCGGGGTGGTCACGGACCGCCCCCGACACGTTAACCCCTTGCACACCGCGATCAAACATGATCGCGATGTACCGGGAGTTAAAGGGAAGCATCGGCAGGGAGGGGGCTCCCTCCGTGCTTCCCTGAGCCCCCCACGGCAGCGCAATGTGCAGCGCTGCTGCGGGGGACTCCTTTCCTCCAGGCCCCCGAATCCAAGATGGCGACGGGGGCCTTCGGGGGCCTGAGGAAGCTGGCTTCCTCAGTGCCTGCAAAGCGCAGGCATGAGGAAGCCTTCTGCAGTGCCTGTGTCAGATCGCTGATCTGTCACAGTGATCTGTGACGTGACAGATCAGCGATCTGTCACAGGACAGTGATGTCCCACCTGGGACTATTTAATAAAGTAAAAAAAAAAATAAAAAAAAGTGTAAAAATAATTTAAAAAAATAGCCAAATAAATTAGAAAAAAAAAAAAAATATTCCCCCAATAAATCCATTTTTTTGGAAATAATAAAAAAAAACAATAAAAGTACACATATTAGGTATCGCCGCGTCCGTAACGACCCGCCCTATAAAACTGTCCCATTAGTTAACCCTTTTAGCGAACCCCTTAAAAAATAAAAATAAAAAACGAAGCAAAAAATAATGATTTATTATCATACTGCCAAACAAAAAGTGCAATAACGCGCGATCAAAAAGACACATATAAATATCCATGGTACTGCTGAAAACATCATCTTGTCCCGCAAAAAACGAGCCGCCACACAGCATCATCAGCAAAAAAATAAAAAAGTTATAGCTCGCAGAATAAGGCGATGCAAAAATAATTATTTTTTATATAAAATAGTTTTCATTGCATAAAACCGACAAAAACATAAAAAAACGACCTAAATGAGGTATCGCTGTAACCGTACTGACCCGAAGAATAAAATCGCTTTATCAATTTTACTGCACGCAGAACGGTGTAAACGCACCCCCCCAAAAGAAATTCATGAAACGCTGGTTTTTGTTCATTCTGCGTCCCAAAAATAGGAATAAAAAGCAATCAAAAAATGTCACGTGCCCGAAAATGGTACCAATAAAAACGTCAACTCGTCCCGCAAAAAATAAGACCTCACATGACTCGGTGGGTCAAAATACGGAAAAATTATAGCTCTCAAAATGTGGTGATGCAAAAACTATTTTACAATAAAAAGCGTCTTTTAGCGTGCGACAGCCGCCAAACATAAAAACCGCCATAAATAGTAAATCAAACCCCCCGATATCACCCCCTTAGGTAGGGAAAAATAATAAAATTAAAAAAAAAGTATTTATCTCCATTTTCCCGTTAGGGTAAGGCTGTGTGCACACGCTGCGGATTAGGTGCGGATTCATCCGCGCGGATTTTGTAAAATCCGCAGGTGAAACCGCAGGTCAAAAGACCTGCGGTTTTACCTGCGGATTGCTCTGCGGTTTTGTCCTGCGGTTTTTCATCTCCTCAACAGAGGAGATGGCAAACCGCAGGAGAATCCGCAGAAAGAATTGACATGTCAATTCTTTCTGCGGATTGAAAACCGCAGATAATCCGCGCGGAAAATTCCGCACCGTCTGCACTGCGGTTTTTGATTCCCATAGGGAATCATGGTACTGTACACCGCAGCAGAAACTGCTGCGGGTCCGCAGCAGCCAAAACCGCTGCGGAACCGCAGCAAAATCCGCAGCGTGTGCACACAGCCTTAGGGTTAGGGCTAGGGTTAGGGTTAGGGTTAGGGTTAGGGCTAGGGTTAGGGCTAGGGTTAGGATTAGGGCTAGGGTTAGGGCTAGGGTTAGGGCTCAGATTAGGGTTAGGGGTGTGTTGGGGTTAGGGTTGGAGTTATAATTGGGGGTTTCCACTGTTTGGGCACATCAGGGGCTCTCCAAATGCAACATGGCGTCTGATCTCAATTCCAGCCAATTCTGAGTTGAAAAAGTCAAATAGTGCTCCTTCCCTTCCAAGCTCTGCCATGCGCCCAAACAGTGTTTTACCCCCACATGTAGGGTATCAGCCTACTCAGGACAAATTGCAAAACAATTTTTGGGGTCCAATTTCTCCTGTTACCCTTAGGAAAATAAAAAATTGGGGGCAAAAATATCATTTTTGTGGAAAAAATGATTTTTTTATTTTCACGTCCGAGTGTTATAAACTTCTGTGAAGCACTTGGGGGTTCAAAGTGCTCACCACACATCTAGATAAGTTCCGTGGGGGGTCTAGTGTCCAAAATGGGGTCACTTGTGGGGAGTTTCAATAGTTTAGGTACATCAGGGGCTCTCCAAACGCACATGACACCCGCAGACCATTCCATCAAAGTCTGCATTCCAAAACGTCACTACTTCCCTTCCGAGCCCCGACGTGTGTCCATACAGTAGTTTTCTCCCACATATGGGGTGTCAGCATACTCAGGCCAAATTGGACAACAACTTTTGGGGGTCCAATTTCTCCTGTTACCCTTGGGAAAATGAAAAAATTGGGGACTAATTGATCATGTTTCTGGAAAAAATACGATTTTTTTATTTTCATGCCCTGGCATTATAAACTTCAGTGAAGCCCTTGGGGGTTCAAAGTGCTCACCTCACATCTAGATAAGTTCCTTAGTGGGTCTAGTTTTCAAAATGGGGTCATTTGTGGGGGGTTTCCACTGTTTAGGTACATTAGGGGCTCTCCAAAGGCAACATGACACCTGCAGACCATTCCATCAAAGTCTGCATTCCAAAACGTCACTACTTCCCTTCCGAGCCCCGACGTGTGCCCATACAGTAGTTTTCTCCCACATATGGGGTATCAGCATACTCAGGACAAATTGGACAACAACTTTTGGGGTCCAATTTCTCCTGGTACCCTTGGGAAAATAAAAAAAATGGTGACTAAAAGATCATGTTTGTGGAAAAAATACGAATTTTTTATTTTCACGCCTGGGCATTATAAACTTCTGTGAAGCACTGGGGGGTTCAAAGTGCTCACCACACATCTAGATAAGTTCCTTACGGGGTCTAGTTTCCAAAATGGTGTCATTTGTGGGGGGTTTCCACTGTTTTGGTACATCAGGAGTTTTCCAAACGCGACATGGTGTCCGATCTCAATTCCAGCCAAAAACGTCAAATGGCGCTGCTTCCCTTCCGAGCTCTGCCATGCGCCCAAATAGTGGTTTACCCCCACATGTGGGGTATCAGCGTACTCAGAACAAATTGCACAATAACTTTTACGGTCCTGTTACCCTTGGAAAAATAAGAATTGAGGGTGAAAAGATCATTTTTGTGGAAAAAATATGATTTTTTAATTGTATGGCTTTATGTTATAAACTTCTGTGAAGCCCATGGGGGTCCAAAGTTCTCACCACACATCTAGATAAGTTCCTTAGGGGGTCTAGTTTCCAAAATGGTGTCATTTGTGGGGGATTTCCACTGTTTTGGTACATCAGGGGTTTTCCAAACGCGACATGGTGTCCGATCTCAATTCCAGCCAAAAACGTCAAATGGCGCTGCTTCCCTTCCGAGCTCTGCCATGCGCCCAAATAGTGGTTTACCCCCACATGTGGGGTATCAGCGTACTCAGGACAAATTGCACAATAACTTTTAGGGTCCTGTTACCCTTGGGAAAATAAAAATTGGGGTGAAAAGATCATTTTTGTGGAAAAAATATGATTTTTTAATTGTACCGCTGTACGTTATAAACTTCTGTAAAGCCTTTGTGGGTTCAAAGTTCTCACCACATATCTAGATAAGTTCCTTGGGGGGTCTAGTTTCCAAAATGGGGTCACTTGTAGGGGGTTTCCACTGTTTAGGTACATCAGGGACTCTCCAAACGTGACATGGCGTCCAATCTGAATTCCAGCCAATTTTGCATTGAAAAAGTCAAACGGCGCTCCTTCCATTCTGAGCTCTGCCATGCACCGAAACAGTGGTTCCCCCCCACATATCAGGTATCTGCGTACTCAGGACAAATTGCACAATAACTTTTGCAGTCCAATTTCTCCTGTTACCCTTGGTAAAATAAAAAAAATTGAACCTGAAGTAATTTTTTCATGAAAAAAAGTTAGATGTTCATTTTTTTTTAAATATTCAAAAAAATTCCTGTGACGCACCTAAAGGGTTAATAAACTTCTTGAATGTGGTTTTGAGCACTTTAAGGGGTGCAGTTTTTAGAATGGTGTCACTTTTGGGTATTTTCTATCATATAGACCCCTCAAAGTGGCTTCAAATGTGATGTGGTCCTAAAAATAAAATGGTGTTGTAAAAATGAGAAATCGCTGGTCAACTTTTAACCCTTATAACTTCCTAACGAAAAAAAATTTTGGTTCCAAAATTGTGCTGATGTAAACTAAACATGTGGGAAATGTTAGATATCAAGTTTTTTGTGTGCCGTATCTCTGTGATTTAAGGGCATAAAAATTCAAAGTTGGAAAATTGCGAAATTTTCAAAATTTTCGCCAAATTTCCGTTTTTCTCACAAATAAACGCAAGTTATTTGAATGAAATTTTACCACTAACATGAAGTACAATATGTCACGAGAAAACAATGTCAGAATCACCGGGATCCATGGAAGCGTTCCAGAGTTATGACCTCATAAAGGTACAGTGGTCAGAATTGTAAAAATTGGCCCGGTCATGAACGTGCAAACCACCCTTGGGGGTGAAGGGGTTAAAAGACTTTATTCTTAATGTGTGTGTGTTTTTAACCCTTTCAGACTATTCATGGATAGGTGTCCTACTGACACCTCTCCATTATTAACCAGGCTTAATATCATCTTACAATAGCAAGGTGATATTAACCCCTTATTACCTCATAGGCCACCTGCTACAGAGCAATGGGGAGAGAGAGGGTAAGTGCCGGAATTGACACATCTTACAGGTGCGCCTTTTCTGGGGTGGCTGGGGGAAGATTTTTTTTTAGCCGGGGGGCAATAACAATGGTCCCTCTCTAGGCTATTAATATCTGCCCTCAGTCACTGGCATTTCCTCTCTGGCAGAGAAAATTGCGCGGGAGCCCAAGCAAATTTTTGAGTGAATTAATTCTTTATTTTAACACCTACAGCTCCAATATTTTACACACATACACTACTAACATTATTAGTGAGGGACATATATAAATCTAATGGATATGCAATGGTTTACTGTATGTAAACCATGTCTCATATTCTGTCAAGTTCTGTAATGATATTTACAGAAGCCTACAACTGAATTATCATGTCATACGGATGTTCCGTGGAAAAATTGCACGGAAATCGTATTACACTCACATGACACTCGCATAGCACTCATCCGTTTTTTTCGGTCCAATCTGGACCGTTTTTTTTCTCGCAAATGGGTATGAGCCCTTAAAAACATCATCGCGCCCAGAAATATTGGGAAACCCCTCTCCTTTTTAGATACTAAAGAAACCCCTACACAATATCCTTTTGGAGTTTTTAGATGTGGATCAAAAAAGTGTCACTGCTGCAACATCATCAGCCACAAACAAAATTGTATTACATTAAGCAGTACAGGAGAAACCATAAATATAAATTAACACCTCACTTGTGATAGTGACTATGTCATTTATGTGATTACTTGTGATTACTTGTGCTTGCGGCCTTCAATACGTGGGTCGCGCCACACAGATTGCGTATGAACGGTCACAGGCACAACACCAAAAAAGGTTTTTTAAAACATAGTCTGTCCAGACACCTCCTTGTTAAAGGGAATCTGTCACCCATTTTTTGTGATATGATGTAAAGATATCATTCAGCGCAGTGTCACATACGCATTATAGCAGTACTTTTGATACCCCCTGACTCCCCACCTTTGATGCATAACAACCGTTTTTAGCTCTCCTGCGGTGTATGTAAAACTCTGCGGTCCGTTCCGATGGGCGGGGCTTATTCTCCTTCTCTCCCCCCCTCCTCGGCTTGCTTTACTTAATGTGATCTGTGAATAGCTTTACATGATTTCACAAAAAATGGGTGACAGATTCTCTTTAAACATCACCAAAAATTTGACATAAAGGTAACTCCTGTGGAACAAATACCACAGAATGACATAAACAGAATCCAGAAATTAAATAGAAAAGAGTCCTACTGGATTTTCCGGTTCAAAAACTTTATATCATGACGGCCTCAATGAAACAGTGGAAAATGTATAGAGATTTTCAATGCAGAGGGAAGAGAGGAGGGAGAGAGAGAAGAGGTGAATGAAAGATGAAAAAACATTTTTTATTTTCTCCTTTCCGAACTTTTGCTCAGATGATATGTAATTTAATTGTTTTATAAAAACTTGTGGAAAGGACTACAGGATCCACTGTGTAATTTTACAATTTATAATGTTTTGCATATATAATAATCTTTATTTTTATATAGCGCTAACATATTCCGCAGCACTTTACAGTTTGCACACATTTTCATCACTGTCCCCGATGGAGCTCACAATTTAAATTCCCTATCAGTATGTCTTTGGAATGTGGGAGGAAACCGGAGTACCCGGAGGAAACCCACGCAAACACTGGGAGAAGATACAAACTCCTTACAGATGTTGTCCTTGGTGGGATTCAAACCCAGGACTCCAGCGCTGCAAGGCTGCAGTGCTATCCACTGAGCCACCGTGCTACCCATATATATATTTTTTTCTGTTTTTTTCATATACCATTATTCCATTCTGTTATATCAGGATTGGTTTAAGATCACACTGACCCACTTGGGGTGGGGTGTTAATCCCAATTAATTGAGGCACACCCCTGCTATTTGTCAGGAGTCACCAGTCTATAAAGACAACGTTTAAAAAAAAAAAAAATTAAAAGCGCATATTATACCTGATGAAGGCCGTTGTGGGCTGAAGCGCGTTATTTTGTTCCTATTAAAGTGTCCTAACAAATTTGTTACTGAGCAAATCATCTCAACCTCTAAACTGTCCTTGTCCTCCGGAAGCGCCAAGAAAGGATATATATTTTTTATCATTACAGTCTTTCCCTAGAATTGTTTCATGTTCAAAACTGTGTGACCATTACAATTGGCCATGCAGTCTTGCAAGTGAAACATTTGTTTGCCTGCAAGATAAACCGATTTTGCACAGAAAGTCTGCAGAGTCACACAGCTGCATATGAAAATAGCCTCATGCTCTCAAGCCTTATTAAGTTTATAAATACATAATTTAAATATGGGTGTGCCATCCTGGCCAATCCCCTCTCCGTGACATATGCGAAGGTGCCTCCCGACCTGCACCTGTCGTTGCACACTTGCAACCACCATCAGCAACCATGTCCACATCCTTGTCCTAGCGCAGTGTTCAGTTGTCACTATCCCAGTCCTTGGAATGCAAGTGTAAATATGTAACCATCCACCGACAGGCTACAGTACTAAATGGCCACATTTCCAAACTGCTTTCCCTGGAAATGTTGCCGTTTAGGCTTATGGAAACGGAACCTCTCTGTAACCTCATGGCGGCAGCCGTCCCTCGTTACTCGGTCCCCAGCCACCACTATTTCTCCTGGTGCGCTGTCCCAGCCCTACAGAAGCACGTGTCTCATTAACATCAGCCATGCCCTGACCAACGCTATGAATGGGAAGGTCCACTTAACCAAGACATCTGGACAAGTGCTTGTGGCCATGGGAGCTACATTTCCCTTACAGCATACTAGGTGAACATTGTGGAAGCAGGGACCCAGTCAGACCCTGGGACGGAACTGACGATTGCGGCTCTGGTTCAATCAGTTTTGCCCTCAACTTCTGCAGCAGTACCTGCACCTCCTCCTCCTCACCCTTCATCTCACAAATGTCAACATCAGTCGCAAGATGGAAGCAATACACCACTGCCTCAGCTAACCGGCAACAAGCTGTGCTGAAGCTAATTTGCTTAGGTGACAAACCACACAGCACCGCAGAGTTGTTGAAAGGTCTAACAGACCAGACTGATCTGTGGCTGTCACCCCTGAACCTAAAACCAGGAATGGTTGTGTGCCACAATGGCATAACCTGGTGGCAGGTCTGGAACTTGGTAACCTCGCTCACTTACCATGCCTGGTCCATGTTCTCAACTTAGTGGTTCAGCGGTTTCTCAAAACCTACCTAGATCTGCGTGAGCTACTTGTGAAAGTATGCCACATGCGTGCCCATTTGCGCAAGTCGGCTGCAGATGCAGCCATACTGGCAGTGCTGTAGCAAAGTTTGCAACTTCCAGCTCACTGCCTGGTGTGCGATATTACCACGCATTGGAACTCAACGTTACATATGTTGGCAAGGCTTTGTGAGCAGCAGAGGGCAGTAGTTAAATAACAGCTACACCATGCAAGTCAGTATTCCGGTCAGCCTCCACACATAAGAGCTGATTAGTGAGCATGGATGTCTGACATTTGTGCGGTTCTCCAAATTTTTGAGGACTCAATCAAAATAGTGAGAGGCAATTACACCATAATCAGGGTCACCATCCCACTTCTCTGTCTACTGATACGCTCGCTATTCACAATAAAAGAGGCTTTTCAGGAGAAGCTAGTTGAGATGTTGAGATGAAGCAAGAAACCATATTGGGTGCTACACAGCCCAGCCTCATCTCATCTTCTCAACGTATATTGGGTAATAATGAGGAGGAGGAGGAACAGGAGCTGGTTGCCTGCACTACAGACTGTAGTATCCACACCACTTTCATCCCATCTGTTCAGAGTGGATGGCCTGAAGACAAGGAGGAGGATGAGGAGGACAACATGGACAGTCGCCCTCTTGGTGGGGACAGTCTGGCACGCATGGCTTGACCCTCGCATTGTACGCAATTTGGCCAACATTAATTGCTGGTCAGTCACCCTTCTAGACCCACACTACAAGAGAACTTTACATATCTCCTTCCCATGGGAGAAAGGTCTAATAAAATGTTGGAGTACCAGAAGGCGCTAGTTGAAGAATTGTTAAAATAAATTCCCATCTCACAATGCTGGCAGCAGAGTTCACAGTTCTTTGGACAACCAAGGAGTGGAGACTAGGGAGATGCACCCCAGATGCAACAGAGGCAGAGAAACACTCTCAAAGGTCTGGGACAGTTTTCTCAGACCTTACCAGCGTCCAGGCCCTGATGCGCAAGGTACTCTGACAAGGAGGGAAAAGTTTCAGAAGATGCTGAAGGACTACCTTGCTGACCGTGCCAGCGTCCTTCGTGATTCCTCTGTGCCTTACAACTATTGGGTATACAAGCTACACATGTGGCATGAACTGTTTGTCTATGCCTTGGAGGTCCTGACCTGCCCTGCTGCTTGCGTTTTGTCAAAGCAGATTTTTAATGCAGCTGGGGGTATTATAACCAATAGGCGCATCCGATTGTCAACTGAAAATGCTGACATGCTGACTCTTATCTAAATGAACAAGGGCTGTATTGGGCCAGACTTCTGTACATATAAAAACAAAATCTAGAAGAGAGAGTAAAAACAACCCTTCTGTATTATAAGCTTGTGCAAATCTTTCTGTCTCTTTATGTAATCCTAGACAGACTCAATGATGTTGAGATAAGAGCTTTATGGAAACCATATAATCACTTCCAGGACTCCTTGTTCTTCTTTATGCTGAACATAATTCTTAATGACTGTATATTTGGGGTTATTGTCCTGCTGAAGAATACATTTGGAACCAGATGCATCTCTAATGGTATTGCATGTGTGAGATGGATGTCGGCTCACCAGAGTGATATGATTGTGTATACCTGTATCCACACCAGTATAACACTGTACCTGTTGTAAATAAATTTGCTTCTCTATAGTAATGTTGTTATTTGGTCACAAGATGTTTCCGTTGTCTAAGGCTGGTTTCACATTTGCGTTTTTTAGCGCTGGAAAAAAACGCATACCTGCGCATGCGTTTTTTCCCCTATATTTAACATGGGTGCGCATACCTGCGCACTGGTAAGCGCATGTATGCGATTTTCATGCGCTGCGTTTTTTTGGGGTGTGCGTTGGTATTTTCCAGACGCAGCATGTTGCATTTTTTGGCCCTGCAAAAAAGCGCATGCGCACATATGCGCACGTTTTGCGCTAAAAATGGCCATTATAGCCTATGGATGCGCATATGTGCGCACTGGCATGCTCATGTATGCGTTTTTTTGCATATGCGTTTTTTTTTTTAACCATGGAATTTAGGGGTTTGGGTTAGAGTTAGGGTTAGTTAAGGGGGTTTAGGGTTAGGGTTAGGGTCAGGGTCAGGGTTAGGGTTGGGGTTTGGGTCAGGGTTAGGGTTAAGTATGGTTTGGTTAAGGGTTAGGGTCAGGGTTAGGGTCAGGATTAGGGTTAAGTATGGTTTTGTTAAGGGTTAGGGTCAGGGTTAGGGTTAGGGTTAGGGTTAGGGTCAGGGTTAGGGTTAGGGTTGGGGTCAGGGTTAGGGTTAGGGTCAGGGTTAGGGTTAAGTATGGTTTTGTTAAGGGTTAGGGTCAGGGTTAGGGTCAGGATTAGGGTTAAGTATGGTTTTGTTAAGGGTTAGGGTCAGGGTTAGGGTTAGGGTTAGGGTTAGGGTCAGGGTTAGGGTTAGGGTCAGGGTTAGGGTTAGGGTCAGGGTTAGGGTTAAGTATGGTTTTGTTAAGGATTAGGGTCAGGGTTAGGGTCAGGATTAGGGTTAAGTATGGTTTTGTTAAGGGTTAGGGTCAGGGTTAGGGTTAGGGTTAGGGTCAGGGTTAGGGTTAGGGTTAGGGTTAGGGTCAGGGTTAGGGTTAGGGTTAGGGTTAGGGTCAGGGTTAGGGTTAAGTATGGTTTTGTTAAGGGTTAGGGTCAGGGTTAGGGTTAGGGTTAGGGTCAGGGTTAGGGTTAGGGTTAGGGTTAGGGTTAGGGTCAGGGTTAGGGTTAGGGTCAGGGTTAGGGTTAGGGTTAGGGTCAGGGTTAGGGTTAGGGTTAGTTAGGGTTTAGGGTTTGGGTTAGGGTTAAGTATGATTTGGTTAAGGGTTAGGGTCAGGGTTAGGGTTAGGGTTAGGGTCAGGGTTAGGGTTAGGGTTAGGGTCAGGGTTAGGGTTAGTAAAGTCATGGTTTGGGTAGTGTGAGGGGCCACCTAAAAATGTTGGAAAAAAACGCAAACGCGGTAAAAACGCACTAAAAACGCATACAAACGCATAAAAACGCTGCATTTTTTTCATGCATGCTCATAAAAATGCTTGAAAAAAACGCAGCAGTTGTATGCTTATGTATGCGTTTTTTCAATGCGTTTTTTTGCGGGAAAAACGCGCTGCAAAAAAAAGCAAGTGTGAAACTAGCCTAAGCATTGCAGAAAGACTGTGAGAGGCTCATAAATTTCAGAAGTGCGACCATCTTAAGGGCAGTCTGCAGCTAATCCGAACCTGGGGAGGAATTCTCCTGTAAGCATCTCACTGAGACAAGAGCA
This sequence comes from Dendrobates tinctorius, assembly GCF_039654945.1. Classification (NCBI taxonomy): domain Eukaryota; kingdom Metazoa; phylum Chordata; class Amphibia; order Anura; family Dendrobatidae; genus Dendrobates; species Dendrobates tinctorius. The sequence continues at coordinate 52,572,472 of NW_027361679.1, read as the reverse complement.
GCAGCAGAATGGAGCTGATCTTGTCCGTGACCAAAATCATTCCAGATGTGAGGAGCTTTCTGAGCTTTCTGCCAGGAACGCTGCAAAGAGGCGGAAAAGGCCGAGACCTAGCAAGAGAGGTATGGACGCTGCTGAGAAGTTAAGCCACAAGCATCAATGGTGCTGCTCACCTGTAGGAGGGGCCCCGCATCCATCCATATACACCAATTGTTTGTTGGGAGCAGACCTGGGTTGGTAAGAAGAATAAGGCCCACTGCGCCACTGCGCTAGGTAACAGTGCACGCACCACACTACATTCTGGCGCCAAAAGTCTTAAGGCTGAGATAGAGCATGAAGTTAGATAGTTAGGCGTATTAACTGTTCAGGACTCGTTTATTGCCAAAATCAGCGTCCAGAACTTTCGGATATTGCTTCCATGTTTCCTGTTTGTTTCATAACTAAGAATCCTAATCCACACCTGGTTGCCGACAAGGTATGCAAGTAACACAAGTTCAAACTTGAACTTCCTTTGTTTCCGGAGAGAGAATTTCTGTGGAACATTATAGTATAGGACAGTTTTTCAAATTTGATAGACTTTGTTCACGGATGGTTAACATTTGGGGTATTTTCAATATACAGTCATATGTTAAAGTTTGGCAACCCTATTAATGTTAAACTTTTTTCTTTATACCAATTTTGTTTTTTGCAACAGCTATTTCAGTTTCAGATATCTAATAACTGATGGACTCAGTTATATTTCTGGATTCAAATGAGGTTTATTGTACTAACAGAAAATGTGCAATCTGCATTTAAACAAAATTTGACCGGTGCAAAAGTATGGGCACCCTTATCATTTTCTTGATTTGAACACTCCTAACTACTTTTTACTGACTTCCTGAAGCACTAAATTGGTTTTGTAACCTCATTGAGCTTTGAACTTCATAGCCAGGTGTATCAAATCATGAGAAAAGGTATTTAAGGTGGCCACTTGCAAGTAGTTCTCCTATTTGATTCTCCTATGAAGAGTGGCATCATGGGCTCCTCAAAACAACTCTCAAATGATCTGAAAACAAAGATTATTCAACATAGCTTTTCAGGGGAAGGATACAAAAAGTTGTCTCAGAGATTTAACCTGTCAGTTTCCACTGTGAGGAACATAGTAAGGAAATGGAAGAACACAGGTACAGTTCTTGTTAAGCCCAGAAGTGGCAGGCCAAGAAAAATATCAGAAAGGCAGAGAAGAAGAATGGTGAGAACAGTCAAGGACAATCCACAGACCACCTCCAAAGACCTGCAGCATCATCTTGCTGCAGATGGTGTCACTGTGCATCGGTCAACAATACAGCGCACTTTGCACAAGGAGAAGCTGTATGGGAGAGTGATGCGAAAGAAGCCGTTTCTGCAAGCACGCCACAAGCAGAGTCGCCTGAGGTATGCAAAAGCACATTTGGACAAGCCAGTTACGTTTTGGAAGAAGGTCCTGTGGACTGATGAAACAAAGATTGAGTTGTTTGGTCATACTAAAAGGCGTTATGCATGGAGGCTAAAAAACACAGCATTCCAAGAAAAACACTTGCTACCCACAGTAAAATTTGGTGGAGGTTCCATCATGCTCTGGGGCTGTGTGGCCAATGCCGGCATTGGGAATCTTGTTAAAGTTGAGGGTCGCATGGATTCAACTCAGTATCAGCAGATTCTTGACAATAATGTGCAAGAATCAGTGACGAAGTTGAAGTTACGCAGGGGATGGATATTTCAGCAAGACAATGATCCAAAACACCGCTCCAAATCTACTCAGGCATTCATGCAGAGGAACAATTACAATGTTCTGGAATGGCCATCCCAGTCCCCAGACCTGAATATCATTGAACATCTGTGGGATGATTTGAAGCGGGCTGTCCATGCTTGGCGACCATCAAACTTTACTGAACTGGAATTGTTTTGTAAACAGGAATGGTCACAAATATCTTCATCCAGGATCCAGGAACTCATTAATAGCTGTTGGGCTTCTACATGCCGCACATCATTTGAAGATACACGGTAACAGCGGTGCCGACCGCTTTTTATCTTGAGTTTTGTGAACTCATTAATAGCTACAGGAAGCGACTAGAGGCTGTTAATTTTGCAAAAGGAGGATCTACAAAATATTAATGTCACTTTTATGTTGAGGTGCCCATACTTTTGCACCGGTCAAATTTTGTTTAACTGCAGATTGCACATTTTCTGTTAGTACAATAAACCTCATTTGAATCCAGAAATATAACTGAGTCCATCAGTTATTAGATATATGAAACTGAAATAGCTGTTGCTAAACCCAAAATTGTTATAAAGAAAAAAGGTTAACATTAATAGGGGTGCCCAAACTTTAACATATGACTGTAATTTAGGAGGGACTGTTCCTCTGAGTTCATTGAGGTCTCTTGAGGACAGGACAGGGCTATTTGGTTGGGGAATAGGAGTATTTGTTTGCAAGATTGTAAACTGCTGAGATGAACCACAGGTTAGCCCATACGTTACAGTCATGCAGGGCTGGACTGGCCATCTGGCAATTCTGGCAAATGCCAGAAGGGCCTGTCTGGTCATGGGCCACCTTGTCTACAACATTGTTATCAGAATCTGTATCCTCAAGACGCCCATACTATTAACAGTTGTGATGGAGCACAAAGTCGTTTGCTCTGCCACTTGCCCCAGCAGGCCGTGGGCGTCTCTTCTATCTAAGACCTGCTGGAGTCCAGCAACCAACAGGGGACATTGGCTGTACAATGATATCACTGCATCGTGACGCAAACATCCACTGCAAGAATTGATAGAAGAGGAGTCAGACGCTACAGAGTATAAGGTGTCTGGATTAGATGAATATAGGAATATTTCTTTTTTGGGGGGGTTGTATGGAACCATCACACTACATAGGGAGTCACTAACTCCCCCAGGACGAAGCTCATGTGAAACTCGCGTCTGGGATTCACAACGCCATTCAGGTCATATGTTTTAATTTATTTCATGTTACATGGCTCTGGCTGGGTGTATAAGGAGTGGGAGTAGCGTTATGCAAGCAATTCACGGCTTTACTTTAAAATTATTGTGTGCTTATAGCATGATGCGCCCTATGCATTTATTTGTATATCATTTGCTGTGATTGTATCTGCAGTTCTATTTGCCTTTCTTATAAATTTGGATGAAATTAATACTGGGTTGGATACTTTGACTGGCCTTGCTAACTAGTGTATAACTAACTTCTTAATTAGGGTTAATGCTCTGCAGACCAATCTCTCCCTTTTCTCCCTCCTGCCTGGATTATAATATGCATCTGCCTTATGCACATGATGCAAGAGTATCTAAATACCATGTGACATTGTTCCAGCATCATAAACACTAATTTCTGTCCAGTAATATAATACATATGTTCCCTGTGGTGTTATATTGGGTATATCTCTTCTTTTAATTTGTCTATGTGTATTTTTGTAATCGGATTTAATAAAGCAATGATATTTTTCAATGGCTACAAGCTTCCATGATGTTCTTTATGAATTGGACACTACTAGGAAGTTGTGAGATGACCATCATAGTATATAAGGGGCTGTGATGTGGACCATCACACTATAAATGATGCTATGAGGTGAAACATCATAGTATATGAGGGTTGCTGGGGGTACCTTCATACTATATAGGGGGCTGTGATGTGGACCATCATACTATAGAGGGGGCTGTTGGGGGACCATCATACAGTATTGGAGCTATGGGGATCTTCATAGTGTATGGGAGATCTATCATATTGTGTGGGGTGGCTGTGAGGGGGACCATCTTACTGTGTAGGGTGGTTATGGTGGATATCATGCTGTGTGGGGTGGCTATGGTGGATTTTATACTGTCTAGAGGTTTATGGGGTACATTATACTACGTTGGGGGCTATGGTGACTATACTGTACAGGGGGTTTGGTGGACATCACACTATATTTAGGGGCCTGTGGTGGACATCATACTATCTGGGCATCTGTTTTGCACCTCATATTGTATATTGGGGGCTGTTGTGGATACCATACTGTATGGGAGGCTGTGGTGACAATCTTACTGTATGGGGTGCTGTGGGGCATCATACTTTGTGTAAAGTTTGTGGGGTAATCAAACTGCGTGGAGTCATCAAACTCTGTGGGGGCATAATACTCTATGTGAAAGGGGCATAATAGTGAGTGAGACCACTTAGGGGCTTCAGAAGGGGGAAAACTAACTGTCTAAATGCTGCATTACATGTTCTTCTTTCTCGTGACGTGATAGGACTTTTTCTATGGGGTGCCTATTATTTCTATGTACGCCCGTGCTCAGGATCTTATTACAGTAAAGAGGCACTGAGGGTCACAATTGGGAGATTGTTATCATTTCAGGGGAAGCAAGGAGACATTTTTATTGCTATTATTATTATTATTAATATAAGAAAGCATAGGGGATATTTTTATTATTATAAGGAGGTACAGGGTCATTATTATTAGAGATGAGTGAATATTTCAATGTTAGGTTTGGATTATGATCGCCATATTTTCAATATTCGCTGATTAATTAGTTGAATATTCGCCAAACATATCCGAAAGCCATTCATGTCAATGGGGGACAAAAACAAACACATGCACAACACCTTATACACAACACATGCAACAGCTCAACCTACTTTCATGCTCAGCCACACTCAGGTGGCACAAGTATCATATAAATTTTGTAGATTACTATTGTCAGAAAAATCTAAGGATAGTAACACGGGTAGTTGACTCCATGGAAGTAAAGGCCTGACGGTCATGGAGGCCTACTGCTACAGGCAATACACATGAAGGAGACCCAACCAGGAGTCTACACATTTACAAAAATTAGTGTCAGACACCAACAAAGTGCCATCAATTGCAATAGAGTAGAGCTAATATAGTGGGGACCGACAGCTCTTCCACTACAGCCAAGCCAGCAGATGGAGACTGTAACAGGCAAGGTGGTGAAACCACTGTGCCGTATCCCTCTGAAAGCCTGGAGGGGCGTAACTAGGTAGCCTGCCAAATCCCAACTTGGACAAGTGGCAGCAGGTGAAAACTGCATCCCAAGGAGTGACAAAGAGGTGGCACCAGGTGCTACTCCATGGCTGACCTACAGAAGGTAGCAGCTCACCCCTTACAGCTGGTAAGCTGCTACGGCCCAAAGGAGAGATGAAGAATGCAGGCAGGCACTGTAGGGACTCTGGATCTACTGGTGCAGATTGTACCAGCTGAGGAACAGAAAAGCACTGGCAGGTGCGGGCTGGACCGGGTGTTAGACAGATGTGCGCCATCATGTGAGATCTGGACCAGCTGATGGATAGAAGAGCACAGACAGGTACAAGCAGACGGGCACAGACAGGTAAGAATGTATTGAAGGAGAAGCCTTAAATAGAAGGTGTCACCCAGCTATAGGCTGAGAATACCTTTGGTTGATTAGGGTGGTCCCTTTAAGAGGAAGGGAGCGCGCACGTGCCCCTTAAGCATAGTAACTATTCCTACAATGGAACCTTGGTGTTAGGAACGGCGGAACACACTAAATAAAAATATAAATAAAGTGCGTTCGCCACTCGGGGTCCATCGTGCAGTAGGTGAAATAACCGCTGCTAAGTGGTGGCAGGAGCAATATATGGCGGAATTGCACACAGGGTTAAACTCCACCCAGGTGCTCAGAGTAATCTCAGTTAAACTCTCGGAGATGCCAAAAGTACAAACACAAGTAACTGAGCCTGTTGTAGTCACAGCACAGCACTCAGTAAAAAACGCACACACGGTATATGGTCACAGGAGTAGCCCAAGACGGCGGCACTACGTCCGTCTAGACCTACTGTGTGCGCGGCGTTGCAACTGCGAATGCAAAGGAGGCTGCTACTGCAGCGCGGCGTGGACACTGCCGCCAAACGACAAAGGCAAGGCGCAAGCGCAATGTCGGACGCTAGCAGCTGTGCAAGTTGAAGCAGAGGAGCGCTGGCGCTGAAACGAACTCAGTCCCTATTCACATGCGTAGTATCAGATGGAAGGGGTTTCAAATGAGTCAGTCACCAGAATCATGCATCGGTCCTCATACACTCAGCAGAAAATATGACTATACTAGCGCATGGCGGAACAGCCATGCGCACCTTTTATAGCAGCTGGGACCTTCTGCACGCTTCCAGATGTCTGAGATGGACCAATGAGAACTGGAGCGGGACCTGAGCACATGACTCCCGATCTCCAATGGGAGATCGTCCCATGAGCATACCCAGTAAGAGGACAGAAGGACTTAGCCTCAGGAGAGATTTGCTGCAAGGCAATCTCCTCTGCAATCTCCTCTGCAGTGGAAAAATAGGAGGAGAATGCAGAATGTGAGGATCTGCATCCCTGCTGAGTAAACGCAGGAATCCGACTCCTAACACTTGGTGGACACCAACACAAAGGGGGCGAGATGAGAAGGTGGTGTGTCAGTGGGAGACACTGACTGTCCTGTCTGTTAGGTACAAGGAGATCCAACAAAGGGCCAAGTCTGTACTATCAACAGATTAGAAAGTCTGTAGCTAGAGGGAATGGTCCACTATGTCAAAGGCAAATGCCAGGTCCAGGAGAACGAGGAGGACAAACTCGCGTCACTTTCATTTGGCGGTTAGTAGGTCGTTGGTGACTTTAGCCGGTTTGTTTTGTTGCAGTGAGTAATTGAGCAGCATTTTTACAACTTCTGTTACTGGACTGGCTACTCCATTCCCTTTCTTTGGCAGCCATATAGCAGTAAGCTTTGTAGATGAGGGCTAGAAAGAACATGTGCTGCAGTAGATGGCAAGTGCTGCATCAAGTGGCCTCTGCTCCTTTTCCTCCACCTTAACATCACACAGTACAGTCCTCAGTGGTGGGACCCCAATTACTCTTGTTTCCACCCACATTACAACTCACCAGCCACCCAACTGACTGTTGGGAGCCACAGATGGCTGAGGCTGCAGATCTCTTCACACATTATAGCATGAGCATAAAAGTGCACTCTAAAGATTCATAGAGTCAATAGGAGGAAAACATCTGCACCGATGGCCAAATTTTTTCTCCGCTTGATCCATGGCCAGACGAAGTTGGGTCGGAGCATAATCCAAACCCTTGTCAACAGACATTAACCCCGATGGGTGAAGGTGATCCATTCGTGATGAGACTCAGATACTTGAGGCGCCCGCGGACTGTACTGTGATGTCAAGGCATGAAGAGGAGGAGGGTGACTCTCAGGGCGAGGAGTGGCAGAGGCATGCAGCTGAGTAGCACAGCAGAGGAGCAGGAGGAGGAAGATGAGGAGGTTATGTAGACACAGAGTAATGCAACCATGACAACCAATGCATCCTGAGCCCCAACTCTGGCAGTGAACAGCAGCATTTGCGGTTCTGCAGTTGACTATCTTTGGTCTTTTTTTTAGACCGGCAAAAATCTAAAAAAATCACATTAACTGTCAACTTTTTTTAAAAAAAAAGACCTATTAGAGTAAAAAAAATGAAATTATTTCAGTACTACATGCATGAACTGACACATGCGCAATCAACATTCTTTAATATGGGAATGTCACTGTGCTAAAATGCATGCTAGCAGGCCTCGTCAACCACCGTCCACCCCATCAACCGCATCTTTTGATTCTTCCACCTCCCTCACTGTGGCAAGTGTTTTCACACTGGTCTCTGGTCGCAAAACCTCCACTTGTTTACCTTCTACAGTTGGGGTGACTGAGAGCCTGTCAGCTGATATGGAAGTGGACATGTCTGCTGTTTTGGACTGATCTTACATACCAACCACAGCCCATCTTTCTCAATCCACTGTAACATCTCCGCCTGCACCTCTCTCACAGTCCAGCAGCTTGTTGAGTTCACCCTACTCCACCCTATGTCAGCACAGCAGCTGTGCTCACATAAAAGATTCTTTCCTACTACACATGGCAAAGCTAACAGATTGAACTTCATCATCTTCAATCTACTAATAATAATAACCTTTATTTATATATCGCAAACACATTCCACATAGCTTTACAAGTCAGCAGTTCATATAAAACAGTCAAACTTACCAAGTTTAAGATAATCAAACAATTAAAGCAAAAATAATGACGACCCTGCTCTTCAGAGCTTACAATCTGCAATGAGGTCAGGGTGACACAAAATACAGGTGCTTATTTACAATGATGGTATAACCAGCTTGAGGAAATGGAAGTTAGATAAAGGCTGCATGGGTATGGTTGAGTTTGATGGCGAATTATGTTCAGAGAAGTAGAGAATAAGCTATATATATATATAAAAAGGAATTTGATTAGGGAACATGATAGGCCGACCTAAACCGATGTGTTTTTAGGGAGCACTTAAAAATGTCTAAGTTGTGGTTATACCCCTAATTTCATGGGGGACAAAGGGTAAGAGGTAAGTCATCTAGGTAGTAGATGAAACTGAGCCAAAGTCCAGATCAGGGGTGTTACTGTCTTTGTGTGTGTTAGAGTTTGAAAGTTGTGAGAGGCCACGAAAATTGGCTAGAGATAGAAGCTGGGATGCAGTTGGGGAGGTGAGGCTGTTGAAGTCTCCCAGGATAAGGGTTGTCAATTCTGAGGACATGAAGTGTGACAGCAACACATAAAAGTGGTCAAGGAAGTGGGTGAGTGAGCCTGGGGGCCAGTATATGACTGCTACTCTGAGGGAGAGGGAATTGAACACCCTGATGGTGTGAACCTGAAAAGAATGGCGTCTAATGAGCCTGTATTTATTTATTTGGTCAAAAAAAGGATTCCTGTTGGCAGCGAGGAATGTAGACTTATCATGGAGTTATAAGTGATCGTATGGCGGGATATGCACATGTTCCATGTGTTCTAATCTAATCTAAACGCTCACTATTACTTTTTTGAGAACTAATTTTTGAGAACCGGCTGCTGCCTCCTCAGATGATTTGTCGCCCAATCGTGTCATTGTCTGGACAATAGGGGCCAGCTGAGAGCTATTCACTACAAAGATCACAGCGCTTGTTTCGGTTTGACTCATAGCCTGTGATCATCAGGATTATTGCATGGCCACTCCAATCTGTTTGCCAAGGAAATGCAGCCTTTCCACCTTGTAGATACACACGGTTTCTGAAAGCTGATGGCCATCGCAGTCCCCCAGTACCAGTTGCTCAGTCACCATTACTTCTCTAAGAAAGATGTGCCTGCGCTACAGCAACAAGTCGCAGACATCACCCATTCCCTGAAAAATTTTATGTCTGCATTTCAACAATGACACCTGGATGAGCAAGCATGGACAGGGGAGTAGGAGTTACATTTTGATGACTGGGCACTGGGTGACTCTGGTGGCTGTGGGGGGCAGTCAGGGAAGGGGCTGTTAAACAAGTCTTGCAATCCCCTTGGGGATGGAGAAATATACCACTACACACCATAATATGGATAACTAAACTATTAGACAACAGGGGTTGGAGAACTAAACTACTAAACAGCTAAGGTTGTAGAACTAAACCACTACACACCATACGATGGATAACTAAACTAATAGGCAACAGGGGATGGAGAACTAAACTATTAAACAGCTATGATTGCAGAACGAAACAATTTAACACCAGGACATGGAGAACTAAAGTAATAGACAGTAGGGTTTGGAGAACTAAACAGCTATGATTGCAGAAGGAAAGAAATACACACCAAAACATGGAGAATTAAAGTAACAGACAACAGGGGTTGGAGAACTAAATTACTAAACAGCAATGATTGCAGAAAGAAAGAAATACACACCAAAACATGGCAAACTAAAGTAATAGACAACAGGGGTTGGAGAACTAAACTAGTACACACAAGGGGATAGAGAACTATAGCAGTAGACACCAAGGTGTCGCTAGACACCATGTATTGTAATCCCCAGGTCTTGTGGAACAAATATCTGTATGTAACAGTTCCTGCACTGCTTCTGCCTCCTTCAACTCCTCTAGGGCCTCCACCTGCACCCTCAACCTCTGCCTTAATTAAACACACATTCCAACACTGCAAAGAGAATCCCTCCACCTCTGTACTGTGCAGCCAAGGCTCACCATAATCAGGCAGTGTTTACATTAGTATGCCTCTGAGATTGCAGTCATACAGATCAACAGTTGTGGACAGCTATCCATGCCAAGTTTGAGCAATGGCTGTCTACACTCAACCTGGAGCCAGGGAAGGCCTGTGCGATAACGGTGCAAACCTGGTGGGGCCCTACACTGGGCCAACCTTACACATGTACCTTGCATGGCTTGCATCCCAGCCTGGATGCACTGCTGCAGAAACCACTGTCATGCTGACTTCCACCTGTCATGGTTTGAACAGGGTTCTTGCCCTGCACTCACAGGGTTAAGTGTTCGTGGCCTCTTTCTGGATCTGGGAGGGGTATTTATACTAACTCTTTATCAGGGTTCTCTGTCAGCTATACTGTTGTTCTGGTGTGTCTGACCCCTGGTGTGCGTGTATTCTGCGTTGTTTGTTTGCTTCCCGTGTATGATCCGGTCCGTTCCCTCACTCTGTACTCCGTCTCTCGTTTTGGTGCTATTGTCTTTTCTGGTTCTGACCTCCTGGCTTGGCTATCGTTACTCCGTTACAGTTTGTCCCTATTGTACCGTCTATTGCCCGTTCTGGTTTTCTGATCTATTGCTACGTCCTGACTATCCATTCTGTCTAACCCTTTGGTGCTGTATTGCTATCTCATGCTTTGACCCGGCTTGATCTGGTTTCTGTCTCTGTCTCTGCCCCTTGGTAACATTGCCCTGTAGTTACCTTTCTAGGAGTTTCCCTGCAGCTCCTGGCTCTGTGGAGCTGAGGCCACACCCCAGAAGTCACGTGCTTCAGATCCTGTGAGCTTGGAGCATGCATCGTCACCACTGAGACCCCGCTCCGCAGGTATCTTTGTGCACAGTCTTTGTACTCAGGACACGTGCACAGGCTCAGTGAGCAAGTGCAGTGCGGTGTTCCTGACACCACTATTCCACTTCAGTTGTTATAGAGATCTTTCGGACTATCGGTTAACTGTATGATATGTTGTGACGACACGCGTCGGGCATTTCCCCAAGCTCCCCCTGCAATAGATATGCGTAGCTGATTATATTCTGCTTCCACTTGGAGGGATTGGTATTTGTGACATTCATGCGGTTTTCTGTATGTATAGCCCTTGTGATTATTGCATCTCACATTTTGTGGGATGGCTATTCCTTCCCTCCTTGTGATTTCCTATAAGATTTCACATAGTGATTATAGCTATTGAAGCTTTTTTATGGTCGCATATCTATATTTTATATCTATTTGTTGGTGATTAATGAATGGTTACTATCTTTTCCAAAATGGAGTTTACTTACTGTACATATAGCTAATTATTTATAGTTATTGAGCTATTACTATTGATCCTTACATTTATTGTATTGCTCCAAAAACTATGTCTTTTGTGATGTGAACCAATATTAACAATTTGTGTACATCTTTTGTCCTTTTTGGGGGAGCTTTTCTAGCCGTATTTTGGGCTAGCAGGGTTTACTGTCATATCTATGACTTTTTAATTGTTTTTAATGAGTTATGTCCTTTTCTGTATCCAATAAAATGATTTTGTTTATTTAGGTGATCCTGGTTTCAGTCTGAAGCTTTTCTTTTCTTCTTAAGGTACTTTTAAATTACACCATTGGTTTTACCATGTTATGTACTAGAAAACGAGAAAAAAATTCAAAGTGCGGTGAAATTGCAATCGCAATCCCACAATTGTTTTTTGTTTGGCTTTTTTGCTAGGTTCACTAAATGCTAAAACTGACCTGGCATTTTGATTCTCCAGGTCATTACAAGTTCATAGACACCAAACATGTCTAGGTTCTTTTTTACCTAAGTGGTGATAAAAATTCCAAACGTTACTAAAAAAAAAAAACAATTTGCGCCATATTCCGAGATTCGTAGCGTCTCCATTTTTTGTGATCTCGGGTTAAGTGAGGGTTTATTTTTTGCGCGCCAACCTGACGTTTTTAATGATACCATTTTGGTGCAGATACGATCTTTTGATCACCCGTTGTTGCATTTTAATGCAATGTTGTGGTGATCAAAAAAGCATAATTCTGGCGTTTTTGATTTTTTTATTGCGTTTAGCAATCGGGTTAATTTTTTTATTGATAGATCGGGCTATTCTGAACGTGGTGATACCAAATATGTGTATGTTTGATTTTTTTCATTGTATTATTTTGAATGGAGCGAAAGGGGGGTGATTTGAACTTTTATATTTTTATATTTTTTTTATTTTTTCACATTTTTAAAACTATTTTTCTTTAACTTTTGTCATGCTTCAATAGCCTCCATTGGAGGCTAGAAGCTGCCATAGCCTGGTTGGCTCTGCTACATAGAGGCATTGCTCAGATTGCCTCTATTTAGCAGAATTACAGACTTGCTTTGAGCGCCGATCACCGGGTGGTGCTCAAAGCAATCCGACACCAACAACCATAGAGGTCTCAAGGAGACCTCTGGTTGTCATGCCGACACACCAGTGACCTGCGGTCACGTGACACAGGTCACCGGTGGGCGTATTTCTGGCCGGATGGCGAAAGCGCTTGTTAAATGCCGCTTGACCCCATCTTGACTGAAAAAAGGAAAGGGACAGCATTTGACTTAAATATGAGTGTCTGAGCAAAGGGTCTGAATGCTTATGATCATGTGATATTTCATTTCTGTTTTTTCCAGTCAAGATGGGGTGCAGAGTGTAGATTAATGAGAAAAAAAATAACTTTTTTGAATTTACCAAATGTCTGCAATGAAACAAAGAGTGAAAAATTTAAAGGGGTCTGAATACTTTCTGCACCACTGTATATGTACATACTGTATATATATATCAACACCATACTGTTTCCTGCAGACACTCATTCCTGTACTGGTCTCTAACACTTCAGAGAACAAATTTCTCTCTGTTATAGCCCAAAATTTCACATTTTAATTTAATCACATATACACTGTAGTTTTACTTGGTCCTGAATTAAAGATAAAAAATATTCAGGGCTGATTTTAGTATTATATATATATATATATATATATTTTTTTTTTTTAAATGTGCACCTATTTTTGAAGGCTATTTTTGCAAATGATTCTACATTTTAAGACCTGTTGTGTGGACAAAGAACTGTTGTTGGGCGCTGACCAGTCAGTAGATGGCAGCATAACACTTACATAATGTCATAGACACTGAATAGATATGCCCCTATGTGTTTCATGGCATGTGCATCCGGCTAAATTACAACCATTTGTGTATTTCAACAAATAGTAAAGAAAAATGAAAATAAATTAATATTGCAATAAACTTTGTTTCACTCCTGAAAGAGTGCTCATGAAATACTTGGATGTCCTTATTGCCATTATCACAACACTTTCATGTCAGTATACAGCACTTTTCTTGCTTCTCTTACTACATTTCCATGTTTCTACAGCTTTTGCCCTTGCAGTCTGAGTTTTTATATTTTGGAGGAATTGTCTCATCTTATTAACTGGTTAAAATTGCAAAGTTCTTTTAAAAACAAGCAACTTTGTAATTTTCTTTTATTAAAAATTCTCTTAATTCACTAGAATAAAGGAATTTTTAATTGTTTTGTGTAGAGCCTGTTGCCTGGGTTACCAGCCACCCTGCAGTCACTCATGCTGCAGATGCAAAGCTGCCTTTGCTAGCAATCTTGGAGAGCGCTCAGTTCAGACCAGCAGCAAAGTCAGAACTGTCAATTTTCAGGAACACTCCGCCCCCCTGCAAACAGGAAGCCTGAGACAGTCAAGATAAGAAGAGGCTTCATGAGATGTGGGGAAGGTGACTTGAAGGACAGACGTGACTGGTAGAAGGAGGGGACGGTTCGTGCACAAGAGACGGAGATTGACAGGATAGAAGGGTGACAGCTAGGAAAGGTAGATAGGAGAGTGCAGTATCGAGAAATGACCACAAGATGGCAGGGGGAGTAGCTTAGGACTCAACAGCAGCTTACGGCTTGAGAAATGCTTAGTCATGGGGGGCGGCGAGATAGGAACCCAGGAGGGGAATTCCCAGTGAGAGAGGGGATAAATAAAACTGGTTAGGGTTCCAGACAGGTTAGTCCCGGTGTTAGGCGTCGGATTTCTGTTGCTGCACAGCGAGAATCCCGAGCCTTACTTCCAGCGGTCTCCCATTCCTCTCCAGCTGCAGAGGAGGTTGCTCAGCAAACTCATCGGTCCAGGCTCTCTGCCCAGACCATCTCCGTGGGTTTGCTTGCTGCTGCCAACCTGGCGCAGCTATGACAATACATGCTGCTCTGCAGCGAGATTCTCCAGGGACTAAGTCCTCATGTCGGGCCACTGAGCATGCCCGTGGAGTGATCTCCCATTGGAGATCGAAGGTCACGTGCTCAGGTCCTGCTCCTGTTCGGATTGGTCCATCCAAGAAGCCAGGAAGGTCCCGGATGCTCGCGGCTATAAAAGGTTCGCATGGCCGTTCGGCCATGCGCTAGGATAAGACTGTATTTACAGACTATGTGGAGTGAAGTGATGTATGCACGCATGAATGTCTCTGGTGAATGACTCATTAAGAAACCCCTACCCTTGGTACACAGGTGTTGTGCAGCCTAGCCTTAGGTTTAGGCGTAGGTAGGACAGAGATTGAGTCAGGCATCAGTCCTCACCAGGGACTCGGCACGCCTCAATGCACGTGCTCCATAGCTAGCGTCTATAGCGGCGTTCGCGGCAGCGATGCCGCGTGTTCAGTGGGCCTAGAAAGACTCTAACCACGTGTCCTTGTGGTAGAGTTCTGTGGCAGTACACTGTGCGCTCTTTTGGCCGGGCTCTGTGAGCTGAACAGGCTCCGGCATCTACGTTCAGCGGTTGAGTGGCTCTGTGAATTAACAGAGTTCGCCCCTGTTCAAATTGGGTGACATAACCCACGTGTGACTGGTTTCACACCGCTTAATTCTTCCGCCATTACTTAGCAGAAGTGTACCACCTCTGCACGGTGGACCCCGGGCTGCGAACGCACCTACTATTATTTTATAATTTGGTGCGTTCCGCCAGCCCTAACATTATCCTAGCGCCAGGATCTGGCTAGTGATGGCGGACGAACAGCGACTGCTGCAGTACATCCGGCAGCTGCAGGGCAGGTTGGCGGTTCTCGAGCGTCCAGCCTCAGCTGCGGATGTTACTGCAGTCGCTGTTCAGGCAGCTACAGAGGCTGTGTCCCGTGTGACCACTGACATCCCTGCCCCGACTTTGTCCCGCCTCCCACTGCCCGAGAAGTTTCTAGGGTGATAGTGCCTCTTGTAGGGGTTTCGTGAGCCAGTGCTCGATACAGCTGGAGCTGCTGGCAGCACGATTCCCCTCCGATCGGGCCAAAGTGGGATTTATTATTTCCCTCTTGTCGGCAGGGCTTTGGAGTGGGCCACACCGCTGTGGGAGCGTAGTGATCATGTGGTGCAGAGTGCCTCTCGGTTCCTGGACACTCTGAAGCATGTCTTCCTGGGACCGCGAGTCACCCATGACACCGCGCTCCAGCTGCTGGCATTGTCACAGGGTTCATCCATGGTCAGCCACTTTGCCATCCAGTTCTGGACGCTGGCCTCGGAGTTAGAGTGGCCAGATAAGGTCCTCATTCCGGCATTCTGGAGAGGTTTGGCTGGCCATGTGAAGGACACTCTGGCCACCAGGGAGATTCCTGCTACACTGGAGGAGCTTATCACCGTCTCCACCCGTATAGACCTTCGCTTTGCCGAGTGACGGTTGGAGCGGACCCAGTGTAGGCAGAGGTTTAGGTTGGCACCCAGTTTTGCTAAACCTCTGGAATCTTCCGATTGGGCGTCTGAGCTTCAGGGGGCTTACCGTGAGGGACCCAGGCCCCGGCCTGCTCGAGTCCCTGTGATCTGTCATGGTTGCCGGCAGTCCGGTCACTTTGCCAACCAGTGCCCACAGCGGCTGGGAAGAAGCTCGCCCCTAGTGGCCGTAGGAGGTGGCTCACTAGAATCCGCGGTGTTTTCCTCCAAGTTGTCCTTTAAGGGGACACTTGGGTTTGGTTCTTCCACTCTGGCGGTGGAGGTTTCGCTCAACGGCACGCGATACCCCTGGTTATGATGTCTACACCAGTCACCTTCAGAGTGGTGAACGGCGCCACTCTACCCTCACAGATAACCCACCAGACTGCCCCCTTGTTACTCTCAGTGGCTCCATCTCATCAGGAGACGATATCCCACCTCGTCATGCCCGAGGGTATTGACAAGATACTTCTAGGGGTCCTCTGGTTGCGGTAACACTCCCCCCATATAGAGTGGCCCTCAGGGAGGATTATTGGGTGGAGTAAATCATGTGAGGGTAGATGTCTGAGGGAGTGCGTTCAGGTTGCCTCCACCGAGGTTACCGCAGATCTCTCCTCGCTCCCCAAACACTAGCGACAGTATGCGGACGTATTCTCCAAAAAGGCGGCGGAGACCCTTCCACCGCATCGCCCCTATGACTGTCCTATTGACCTCTTGCCTGGTGCTGAGCCTCCCCGGGGTCAAGTCTATCCCATATCTCTCCCGGAGACAGAGGCCATGTCTCAATACATCAGGGAGAATCTGGCAAGAGGATTCATTAGGAAGTCAGTGTCACCAGCAGGGGCAGGATTCTTCTTCATCCAGAAGAAGAGTGGGGAACTACGTCCTTGCATTGATTACAGGGTTCTTAACGCCATCACCATTAAGAATAAGTATCCTCTGCCCCTGATATCAGAGCTGTTTGATAGGCTACGGGGAGCGAGGGTGTTTTCGAAACTTGATCTGCGGGGGGCTTACAACCTGATTCGCATCCGTGATGGGGACGAATGGAAGACGGCATTTAACACCAGGGATGGGCACTATGAATACCTGGTGATGCCCTTCGGCCTCTGTAATGCCCCGGCCGTCTTCCAAGACTTTGTGAATGATATCTTCCGGGATATGCTTACCACCTCGGTTGTAGTCTATCTGGATGATATTCTCATCTACTCACAAGTAGAGTTGAGCGAAACGGGTCGAAAAATTTCAAAAGTCGCCGACTTTTGGCAAAGTCGGGTTTCATGAACCGAAACCCGACCCTAGGATGAGGTCGGCCACGAGGTCGGCGACTTACGCGCCAAAGTCGCGTTTCAAAAGTTTGTTTTGCGCTCTTTTTCAGCCAATCAGGATCCACGGACACTGTGGGCAACGTGATGACATAGGCAGGGGTCACCACCATCTTTCAGAAGGGCATGCAAGTGATTGGCTTGCTTTGGTGGGCGTCACAGGGGTTATAAAAGGGCGTGCACGCCGACCGCCATCTTACTTCTGCCGATCTTAGCATAGGGAGAGGTTGCTGCTGCTGATTCTGTAGGGAGAGCGTTAGGCAGGGAAGAAGAAAAAAAAACTGCTTCTGCTGCTAGCGATTTTGCCTGTACAACACACCAGTCACTGTGTGTGCAGTGCAAGGGGAGGCTATATTGTGGTGGATCAGCGGTGTTGGTTGTTAGGCTGCCTTCTAAGGCTTCCTGACAGCTGCATTGCTGTTTACCCACTGCTCTGCAAACTGCTTTTTTAAAAGCAATCCCAATTTTTTTTTTTGTCCTGCTGAGGTACTGAGCGTGCATTTTTTCACACCATACAGCGGTGTACGCTCCTCACACAGTACCGTGTAACGGCTGTTATCACAGCCACAGTGTAGCTATCTGTGTGTCACTCTGTGAGAATAAGTCGAGGACATGTTCCGTTCTTACAGACCTGCACCTACTAGTTTTGTCTAGCTTTCAAACAGTTAAATATATTTGCTGTTTGATCACATTCAAAACTATAGAGAGACAGCGTGTGTCAGTCCGTATACTTAAAAAACATGGAGCTTGACAATTTTACGTACACCGGACAGCCGTGTACGTGCACGCTCCTCTCAGTACCATGTAACGGCTGTTATCACGGCCACAGTGAAGCTATCTGTGTGTCACTCTGTGAGAATAAGTCGAGGACATGTTCCGTTCTTACAGACCTGCACCTACTAGTTTTGTCTAGCTTTCAAACAGTTAAATATATTTGCTATTTGATCACATTCAAAACTATAGAGAGACAGCGTGTGTCAGTCCGTATACTTAAAAAACACGGAGCTTGACAATTTTACGTACACCGGACAGCCGTGTACGTGCACGCTCCTCTCAGTACCGTGTAACGGCTGTTATCACGGCCACAGTGAAGCTATCTGTGTGTCACTGTGGAAGGATAAGTGGAGGACTTGTTCCGTTCTTACAGACCTACACTCTAGGGAGATTCCTATTCTGCCCAATTCTACATACACCTTGTAGTTTGTGATACACTAGTCAATTTCTGCCTGTGACATAGCGCTCTGATATTCAGTGGGCCTCACACAATCCAAAAGTGTCCAGTGTCCACTAGTGTGTGCAGAAATTCAAAATCTTCCTTATCCTGTAGTCACTTTTTTCACACCTGTGCCATCGAGCCTGTGACATAGCGCTGTGATATTCAGTGGGCCTCACACAATCCATAAGTGTCCAGTGTCCACAAGTGTGTGCAGAAATTCAAAATCTCTGTGATCCTGTAGTCACTTTTTTCACACCTGTGCCATCGAGCCTGTGACATAGCGCTCTGATATTCAGTGGGCCTCACACAATCCAAAAGTGTCCAGTGTCCACTAGTGTGTGCAGAAATTCAAAATCTCCCTTATCCTGTAGTCACTTTTTTCACACCTGTGCCATCGAGCCTGTGACATAGCGCTCTGATATTCAGTGGGCCTCACACAATCCATAAGTGTCCAGTGTCCACAAGTGTGTGCAGAAATTCAAAATCTCCACTGTCCTATAGACACCTTGTACCTTGTTTTACATTACTATATAGTTTGTTGGATTTTGTCTACATTTCTACAAAAAATGAGGAAGGCTGGTGGAAGAGGCCGTGGAATTGGGCGGGGGTTGGCAGCTGGTAATGATGGTGTTGGTGGTGGATCTGATGGTAGTGGCAAGAGCAAAATAGGACCGAATGCAGGAGGTGTTGAGCCTGCGTCATCGTCTGGCTCCATAAGGCTTCGAAGGCTTAGTTTTCTAGGAGTTGGCAAACCGCTTTTAAAGCCAGAGCATCAGGAAAAAGTTTTGTCTTACATTGCTGACTCAGCCTCCAGCTCTATCGCCTCCTCTTCTGAAGTTGTAAAAAGTAAAAGCACTGAGTCGTCATTGGAGGCCATATGACGCAGGCCATACTACTGATTACTCCATGGAGCTGTTTTCACATACCATGCCTGGATTATCAAGTGAAATGGTGAATTACCCAGGCCAAGATGAATCTGACATGGAGTGCACTGATGCACAGCCGCTGATAGATGATTCTGCTGGTACATTCACTCAGAGCACTACATTGTCCTCGCAGTGTACAGAGCCAGATTCTGACCCTGATGAGACTCAGTGTCACCCCACCCGCTGCCTCGTGCCCCGCTGCTTCTGTCGCGCTGCCCGCAGCTGCATCCTCTGCCCCTCCTCCCGAGCACCGGCGCACTCACCTCACCCGGCGCGCTCCCGAGGTGCGCACGCCCCGTCCTGCTTCTTCTCTGCCGCCGCTGCAGCCGGCCTTCCATGCCCGTCGGGTGCGCCTGCGCACTGCACGCCAGTGATCCTGCCACTCATCTGCTGCTGCTCCACCTCCTGGCCGACTCTGACCCGGAAGCGCTGCCTGCAGTCCTATATAAGGTAGCCTCGCCCCCTGCTCAGTGCCTGACTATCAATTGTGTCTAGCACTGCTGATTCAGGTCCACGCGTCCCTGCGCTTTCCCAGCCTAGCACTCTGCCCTGTGCTCTGTGTCCCTGTGTCTTCTTGTAATCTCTCCCTGTGTTCTCTCCTAGTGCCTGCCTCATCCGTCCCCGGCCTCAAGTCCTCTCCTGCAGCACCCACCTTCGTCAGCCTAAATCCGTTCCTGTCTACAAACCCTTCCCCGCTGGTCTTTCCGCAACCCTTGTGGTCACCTCTGGTTTTCCTCCTGCTGTTGTCCCCGGGTATCAGCTTCCACGGCGATAGTCTCCCCGAGGCTTGCCCCAGACGCTCCCTGTATAGGGGGTGGTCCACTTGGCCAGCTCGCCCCGAGGAGGTTCGTCGTCGCGGTCCTGCGGGTTCACTTCTGGTTTTCCTTAGCCCTACACTCAGGTGCCCCTTCCCGCACACTATACCACCATACACGGTGACACAGAGGAAGGTGCACATGACATTGAAGAGGAGGTGATGGATGAGCCAGTTGTTGACCCAGATTGGCATCCATCGGGGGAAGAGGGTGCTGCTTCCAATAGCTCAGATGAGGAGCATCCACAGCAACATCGACATCGCAACAGCTCTGGCAGGCCCGGAGCACTCCAAAGACAGGTTCCAAAAATCAAAAGAGTTGCTGGACAGCTTGTCCAGAGGGTCAAAAGATCACAGCGTGCTAGGCCGCAAAATGTCTGCCAAAGTAGGAAGAGTGCAGTGTGGCACTTTTTTGAACAAAATCCTCATGATCAGGCCAAGGTTATCTGTAAGAAGTGCGCAAAGACCTTTAGCCGAGGGAAAAATCTGAAAAATTTGAATTCCAGTTGCATGCTTAGACATTTAACCACCATGCACTTGCAAGCGTGGACACAACACCAAACCTCAAGTGAAACATGTGCAACTGATCACAACGAAGGTAGTCAGCAACGCTACATTGTTTCCCCCACTGTAAGCCCACCGGTTAGCACAGCAGCAATTGTTGAGGTGTCATTGCAAGGCCACAGCAGTCAGGGAATCCCACTGTTATATCAACGAAATACTGAATCTAGGCCATCAGAAAGAACACCAACTCCATCACCATCATCAACCCTCTCTCAGTCCGCCCTGTCCACCGCTACTTCCACAATATGCAGCTCTCAAGTCCAGCTCACCCTCCCAGACACTATGAGTAGGTCAAGAAAGTACTCAATCTCTCATCCGCGTACACTGGGTTTGAACGCCCACATTGCCAAACTAATCTCGTTTGAGATGATGCCCTATCGGTTGGTGGAAAGCGCAGCTTTCCGCTAACTCATGGCCTATGCAGTACCACGCTATGACCTACCCAGTCGCCACTTCTTCTCTCGCAAAGCCATCCAAGCCCTCCACCATCATGTAAAAGACCGCATTGTCCATGCACTCAAGCAGTCAGTGAGTGGAAAGGTGCACCTCACAACTGATGCATGGTCCAGTCGGCATGGCCAGGGCCGTTACGTGTCCATCACTGCGCACTGGGTTAATGTGGTGGATGCAGGGTCCACAGGAGACAGCGGTGGTGGGACAGTGCTGCCTAGCCCACGGTATAGGAAACAGTTGGCTGTAGGCGTTCGACCCTCCTCCTCCAGAAGCGAAAGCTCGTCCACAGAGCGCAGTCGTACGAGCACTCCATCTGCAGCTGCCACTGTTGCACACGAGGTGTCCCCCTATCGAGCAGCTAGTGGAAAGCGTCAGCAGGCTGTGCTGCAGATGATGTGTTTTGGCGACAGACACACCGCCGAGGTGCTGGCCGAGTACTTGAAGCGACAAACTGAGTCATGGATGGGCAGTGTACATCTTGAGGCAGGCAAGGTAGTTAGTGATAATGGCCGTAATTTTGTGGCAGCCATAGCCCTTTCAAAACTCAGCCACATACCTTGCTTGGCTCACACCTTGAACCTGGTGGTGCAGTGCTTCCTCAAAAATTATCCGGAGTTAACAGCCCTGCTCCAGAAGGTGCGAAGACTGTGCGCGCACATCCTCCGGTCGCCTGTACACTCCGTTCGTATGCAGAAGCTGCAGCGATTGCTCCACCTTCCCAACCACCGCCTTATTATCGACATTGCAACAAGGTGGAACTCCACCCTGCACATGGTGGAGCGGCTGTGCGAGCAGAGGCAGGCCATAATGCATTTGTGGGAGGATACACAGCCAGGCACTTTGAGAGCAGACATGGAGTTGACAGGTGTGCAGTGGTCGAAGCTGAAAGACCTCTGTAAAGTCCTTCAGTGTTTTGAGGAATGCACACGGCTGGTAAGCGCAGATGACGCCATCCTAAGCATGAGCATCCCACTTATGCGTCTGCTCATGCAAACTATGACGCACCTTAAGGAGCAGGCGTCTGCAGCCAATGTTGACGAGGAGGGAATCCTTGATGACATTCAGCCATTGTCTGCTCAGGGACCTCTCCTGGACGAGGTGGAGGAAGAAGAGGAGGAGGAGGATGATGATGGGGATGATTACTTAGGGGAGGAGGATGCATCTCGTGGGGCAAGTGAAAATGTTGGTGTGGCAAGGTCTGGTACAGGGTTTGTGCGTGACTGGAGGGATGTGGATTTGCCAGAAAGTGCTCCTCCACCCAGCACTCGCAGTGCATCATTGACACCGGGAACATTGGCCCACATGTCAGATTATGCCTTGCAGATCCTAAAAAGGGACCCCCACATTGCCAAAATGATGAACTATGACGACTACTGGTTGGCCAGCATCCTGGATCCACGCTATAAAGGCAAATTACAAAACATCATGCCACAGGAGAACCTTGACCTAATATTGGCTAATAAACAAGCAACTCTGGTAAATCGGTTGCTTGAGGCATTCCCAGCACACACAGCAGCGGTGATGGTTCTCACATGAGCCGTACGGGCCGGGGGCAGCTTGGCAGAGGTGTTCATGGTGCACACAGCAGAAGTGGCGTTGGAGACAGGGGTTTCATGACAATGTTGTGGACTGATTTTTCAAGTACCGCTCACACAACTGGTAATACTGCATCGATGGAAAGTGACAGGAGACAGCAGTTGTCAACTATGGTTACAAACTACTTTTCCTCCCATATCGATGTTCTCCCACACAGGTCATTCCCCTTTGACTATTGGGCCGCTAAACTGGACACCTGGCCTGAATTGGCACAATATGCCTTACAGGAGCTCGCATGGCCCAGCTGCAAGTGTGCTATCGGAAAGAGTCTTCAGTGCAGCTGGATCAATCCTGACAGAAAAAAGGACCCGTCTGTCAACCCAAAATGTGGATGATCTAACCTTCATTAAAATGAACCATGCATGGGTTTCCAAGGATTTTGTCCCACCTTCCCCTGATGACACATAGGGTGACAGAAAAATGGCTTGCTTTGGTCCACCTCTTCCTGGGACTTGACCTATTTCGCCTTTTGCATCAGCTGAATGTCCAACATCAACATATGACACTTTCTAAAACTCCCTAACTGTGCTGCCTCCCCCCCCATGGCCGGGGTCACCACCTAGCGCACGACACCGTGTGAGTGCCGTTGCCCTGGACAGGTGGGTAGGCCGACTCTTGGGTGTGGGCACTGGCACAGGGTCCCTCATAGTGCAATCAAGTGTCTCTGACGGTGATGGTGCACACCCGCCGTCAGACACACCGCCGTACTATGAGGGGCCCAGTGCCAGTACCGACGCCCACGAGTGGGCCCCCCTTGCTTGGGCAGGGCCCCAGCATTTGCAATCTTTACCTCTCCCTACTCCTCCGCTGTGTAGTCTGGGCCGTCAAATCCATACTGTGCCTGACACCGTCTGAGCCTGCCTCCTGATGTATAGACATATATTTTGAATGTGTACGCTATCCATACATGTTATCCGGGGATACGGTACCCTTTCTCACCTTTGTGCAATCACGTGTAATCCATACTGGGCGTGAGAACGGCTGGCGAGCTGTTAAGCAAGCTACAGCACCTGTGGTTTGCACACGTAAGTTTTTCATTTTTTCAGGAATGACGGTTAGGCCTATTTCCGGAACTGCGGTTGACCTGCACTTACTGGGAAATCATCGTTCGCGGGTAATAATTGTAATCAGTGATCCCCATCACTAACGTTGTTCAGCGGGTTATCTGCACCTGTAAGCGACAAACGCTGGCCTTTTCAGTGTAGCGCACATGCAGCCACGGACATGTAAGGGCATGACACACCAGTTATTGGCCAATCTCATGTGCCAGAGCCTCACGTGTCCCTCTAGTAAGCCGGACTCGGACCGCGGGGCATGACGGAGTCTCGTTCGTTAACGGAATTAAGCTTGCAATGTGTGCATCTTTTCTGTAGCTGGCATGGTTGAGGTTTCCCAGGTGGAGTCGAATTTAACCGTAGGCTCCACTCCTGGTGGTGCCCTTCTGGACATTCCTTTAAGGTTCAGCTTTGCAACCATACTGCCCACGTAAAACAAACACTTTGCCTTCATGAACGCTGTTTGGAGGGTCATGACTCGTGGGAATAATGCCGCCCAATCAGTTAACCTGCTAGAGAGATCCTTCGTTGCTCCCAAGCATGACATCACACTCCCTAGGAGGAAGGTGTAAGTAACCTGTCTCCTTTCCACAAGACTTGTGTATCTAGACCATAATTGAATTCAGGCTTGGGTCAACACAGCTAGGGGAATCACCATTGTTCTCCTCAGCAGGGGGAGGACTCACAATACACATCCTCGTAGACACCTCGGAGTCATGCGATGGACCAAACCATTGACTAGGAGGTGGGAACTTCTACTCCCCTACACTTGGGCTGATCCCAGGAGCCCAAGACAATGGACTTATGTGTGACCCATCAGATGTGAGTTGGATGCTGAAAGAGAAGGGCGAGGCTGTCTGAGGAAGCCTCGGCCTTAGTGTGATCGTGGCGGATTTCTGGGACTCTAAAAGGACTATGGTTTTGTGATCTGGCACAAGGATTGTCGGGAGGTGCCCCCGAATCAGTTTCCTGTGGACTTATTTTGGGACTCTGCAAATTACCTTCGTGTTGTTCCTGTGTTCTGGTCAATAAATCTGTTGGATCGTTCCCAGGCCTGTTGTCCCTCCTTGCTCTGGAGAATACTCCCGTCACAAACTGGTTGGCAGCGGTGGGATCAGAGCAGAAGGAATGGAGGACAACGGCCCATCAACATCTGGAACCAGCACCGCAGAGTACAAGAACCTTACTGCGGTGCACCTACAAACAAAGGCCCGTGAACTGGGAGTCAGCTACAAGGGACTCTCCAAGGAGCCGCTGATTGAGGCTTTGGAAGGAGTTCACCTGCAAGATGATGCTGAGGAAGGATCCTCACAGCAAAGAGAGAAAAGACGGCAGCCGGAGGTAAATACCCAAAAAAGTCAGTGGGTTGTGTGGTACGAGGAGGAGATGGCCTTGCTGGGAGAAGAGGCTACCATAGAAGATAAGAGGGAGGTCATGCACACAGTCAAGGAGAGGCAGCGCAGGATGGAGGAGAGGGCAATGCTGGAGAGGGAGATCGCTTTGGAGGCAGCGAGAAGCTCCAGACAGACTGTACCCACAGCATCCCCCATGAGGGAACTCCCCAGAGTGTCCCGCAAAGACTTCAAGCCGTTTAATGAGGCTTCCGGTGACATTGAGGGCTTCTTCCTGGACTTTGAGCATCAGTGTCGATTAATGGAAGTCCCGGAAAGGGAGCGCGTCCGACATCTTGTGGGGCTCTTAGAGGGTGGAGCTGCCGCAGCCTATAGAGCTATGGACCCTCGGTGGAACTGTGAGTATGCAGAGATTAAACGGACTGTTCTAGAACATTATGCTGTGACCCCAGACACTTACAGGACCCAGTTTCGTACTTTAGCCTGTAATGAGGAAGTGTCTTTCAAGATGTATGCCCACAGACTCAAACAAATATGTAATCGCTGGCTGGAGGCAGAGGAGGCCTTAACCTGGAACACCTGTCTCCAGGTTATCCTAAAAGAACAATTTTTTGCCCAGTGCCCCGCTGAGATCAGGGAATGGGTGCGTGAGAGGAAACCTGCTACAGTGGAAGAAGCTGCATCTCTCGCTGATGAGGCTCTCACCATCAAGCCTTGGTGGAGAGTTCTGTTGGAGGATGGAGAGAGGCCTACCAGCTCCACAACACCGGTGGCCCCCAGTTCTTCTGTCCCCATTGTTCCCCGTTCCTCTGAGCCACCACCTCGTGTTGATACCTGTGTTAATGTGCCTCCTGTTGCTTCCACTGCGTTTTCTGGAATACGACGAGGAGAGGAAGTAGCAGAGCGCAGGTGTTATGGTTGTGGGCATCCGGGGCATCTGCAGGCCTCATGTCCAGCCAGCTCATGGAGGAATTGTCCTCAAACCCCTACAGCACCTTCAGGTGGGACCCGACCGGCAGGTTCCCTTACTCCTCGCCCAAGAGGACGCATTGGATGGAGTGAGACACAGCACAGATGCTATCGATGTGGGCAGCCGGGGCATCTGCAAGCCTCCTGCCCAGCTGTTCAAATGAGGATTGATCCTGTACCCAATTATATTATTAATTATGTACAGCCAAGTGCCATGGAGGAAGACGTGTCACCACTACGTGAGGACTGGCCTAGTGCCTCACCCACCCATGTTGCACCACTAGGAGTTTATGGTGTGCGACCCGCAGCTATGACGACTTCAGCTCATCGAGGTAAGCACTTGCAGGAGGTCGTGCTGGATGGACAAAGACTTGTTGGATTTTGTGACTCAGGGGCTTTCCTCACGCTGGCTGATCCCCGAGTGGTTCGGCCTGAGGCAATCCATAGAGGACCTGGGATTGTCATTGAACTGGCTGGTGGACAATGGAGTACTATTCCCACAGCCACTGTGGATCTGAACTTTGGTTTTGGGGTCAGGCGATGTTTGGTTGGGGTGATGGGTGGTCTGCCTGCAGCTGTTCTCCTGGGCAATGATGTGGGAAAGCTACGATGCCAATTCGTGGCTGCATGAAGCCACATGTAAGTTACGCCATGCCTGTGTGTACTTAACCAGTGACCTGTAGAGGTCCCTAGTACGTACACAAATTAGGAGGGGAAGGGATTGTCATGATATGTATTTTTCCCCAATACTTTGCAATGTCTTGTGTATACCTGTAACAATATGTTTCCTTTCCCCATTGCCTGTGTCTCTGGGACTATAATGTAATTATGTAAGTAACCTGTCTCCTTTCCACAAGACTTGTGTATCTAGACCATAATTGAATTCAGGCTTGGGTCAACACAGCTAGGGGAATCACCATTGTTCTCCTCAGCAGGGGGAGGACTCACAATACACATCCTCGTAGACACCTCGGAGTCATGCGATGGACCAAACCATTGACTAGGAGGTGGGAACTTCTACTCCCCTACACTTGGGCTGATCCCAGGAGCCCAAGACAATGGACTTATGTGTGACCCATCAGATGTGAGTTGGATGCTGAAAGAGAAGGGCGAGGCTGTCTGAGGAAGCCTCGGCCTTAGTGTGATCGTGGCGGATTTCTGGGACTCTAAAAGGACTATGGTTTTGTGATCTGGCACAAGGATTGTCGGGAGGTGCCCCCGAATCAGTTTCCTGTGGACTTATTTTGGGACTCTGCAAATTACCTTCGTGTTGTTCCTGTGTTCTGGTCAATAAATCTGTTGGATCGTTCCCAGGCCTGTTGTCCCTCCTTGCTCTGGAGAATACTCCCGTCACAGAAGGTAATGCCACTGTGGCGACCGTACTCCTGGGGGCGACACAAGTGCACTGATGCCCAGCCACTGCTCGATGAATCTGCTGGTACATTGACCCAGACCACTACATTCCCCTCGCACGCTACACGGCCTGAATCTGACCCTGATGAAACTCAGGTTACCCTTCCCATATACAGTTCCATCTTACACGGTGACAAAGAGGAAGCTGCAGATGAAAGTGCAGGTTCGGCCCACCCGCCATCAGACACACCACCGTACTATCAGGGGCCCTGTTCCAGTGCCGTCGCCAACGAGTGGGCCCCCCCTGCTTGCTCAGGATCACAGCACTTGCAAGGTTGAAATACTGTGCAGTGAGATGGAAGATGGGGACGACGAGGAGTCCAGACTAGTACAGCGATTCCCTAGCGAGGAGACTTATTTGATTGTTTTCAATGTTGGGACAGCAATTTTTGGGGAGCACTATACTCTGGAGAATGATAGATGGGGCCCACCATACACTGGAACATTCCAAAGGTGGACATCAGACACTGGAGCAGCATTTACAGGGCCCATTATACACTAGAGCATTAGAAATGGGGCCCATTATGTTTGGAGCATTATTTGGGCCCATAAGACAGTGGAGCTTCATCCATGGGGACCAACATATACTGTAGCATTATGTGAAGCTCATCATATACTGTTTCAAACATTATATGGGACCAATGATTCTGTATGGAGAAATAGATGGGCCTCGTCATGAGATGTAAAAAGTGAAGTATTTTTCATTGTACTATACCGCTATTTCTCTGCCATATCAGAGCATGATGAGTTGTGGTATGTGTTAAAGGGGCGCTCTTTCGCCCAGGGCACATGAAAACCTGGAGCCAGCTCTACCCCCCCACAACTTTAGCCAAATAACCCCCATTTTTCAGTGCGTAACTTGTATTATGAAGTTAATTAAGGTTGACAAGCTTAAGTAAGAAGAATTGATGCTTTTGGCATTCAAATGGGCACTGTAGGTGTGTTTCCTGTCCTCCTCTCACTGCCGACTTTTATTCCCCATTGACTTACATTGGGTTTCGTGTTTCGGGACGACCCCGACTTTTCCCTATAATCGGCCGATCTTGCTCGACCCGACTTTTGGAAAAGTCGGGTTTCACGAAACGAAACTCGACCCTAAAAAAACAAAAGTCGCTCAACTCTACTCACAAGATATTGACTCCCACCGGAGAGATGTTTGCAAAGTTTTCAATCACCTGCGGGCAAACTCCCTCTATGCCAAGTTGGAGAAGTGTGTGTTTGAGCAGAAGTCCTTGCCTTTCCTGGGCTATATCATCTCTGCCCGGGGATTGGCCATGGATCCAGCCAAGCTACAGGCGGTGATGGATTGGCAGGAACCTCATTCTCTCAAAGCGGTGCAGCGCTTTATGGGGTTCATAAATTACTATCGCCAATTCATCCCCCACTTCTCGACTTTGGTAGCACCCTTGGTAGCCCTCACCAAGAAGGGTGCAAACCCCAAGTTGTGGTCGGAATCGGTCTCCAAGGCCTTCTCTTCCACTAAGTCCCATTTCGCTAGCGCTCCCATTCTACATCGCCCCGATGTACATAAGCCCTTCATTCTGGAGGTGGGAATTATTCCATCGGGGACAGGGAGTTGCTAGCAATGAAGTTGGCCTTTTCAGAGTGGAGACACCTCCTGGAGGGGGCTCGCCACCCTTTCCAGGTGTTCACCGACCACAAGAATTTGGTCTATTTACAAACAGCCCAGCGGCTGAATTCTCACCAGGCCAGATGGTCCTTGTTCTTCTCCCATTTCCACTTCACCCTGCATTTTCTCTCCGGGGAGAAGAACGTCCGGGCAGATGCTCTCTCCCGCTCCGTGGTGTCATCGGAGGAGCCTCGGCTGATAGTCCCGTCTGAGAGCCTGAGGACTGTGGCTCCGGTCGCCCTCGAGTCTGTACCTCCGGGCAAGACTTTCATCCCTGCCCATCTGCGACCGGAGGTCCTCTCTTGGGCTCATTCGTCCAGGCTGGGTGGACATTTTGGGACCAAACAGACCTTTGAGCTTCTGGCGACGACGTACTGGTGGCCGCATATGGCCCGTGACATCAGGGACTATATACGGGCGTGCGTCTCTTGCGCCCAGAATTGGCCCTCTCGGCAGCGGCCCGCTGGGTTACTCTACCCTCTGCCGGTTGCTGACAGGCCCTGGGAGATGGTCGGTATGGATTTTGTGGTGGGTCTGCCCAAGTCCAGTGGCAGCACCGTCATTTGGGTGGTCACTGATCATTTCTCCAAGATGGTGCATCTGGTACCACTCTCTCTCGGCTGCCTTTGGCACGGGGCCTGGCAGCGTTGTTTATTAAACATGTTTTCCGCCTGCACGGCATGCCGGATAAGATTGTCAGTGACCGGGGTCCTCAGTTTGTGTCTCAGTTCTGGAGAGAGCTCTGTTCTCTGCTCAGCATAGAGCTAAATCTCTCCTCAGCCTATCATTCCGAGATAAAAGGGTTGGTTGAGAGAGCCAACCAGACCCTGGTGACATATCTGCGACATTTTGTCTCGGCCAGGCAGGATGATTGGGCACCCTTGCTGCCGTGGGCGGAGTTCGCCTTGAACAACGCTGTGGCTGACTCCACCGGTCAGACCCCATTCCTCTTAAATTACGGCCAGCATCCACGCGTCCCCGTGCCCATGCCTGTGTCGTCCACCGACTCTTGGGTGGCAGACTGGGCGGTGGAGGCATGTGACATTTGGGATCGCACACAGGATGCTATCCGGGTCTCCAAGGAGAGAATGAGGTCCTCCGCTGACACTCGCTGGCGCCCGGCTCTGACCTTCGCTCCTGGCGACTTAGTGTGGCTCTCCGCTCGAAACATCAGGCTGCGGGTGGAGTCCGCTAAGTTTGCACAGCGCTATATTGGCCCTTTCAAGGTCCTTGAGCAGATCAACCCTGTGGTCTACCGCCTGACTCTTCCAGCACACTTGGCTATCTCGGACACATTTCATGTGTCTCTCCTTAAGCCGGTGCACATGTCCTGGTTTTCTGAGCCATCTGCCAAGGCTGAAAAAATGGCTGCCAAGAAGTAGAAAAACAAACATTTTAAAGGAGACACATCCTATGTCAAGGATCATTGGTGTGTTTTTGATGGATTCATGGTGTTTTGTCTCTGGGTATCCTTAGTGCTGCAGGTATTTGAGATTGAGAAACTGGGTCTGAGTATCATGCTTACCCTTATCTGCAGGAGGGTAGCTTGACCAGTCAGCGGTCCCGGCGTAGGAACTCGGACCACGGGGCTCTCAGCAGCACAGGTTGGAATGTCGCAGGACCTGTGGACGGGGCGGAGCGCTTGCAGAAGCACTCAGAAGCTGTAGGACCTAGCACCACGTGACCTGTGACATCAGAGGGGGTGGAGCTTATCGCAGGGACACTGAAGTGACAGGCAGAGGGCTCAGAAAGCCAGGAGTTTACACAGTAGCGATGGTCGGGCAAGCCAGAAGTCATACACAGGAGAATCAATGCGGTACAGAGTCAGGAAGAACAAGAATGTTCAGGGAAGCAGGAGGTCAGGCACGGGTCGGGCTGCATGGTACAAAATCAGAAAGCCAAGAGACAGAAACCAAAATCCAGACCAGGTCATACACACAACAAACACGGAAAACAGGCGAGAGGCACTTAGCAAAGGCAGGGTCGGACACACTCAGGTATGAAGTATAAACGACAGGGAAGGTTGCTCGCCTGTGGCCATAAATACCCTCCCTGAGACCGAAGAGAGGCTCCAAGCATTAACCCTTCGCTTGTCAGACCAAAATTCCAGATACCATGACATTAACCCTTTGCTTGTCAGACCAAAATTCCAGATACCATGACAGTACCCCTCCCTCAACGGGGGCCTCCGGACCCCCAGGTCTTCCTGGGTATTGAGCATGATATGCCCTGACCAGACAATCTGCGTGTACTGATCTGGCCGGTACCCAGGAACGATCCTCCGGGTCATACCCTTTCCAATGGACGAGGTACTGCAAAGAGCCACGAACCCATCGAGATTGCACAATTTTTTGCACCTCGAACTCCATGTGGCCATCCACCGATATCGGCGGTGGTAGAGGAGTACGTTCCTCTCTTACTGAACCTACAGGCTTAAGCAAGGACCTATGAAAAACGTTGTGCACCTTCAGGGAGGATGGGAGACGTAGCCGATAAGTTACCGGATTAATCACCTCCGTTATGACGTAGGGACCAATAAATTTGGGACCCAACTTTGCTGATGGCAATTTTAACGTTATATTCCGTGTTGAGAGCCACACCTTGTCCCCACACTGCAAGTCCTGACCCGGACCCCTCTTTCTATCAGCAAAACATTTGTACCTTCCCTGAGCCTTTTCAATACTTGCGCGAACCCTTGACCATAGCCCACTGATCTGCCTAACCGAATCCTTGAATGGGTGAGAGGGGAGGAGTCAATTGCCACAATTTTCAACGGGGTCTCTAACCTGACTGTCCCTATCTTGGCCCTGGAGATGGTGCTGGCACTGACCAGGTTTAGAGAGGAACTGCAGTCCACCAAAGCTGTGGAAAAAAAACGACATTTGTCTACCAGCAGTTCAACATCAAGCAACAGCTTGGGGCATGAGGAAAAACGTACCTGCGGGTCTGGGCAGCCTCCTCGATCACTACCCAGACCTAGTAGTTTCCCGACGGCTGGGAAGACGAGGGACAGGATGGACAGTCTCTCCTCCAATGTCCTGCTTCTCCACAATAAAAGCACAGCTGTTTATCGCGCCGGCGTCTCCTCTCTTTCTCTCTGATGGATGTGGCACCAATCTCCATGGGGATTGTACTGGCCCCAACTTCCTTGCTCCCAGTGAACAGAGGGGACTCAGATTGCATCACCCCTCTGGCCCTTAACCGTCGATCCATCCGAACTGCCTGTGTCATGGCATCTTCCAGGGTATCAGGAGGCGAATGCAGAGCTAGGGCGTCCTGAAGGCGCTCTGCTAAGCCCCTGCGGAATAGACCACGGAGAGCCGCATCGTCCCAGGTGACTTCCGCTGCCCACTGCCGAAACTCAGAACAATACCACTCTGCAGAGTGCCGACCCTGACGTGCGCTCATCACCATGTCTTCCGCCAGGCGTACTCTATCAGGCTCATCATAGATACGGCCCAAGGCCTCAAAAAACGCATCCACAGTCATACGTTCTGGTGCTGTGGGTGCCAGCGAAAATGCCCAGGCTTGTGGGGCACCTCGCAACAGGGAGATAACTACCCCCACCCTCTGAAATTCTCCCCCGGATGAGCGAGGTCTCAGGGAGAAAAATAATTTACACCCCTCCCGGAATGCTCTGAACTCCTTTTTGTCTCCAGAAAAGGAGTCAGGCAGTTTAACCGGGGATTCAGGGGACGTAAGGGATCCATCCCTACTCTCGGAAGACATAGCCCCTTGCATAGTATTAACCAGCTGCTGCTGGGTATGAGCCATACTGCGCTGTTCAACACTCATCTTTTGGAACATTTGAGAGAGCTGCTTCACTTGCTCTGACAATGCCTGCATCGGGTCCATGACTGCAGCAGACCCACCACACACTCACACACAGGTAGTAACAGAAGGATGAGTGGGGGGAGGAAAAAGTAATAAGGTCGTTTATAATATCACGCTTACCCTTATCTGCAGGAGGGTAGCGTGACCGGTCAGCGGCCCCGGCGTAGGAACTCGGACCACGGGGCTGTCAGCAGCACAGGCTGGAATGTCGCAGGACCTGTGGAGGGGGCGGAGCGCTTGCAGAAGCACTCAGAATTTGTAGGACCTAGCACGTGACCTGTGATGTCAGAGGGGGCGGAGCTTATCGCAGGGACGCTGAAGTGACAGGCAGAGGGCTCAGAAAGCCAGGAGTTTACACAGTAGCGATGGTCGGGCAAGCCAGAAGTCATACACAGGAGAATCAATGCGGTACAGAGTCAGGAAGAACAAGAATGGTCAGGGAAGCAGGAGGTCAGGCACGGGTCGGGCTGCACGGTTCAAAATCAGAAAGCCAAGAGACAGAAACCAAAATCCAGACCAGGTCATACACACAACAAACACGGAAAACAGGCGAGAGGCACTTAGCAAAGGCAGGGTCGGACACACTCAGGTATGAAGTTTAAACGACAGGGAAGGTTGCTCGCCTGTGGCCATAAATACCCTCCCTGAGACCGAAGAGAGGCTCCAAGCATTAACCCTTCGCTTATCAGACCAAAATTCCAGATACCATGACATTAACCCTTTGCTTGTCAGACCAAAATTCCAGATACCATGACACTGAGCAGAAAAAGTAAATTAATGTGCATGCAAATTGTAATTGCATATGAACACATGACCTTTACACAGAGAAAACCAAAAACAAAACACAAAACAAATATCCTGGAATAAAAAAGTAAAAAATATATTGCAAAAATTGCATGAAGGTAGTAATAATAGTAATAATAAGGGTATTTAGTTAACATAATTTTGATCAAAATAATGTAGAAGTCATTTGAGATTGCAGAAGTAGTTGATCAGATGTCTCCATGGGGAATGTTACGGATTCCTCGTCCTTTGATAATGATTCGTGCTTTTCGCATTTATTTCCGATTTGAACTGCCTTTGAATCCCAACTATTTCAAGAACTCTGCCAATTCCATGGGTGCAAGAAGCTAAGAACCACTGCCTATCATCCACAAGGGAATGGCCTTTGTGAGAAAGTCAACCAGACCTTCATCAACAGCATCTGTTACCAAACAAGCTGAATGGCCTCAACTACTTGATGAGTTAGTGGAAACCTACAACAATACTGCCCATTGTTCTACTCGCCATATTACTTGATGTTTGGAAGATAAGGTCAACTCCCAAAAGATTGTGCTTTGGGAACCCAGGTTCCCGATATGATCAATCCCCTGCCTAAAAATGATTGGGTCTCAGAGCAACAGCGAAGAATACATGAAGCCCAGCAGATCGTTGATCACCACATGGGCGAAACTCACCGTCAATAGGAAGAGAGCTACAATCAAAGAGCTAATGCTTCCCCACTTCACCTTGGAGACAAAGTGTGGATAAAGAAATGCCATCGTACAGGGAAACTCGATTCACTCTGGGAAACAGAGCCCTACACAATTACAGCTATCATATATCCGGAGTCCAATGTATATGAAGTGAAGAAACCCGGAATGGCTTCACAGACAGTGCACAGAAACCGCATGAAGTTATGTACCAAAGAGGATCTACTGGTGATGTCCTCACCTCCTCTACAAGTCATGCCGGTCTACACACCAATTCCTACCTTGGAGCCACCACCCAGACAACCCACAGAGGAAGAGTCTCCTTTCAACTATCAATTTATCCCCCTGTGCTATCAATAAGTCCTCGTTTTGATTCCTGCTCCAGTTGTTGCTCCTTTGCCAATCCCATCTGATCCAGCAGACTGTTTTATTCCTGCTCAAGAGGAAGATGAAAGGTTGAGGCGTTCAGAGCGAAGCACAAAGGGAACACTTCCAGCCCGCTACAGAGACTAAAAAATAATATCCTGTTTCATATGTATATGTGGCGCCCCCAGGAGTATGGTCGCCACAGTGGCATTACCTTCCTCCTAGGGAGTGTGATGTCATGTTTGGAAGCAATAAAGGGTCTCTCTGTCAGGTAAATACAACACACAACACAGTTCCCACTCCAGGTCAGCAAAGGGAGCTCTGAACCAAAACTGGGGGAAGAGCTGCTCTCTGGGGGCCAGGAAGGGGAAAATAGGAGTTTGTGTGAGGAGGGCAACGTGTGTGGACGTGTAGGAGAAGAGCTGGGAGATTGAGCAGAGAATTCAGGCTCATTCCCAGCTATGGCGCATGATCTGGAGCCCAGTCTCCAAGGCTGTACGGACACTGATGGTCCTGCAACAGTAACCGGAGGAATAGGAGGCTGTAAATGCTCTATTCTCACATAAGACTCAGAGGCACAACAGCGACGTGTGAGCAAGAAGAAGAAGGCTACAGCTGTCTGCCATACGAAGGAGTTCTAAAAGAGAACAAGCAAGTGGAACTTCAGTATAACACAGTACTCCAAGTACCTCATATAAGCGCTAGAAAGGAGACTACAGAACCCATCTGCATAGAGAGATTCCTAAGTTGCTTCCAAGCTGGCCAGCCTCTGTTCCATCTGTAATCTGGATCCTGGACTGCACTTGCAAAGCAAAGTAAAGGTAAAGGAAACTGCACCCTGTTGTGTCATTGCATTCTTCCTGCAAACCCTCCAGCACTGCTACATCTCTGTGCCAGACACTACACCCTCTTCCTCAACATCTATTACCACTGCCCTGGGATCACAGCTCCACCTGTGGGGAGCTTTTACATCTTGGTGCCTTATACCATCTGTCCCAGAGGATCTGTCTGCAGCGTCGGCGTAACCAGTTTATTGCCGATCACCACAGGTGGCGTCACGTATCATCCACTTATAAACTTTAACCAGCCACTCTTAACCCCTAACCCCTTTTACATGGACGAAAAGGGCCACGGACCGGGTCACCGCTACTGTGACACTTCCCTCTGAGATACCGGCCTGGTACCGAGTACCCCACCGCTCTGGCGAGCGATCCATATATTTAGTTAGCTAGTCAGTTTAGTAACATTTATGCCTCTGCGCCTATATAATACCATGCACTTTTCTTATTGTTTGCATTACTTTCCTATGCAGCCGTGGACTTATTAAGGACTGGTGGTGGCCACTAAATTGCC
Organism: Dendrobates tinctorius; assembly: GCF_039654945.1. Lineage (NCBI taxonomy): Eukaryota > Metazoa > Chordata > Amphibia > Anura > Dendrobatidae > Dendrobates > Dendrobates tinctorius. The sequence continues at coordinate 52,536,412 of NW_027361679.1, read as the reverse complement.
TTTCCAGAGCCTTTCATATGGACGATAGTGTATTGCGAAAAGAGACACTATTTCACACTGGCGCTTCCACCTTCATGTTTTGCAGATGTTTATTGCATATTGTTCTCCCATATATCTGAGCATGCTTGCCTTGGTGTTACCTATATATTTCCTTCTTTTGTAGTCCACCACTCGCACAGTCACCGACGACGGCTTATCTTCAGAGGGGAAGTATGTAGTGACCCAGTCCAGTGTGTGTCCGTCCCTTTAAGTAATACTGATTTGTGAGTAGCTTCTGTACACTACTGCTCACTCTCTAACTGGCTCTCTACATTATTTGTGAGCTGTAATTCTCCATTTCTAGTCACCTCCATTTTAGATGCAATGCATTTCTCATTTGCTGTGTTCTGTCGCCATCTAATGGTGAAAGTGTACAATGACTCATAATTATTGTTTTGTAAGGATCTGAGATGTGAATTCGGCCTCCTATTGGCCAGCTCCTAGTCACATAGTCAATAGGAGGAGCTGTTTTCTAGGCAAGTCTAGAATATTCTGGAGTCTGAGGGATGCCTTCAGGGAGAGCAGAACACATGTGGAGGAGGTTTTTACTTCAAGATTTCCTGCAGACCTAAAAGCCTGAATTCCCTTTCTATCCTGTACAGACATCATTCTAAAGTATTTCTGACAGGATTCACCAATCTAAAGTATTTCTGACAGGACTCACCACATCTAAAGTATTTCCAACTGGATTCATCACAGTTTCTACATTCACCTATAAGTACTTGTACACGTGCCATAACACACTGTGGAGATAACCCAAAGTACAGGTCTGTAACCTCTAATTGCTGCACCTACCTCCCTCTGTAAAATACCAAAAGACATTGTCCACTGCTCTTAAAGCTCCAGACCCCAATCACATCTCAGCATCTAAGTGTGAACTGTAATTGCCGTGGACTACCCATGAGAGACTGTTCCTTATTTGTTCCAAGTTATAATTCCCGTTCCTGCTGAAGTAAAAGCAACTGTTATCCCTGAGACCGGTGTGTGTCAAAATTCCTTCGGCTGTGGACACCGTGTGGGGGTGGATAGCAGGGAACGTTCGGCCTGGTCATTACATTAGGATAACCCTTTCTTAAACTAAATGCTCGGCCTTGATTAAATAATAAAGCCTATACTCACCTTCCATGCCAGCACCATTCCTGTGGTGTCAGCACTTGCTCTCCCTGGGACTGTGAGGCGGTGTTGTGTCACGTGACTCCATCACCCAATCAGCTCTGGTGTCATTGTCTCCGCGTTAGGACAAACCAAACATGAAGAGGAAGCCAGAGATCAGCTGCAGCCCGGACTTCCTCTTCATATTCGATTTGTCTGAAGGCTGGGACAGTGGCGCCAGTGCTAACTCAGCGCCAGGGTCACGTGTTACAACATAAAATGAGAGCCCCCCGCAGAGCGAGTGCCGCCACCACAGGAACAGAGCCAGCATGAGAGGTGAGTATAGGCTTTATTATTTTATCGGGGCCAAACATTTTGTTTCAGAAAGTGTTTTCCTAATAGTGAACAACCTCTTTATGTTCCCAGACTTGCTTCAAAATCCACATCAAACAGTATTCAAGCAGTATTTGACGCACTTATTGATGTGGATTTTAATCTAATCTGCTTCAAAATACATGTAAAAAAAACTCAGTGTGAACTCATTGTTAGGCCAAATTCACATGATGTTTTTGCCACACGTCAGTGGCTCTTTCGGGGCTTCCATACCTGAAAGTAGGACACAGGCAGATCTGGCAATGGGGCGACTGACTAAAATGAATCAAATGGAGTTACTTATCTCTTGCCTAACATCTTTTTTAGCAATGTCCGCCTTTTTGATGCAGGCACAAAAGCATGGAAGTATGTACTTTTGTGACCACCTCCAAAAGGCAGACACAGCTGAAAAAACAGTCAGACAGAGCACAAAGTAACGCCGTCTGCTTCTGTAAAGTCAATGGCCTTGTCGGAAGTTCCACTTGATTCCTATTTTCCGAGGCTCAGATGAAATTCTTGATGGAGCCAATGACGTGGCAAAAATGTGATGTGAATCCAGCCTAAGTTTAAGTTGCCATGAAGAGATTTTGATGAGGTTTTGATGCATATTTTCATTGCACAAAAAAACAACGTCTTACAGTTCCAGCAAATTGGCTGGGATTCATAGAAATCTCATGCCCAGTGTGCTTTTCTTACGCTGCATAAACTTACATGCGATGCATTTTTTCTTGCGGGCATGCTGAGTTCTAAGTGCAAGTTTCCTCATAGAATTGCATTAGATGCTTAAAAAACACATGTGTTTTTAATGCATTTCCGCATCAGAAACACACTAAAATAAGTATAATAATCTAATATATAAAGTTCAATGTGTGTGTGTGTATGTATGTATATATGTCCGGGATTGGCATCCGCACCTTTGCAGCTACAGCCACAAAATTTGGCACAGTCACACATCTGGACCCCGAGAGCGTCATAGGCTATGTTGTGAGGTGAAATTTTAACCCCGCGCATTCCAATTCACCAAACAATTTTGCCCCTATCTACATAAATGGGGAAAAAGTGTATGTATGTATTGGCATCTGCACCGTCGTAGCTACAGCCACAAAGTTTTGCACAGTCACATGTCTGGACCCCGAGAGCGTCATAGGCTATGTTGTGAGGTGAAATTTTAACCCTGCGCATTCCAATTCACCAAACAATTTTGCACCTATCTACATAATGGGGAAAAAGTGAAAGGAAACGTGTTGGAGGCAAATTGACAGCTGCCAGATGTGAACAAGGGGGCTTAAAGAATGAGAGCGATGGCGCCAAAGAGTATATACCGTACAGTTGCTAAGGTGGGGCCCTGACACGGGATACTCACCACACACGGGGATATGAACACACACACAAAATGCACCACACACTGCCACGTGCTTCACCACATATACCACCCTCAGCACACATTTCACCACACATACACCAACCTCGTCACATAAAAGTCGAAACACAAAAGTTGCCACTCAAAACTCACCACGCTGTCCCAGAGTAGTTTAAAAGATGAAAAATGAGCTGTGATTGGTTGCTATCAGCAGCAGTTTTCTTTGTAGACAGTTGTGGTAACTGAGGCCTATTATTCTTATCATTTCTATGGTGTTATCGTCCTTCTGTAAAGCTGGAAATAACACAATTTATTACCGTGCTAACACAGACCACCCTCTGACACAGACTGCAGGGGGAGCCCAGTATCACACAGGATAGGATTAGATACACGGCTCAGCAGTCAGTATCACACAGGAGAGGATTAGCCACATGGCTCAGCAGTCAGTATCACACAGGATAGGATTAGATACATGGCTCAGCAGTCAGTATCACAGGATAGGATTAAATACACAGCTCAGCAGTCAGTATCACACAGGATAGGAATAGATACACGACTCAGCAGACAGTATCACACAGGAGAGGATTAGATACACAGCTCAGCAGTCATTATCACACAGGAGAGGATTAGTCACATGGCTCAGCAGTCAGTATCACACAGGATAGGATTAGATATACGACTCAGCAGTCAGTATCACACAGGAGAGGATTAGATACTCAGCTCAGCAGTCAGTATCACACAGGATAGGATTAAATACACAGCTCAGCAGTCAGTATCACACAGGATAGGAATAGATACACGGCTCAGCAGACAGTACCACACAGGATAGGATTAGATACATAGCTCAGCACACAGTATCACACAGAATAGTATTAGATACACGGCTCAGCAGACAGTATCACACAGAATAGGATTAGATACACGGCTCAGCAGTCAGTATCACACAGGATAGGATTAGATGCACGGGTTTTATGTGCAATATAATCATTATAATTTGTTATAACTAACTAACCACAGTTGGTCACTATGCCCAGGCAACGCTGGGCTCTCAGTTAGTATAATATAAAGTTTGAACAAATTATATACCAGGAAATATTAAAACACCGAATCAGCTTTATATGGCATCCCAAAGAAAAACAAAACCTCAAGCGCAAAAACATGATAAAAATGTATGTAAAATAAGTTCACTCAAAATCGCTATAAAAAAATACATACAGATGACTGCAAGAGGGATTCCATCTATGTTTGTTCTCAGTTCACAGTCAGACAGCTTGTGGAAAGTAAGTTTTTTTGCTCCTTTCACTTGGTGTTGGTGCTGTGTATTGGGCATTGTTACTGTGATTTTGTGCCTGTGGGGGGATGTGGAGTCATGGGGACTCAGTCTTGCAGCATGGGTGCGGCAGGGCACTAGGTCACCTGCCCTGCTTGTGCACTGTCACAGTGGCCATGGTTGGTGCACAGCACCACACCTTTATGGCTATGAACCCCTTCATGACATGCCGATTTTCTATTTTTTCATTTTCGATTTTTCCTCCCCTTCTTCCAAAAGCCGTGAATTTTTTTCGCATTACGAGATGTACTTTTCAATGACACCATTCATTCTACCACATAGTGCACTGGAAAATGGTAAAAAAATCCAAATGCTTTGAAATTGCAAAAAAAAGTTCAATTCCACATTTTTTTTTCATTTTTTTATTTTGCTTTGTACACTATACAGTAAACTGGCCTAGCAATATGATTCACCATGTCAGTTTTATGCAGATACCAAACATGTATAATTTTTTATTATTATTTATGTGTTGAAAACAATTCAGAAATATGAAAAAATATATATATATATTTTGCTTTTGTCACTATTTGCAAAGACCCTTAACTAGGGATGAGTGAACCAGAACTGTAAAGTTCGGGGACCATAAGGTACCAAACCCTGAACACAGACTTTTTACCGGAAGTCTGGTAAAGTTTTTTGAAAGGCTGCAGCGCATTGCCCCCATGTCTGTGGGAATAGTGTGCCTTTAAGGCCGGGGCAGACTAGCGTATGGCATCCGATGCGAGAGCATCGGTTGCGATATGCTAATGACCCTTGGCTCCTGCTCTGCTGTGAGCAGGAGCCGAGTGTCATACGTCTGTGCTCCGAGCCTCTCACACAGAGAGGATTGCAGCATAGCTGTGGAGGAGGGGGAGAAATGAATTTCTCCATCTCCTTCATTGCCAGGGTGAGTGTATATTGCACATCACTCAGCAGATTAGAAATTACTGTTCAGAATGTTTGATGAAGAGCAGCACCTTTCAATGTACCTGCAGAAGAAGAGAAATGGAAGTATGTGACCCAAAAAAGCAGGAGGATGAGGAGGCAGTCAGCACCCATGCCACTGAAGATCTGCTCCAGGCTCTCACGCAGGACAAGTATGAAGATGTACATCAAAAAGTGCTTTGCCCACAAAGAACACCCCAGTAACAAATCAGAAGGGTCTTGAAGAGAGAAAAAGAAGTGCTGTGGTGAAGAAGTAGGGAATCTCCCACGACGAGTGGTTATTACATATAATGCAAAAACCTCGGCACACAATCAAATGAAACTCAGATGAATATGGATATAGACCAAAGTTTATTATAAACTTTGGTCTATATCCATATTCATCTGAGTTTCATTTGATTGTGTGCCGAGGTTTTTGCATTATATTTAGTATTGAATTTTACCTCTGAGCACCAAATATAAAACAGTGAGCACCCCGTTTATCTTTATATACCACGACGAGTGGTTGTCATGGGGTATTCCCTACTGTGAGGAATAGAAGCCACTATCTGCCGACATCACCTCACGAGAAGTGTGCCCAAATCAAAGACGTGTCTGATAAGGTATCCAAATTCTTCAGTGCTACAAAAAACTATGCATGTCTATTAATACACATAGGAACAAATGACAGCAAAAAAAGGATCTGGAAACTATATACAGAGACTTTGATGAACTTGGCCAAAAAGTCAAAGAACTGGGATCAGAGGTCTTCTTCTCATCCTTCCTCCCAGTGGATGGACATGGATGAAAGAGATTCAGCAGGATTTTACAGGTGATCAACTGGCTACATCGATGTTGCCGTGAGCAACATTTTGGATTTCTTGACCATGGAATTAATTACTTGCATGATGGACTCCTTGCTAGAAATGGGTTGCATCTTACGAAAACAGGAAAACACATATTTGGTAGTTGCCTTGCTACACTGATCAAGAGAGCTTTAAACTAGAGCCATATGGGATGGGAAAGATATGGCCAGGAAAAAAAAATATGCAGCTAAAAAATTATTTTGAGAACCCTGCTATTAGAATTGGAAATAAAGAACAAAAACAACAAATTCTGAATGAAACAAATGTGTCTATACAAATGCACAGAGCATGGGAAAAAAGCAATGAAAATTGGAGCTGATAACACATGAAGAGAGATGTGATGTCATATGCATCACTGAAACTTGGTAGAATGATACACATGATTGGAATACAAACCTTGAGGTTTACAACTTATTTATTAGAAACAGGATTAACAAGAGGGGAGGATGTCTTGTAATGTTTGTTTCGAAAATGTATATCTTCACAGAGATCCAAGCTTCAGAGACTGGTAGCTCTGTAGAAAATATTTGGGTAAGAATACAAGGAGCAAAGAACAGAAAGAAGGAGGTGTTTACTATAGGCCACCTGGACAGACTGAAATATAGATGAACATTGGATGTCTCTGTTATCAAAAAAAGTATAATATAGTGATCATGAGAGATTTTAACTATCCAGATTTTTTTGGAATCTCTGTCAGGCAAAAGTAGTGGGTCCAGAAAATTCTTATCTTCTCTTGTTGACAACTTTATCTTTCAAAAAGTAGAGGAGAGAACAATAGGATCTGCAATCTTAGACCTAATTCTTACCAACAGGAAGGAAATGGCTGAGTGTTGTGAACACTCTTGACCTGACTTCTGAGTTTGGGCTCCCTCTGGTGGTTGCTGCAGGTAATGGAGCTGGTCGGGTTGACCGAAGTCAATCACCTGAAGAGGATGATTGGAGGTCAGGTATTACAGACTGGGAAGATTTAAGTGAGCAAGATTCCCTCAGTTGTTGCTGGTGATTTAAATTTTTTCATGTGCATTTTGAAGTCCGCTTGCCCCCTGCTTGGTCCTGCATCGCTCAGATAAGTTCTTTGTTTACTGGAATCTTTTTGCATTTGATCCAGTTTTTGCCTTTCTCTGCTTTCTGCTTTGCTGTGTGGGTTCAGCATTGTTCCCTGCTGGGACCAGTGCTGGACTCTGTTCCATTTCCCACAGCTTATGTCAGTCTGTTCAGTATTGCTAGTCCCCTGTTAAATCAATATATTTTGCTTTGCTGCCAGTTCACACCAGAATGCTGATGTAGTGGGGGAGAGGTCGTGTGGCCTCAGTATTTTTGCATATCAGATGTGTTCGATTTTTCTTAGGGTTTTTTGTGTGAATGCAGACAGTATCTTTCCTGTTCTCTTCTATCTCGACAGTTTGGGCCCCATCATTTGCTTACTCTATTTTCTGTCTGTGTTTGTGCCTCATCTTGTCTCACCGGCAATATATGTTTAGGGGCTATCTATTACATTGGGGATCTACTCCGGGCAATTTAGCTTTCCCCTTTCTTGTTTTATTCTTAGTTAACTCTTTGGCTGTGCTGAGGCGTCTAGGGCATCGTAGGTACATCCCATGGCTAATTCTAGTTGTGTCGTTAGTTTTAGGGGTCTGCAATCCGCTTAGTTACCAACTTTTCTTGTTTTCTGGCTGCCTAGCTTATTCCCCGGCTATCCTCCTCGGTGACCTAATCATAACAGTTGAGGAAGTAAAGGTGACTGGGAATTTAGAAGGCCACGATCATGTTAGTCTCGTATTTTGGATTATAGGAGGAGGTAGACCATCAAGGACTCAGACTTTAAGGTTGGATTTCAGAAAGGCAGATTTTAATGGACTCATAAAGAGGTTAGGAAAGGTCCAATGGCTGGATGTTCTAAAGGACAGAAATGTCCAAGAAGGATGGGAGACTTTGTTAAATGAAATTCTGACTGCATAATCCCAAAAAGGAGAAAGAGTTGGAAGCATTTAAAGAGACCAGGATGGATGAACACATAACTTAGTCACTTTTTAAAAAGGAAAAAATAAATTTATATTAATTGGAAAGAAGGCGGAAGAATATAATGCTGTCTGCAGGAAATTTAAGGCAAGCGTTAGAAGAGATATAGCCAGTAATGAAGTGAGGCTTGCAAAAGCAGTAAAATAGTGTTGGAATAAGTTTGGTGCAACAACTCCATTCCTGTATTTGAGTGTATAGATTTGTATGCTGTTCATAAAGTTAGAAAAGAAAAATCCCAGAGGCTTACACATGGAGAGCATATAACTGTATTTCCTGTTTTTCCTGTGTCTGTATATGAGAGAAGCCTGCTGAGGATGCTGCCCAGATAGAGACACCAAAATGATTTATTCCTGATCTATTAAGCTTATCATATATTGTTCCTGTTTGTTCCTGAATAAAGAAGCTCTGTTATTACACGCTTGGACAGTATCCTGAATAATCTGCTGCCAACAGGTTATGGGCCCAGGGTGGCACAGAACCCCAGAGTAACACAGCAACAGAAGCCCAGAGTAGGGATGAGCGACTACTGAAGTATTCGGCCTCGCTATACTCGTACTGAGTATACTGTAATACTTGGGTATTCGGTACGATTAACAAGTCCAATGATAGTCAATGGAAAATGCGAGTAATTGTCTGCTGGACCCTACAAAGAGGTCTGGGGGCTGAGGAAAAGGCTAAAAAATGTGTAAATGTTAAAAAAATGTATGCTGTAAACAATTGTATATAACTTGGGGGCACCTGGCCAGGGGTTTGCATGAGTGGTTTTACACCACTGCTTCACTAGAATGTACAAACACTATTTGAAGTCCTGTGGTTTTTTGCCAGCAGAGCGGGACTCGTACGCCACTTACGCAGTGCCAGTGAATGATATATCAGAAGTGCCATAAGAGCGAGTGATGGTGGAGGCGATCTTCTAAAAGCTAAGTGTGTAAGTGGTGTAAGAAGAGCGATCTGCCCTATGGGCTGTGTGATGGTTAACGCCGGAAGAAGCCACCCATCATCATCATCATCACAAGGGATTCACAATAATAAAGCTTGGACTACTACAGTCTTTGTTGTTCCTCTGCCACTGCTCAAAGTGTAGGCATATACATAGTGTCTTCAAAACATTAGCCCTAGGGGCTGTATCATGGTTAACGCAGGAAGGAGTCCTCAAGAGCCAGACAATTATGAAAGTAGACTACTAGCACGGTAGTTCCAGTGCCCAGTGTCCAGGCATAGCCATAGTGTCTCGAAAAATTAGCCCAAGGGGCTGTATCATAGTTGATGAAGGAAGCAAGGCAGGTCTGAAGGGCCAAACAATTATGATGAAGCAGCTAGGACTACTAGCAAAGTAGTTGCAGTGTCCAGGCATAGCCATCGTGTCTCCAAAAATTAGCCCAATGGGGCTATATCATAGTTGATGAAGGAAGCAAGGCAGGTCTGAAGGGCCAAACAATTATGACGAAGCTAGGACTACTAGCATAGAGGTTGCAGTGCCCAGTGTCCAGGCATAGCCATAGTATCTCCAAAAATTAGCCTAAGGGGCATGATGATACCATGGTTGATGAAGGAAGAAGGGTCTCACTCTCATCACAAGTGCCTCCAATGGGAAATATTAATTAACATAACATTGTTTTTATCTTATTGTTATTGACCATGAGGTACATGTGGCAGAAGCCGGATTTGAAAACATGTGTAAGAAGAAGAATAGGGGCTTGTATGGGAAGGGATGGACGTGATCACCAATTTTAAAAAAAATAATGTTTTGGGTGATGTTAGGTTGGGATACTGTCATCTGGAGGGATTAAGTACTGTTGCAAAATCCAGTCCTTGTTAAATTTTATCAGAGTCAGCCTGAGGAGAGGATTGGTATTGTTCCTCCTTCTGGGGTCACAGAAAATTTGACTCTTTGCAGCTTGGCACCCATGGCACACTTCATATCTGACTGTCTGTGCCAAGACGCTCACATAATCCACATTTTCAATAGCAACCTATACTGGTTGGCCACCTTTCTAGACCCACGGTACAAGGACAAATTTCTTTTGCTAATGTTGCAGTCACCAAGGGGTTTCACAATGGAATCCTTCAAGAAGGCCGTTGTCGACCTTTTGATGGCAACAGCACCCTCAGACACCACTGCTAGCAGAGGTACCAGCTCTGTGCAACAGCATGCATTAACGGGGAGAGACACGCCAAGCAGGTCCTAAAGAGGTGGTGGTAAAATGTCCACAAACTGGGTCATCTTCAATAAACCGGCTCATCACCAAGGACTAGCTGGAACAGTAGCAATGTCAAGGAGGGAGAACGACTATCTAAGTGACCATACCTGCGTCCTTCCTGACGCTTCTGTACCATTTAATTACTGGGTATCCAAGCTGCATAGTTGGCCAGACCTTTCCTTATATGCCTTGGAGATGCTGGCCTGCCCTGCTACTAGTGTGATGTCAGACCGTGTTTTCAGTGCCGCTGGGGCAAACATCACAGATACACGCACACGGTTGACTACAGAGAATGCAGACACACTGACTCTCCTCCTTCACCTCCTCCTTTCCAGCCCACCCATGCTGGACAGACATGAAGCTGGGGCTGGGATTCCTGTTGTGAGTTCATTTTTCCCTTCACCATTGAGGTCTGATGAACTCCCTCCTCTGGTGAAGGAAGGTAGTGAGGCTGATTACCAAACACCTGGGCAGCTAGATGATGATTGGGTGGCTGGAATTGAGGACTGGATATAAGGCAGCCGACACCCTTCTGCCTTGCTGGTGATCCTGCTGGATTCTTGGAGACCAGTCTGATTCCTGCGTCTCAAAGCTAAGTTTTTCTGCTCTGCTTTGTACTCTTCAGTTTTGTTTTTGTTTTGCCTTGTTTTTTGGGAGTTCTGCCATCCCCGGCCGGGGGTGAGCTGAATTCCATTTTTGTCTCTGATCTGTTGATCTTTTGCTCTGTCTTCAGAATATACCTGAGTGCTGATATAGTCTTTTGAAGCCTAGCGACTTCAGGGCCTGTTTTTTCTATCAGTCGGTTGGCTCATTTTTTAGGGTTTTTGCGGATGGCAGACAGCAGCTTTCCTATCCTGTCCTATTTAGTTAACTTGGGCCCCATCATTTGCTCAACCTATCTTTCTATCTGTGTTAGTGTTTTCATCTTGCTTCACCATCATTATATGTTGGGAGCAGCCTATTGCTTTGGGGTCTGCTCTGGGGCAGTTTAGTTTTTCCCCTTTCTGTCTTTAGGCTATGTAGTTCTCCGGCTGTGATTGAGGGGTCTAGGGCACCGTAGGAACCCCCCACGGCTACTGCTAGTTGTTGTGGATAGGTTCAGGGGTCTGCAATCTGATAGTTGCCAACCTCTCTGGTTTTTCTGGACTTAGCTAGTATTTTGTTTTTTCCTCCTTCGGTGACTCATCAAAGCAGATTCCCCTCTGTAGCATGAGGTGTCCCCTCGGTACCACTGAAAAAGAAGTCCTCTCCCTCCTCATTTTCATCATCATCTTCATCCCCCAATGTTACCTGATGATATTGGCAGGGCTGGGTAGGATCACCCATTGTGAAATCTTGCTCCATACCCAGCTGCAGGGAACGCAAAGATTGGTGCAGTACTCAAAGTTATCAAGCACCTCACAAATATCAGCAATCCACACCCACTCCACAGTTGTTATGTGTCTTGGCTGAGTCTCAGTGTGACGTGCATGTTTAAGCTGGTATTCAGCAAGTGCCCTCTGCTGCTCATTTACCCTTGCCAACATATGATATGTTGAGTTCCACCGTGTTGGCAGGTTGCAAATGAGTCTGTGGTTTGGCAAATTAAATTGCTTTTGAAGCGCTGCAAGACTGGCAACAGAGGTTGAGGAATGGCGGAAATGGGCGCAAATACGGCGCACCTTCTCAAGTAGGTACGGCAAGTCAGGGTATGTTTTTATAAATTTCTGCACCACTAGGTTCAGCACGTGAGCCATGCATGGCACATGTACCAGCTTCCCGAGCTTTTATAGCCTCCACCAGGTTACACCCATTGTCGCAGACAACCAGACCGGGTTGGAGTTGCAGTGGGGAGAGCCACTGATCGGTCTGCTGGTTTAGTCCTTGCCACAGCTCTGCTGCAGTGTGTGGTGTTTCACCTAAGCAGATCAGCATCAGCAGAGCGTGTTGCCGCTTTGCCGATGCACTGCTGCACAGCTACCAACTTGGGAGTGATGAGGAGGGTAATTCAGCATAGGATGACAAGGCAGAGGAGGAGGAGGAAGAGGGGAGACTGGACGTATATGATGAGGCGGAAACCCTGATTGAGGTTGGGCCCGCTATTCGTGGCGTGGGTAGGATATGGGTAGGATGGTCCAGTTTGAGACTTTGTACCACCCTCCACCAGGTTGAGCCAGTGTGCCGTGACAGAGATGTATCGTCCCTGGCCACAAGTACTTGTCCAAGTGTCTGTAGTAAGGTGGACCTTCCCAGTTACGGCGTTGGTGAGAGCACGCTTTAGATTGTTTAAGATGTGCTGGTGTAACGCGGGGATGGCACAGCAGGAAAAATAGTGCCGGCTGGGAACCGAGTATCGTGGGGCAGCCAAAGCCAAAGGATCATGGAAAGACTGTGTCCCCACAAGCCTAAGCGGCAACATCTCCAAGGCTAGCAACTTGGCAATGTGCGCATTCAGTATTTGTGCTTGTGGGTGCGTGGCTTGGTATTTACGCCTCCTTTCATACATCTGGGGCACGGACAATTGGACGCTTTCCTGGGACAAACAAATGGATGAGCTTGTTGTGGCCTGTGTCTGTGCAACCGCAGCTTGTGAGCAAGAGGTATGATGATCATCTGCTTCCTGCCCAGCAGATTGGAAAGGACGTATCACAGGCGACATGGCAATGGTTTGACCCGCAGTCGCAGACACTGATTTGGTACCCTATTGTTCAGCCCACTGACTAGGGTACTTTGCTGCCATGTGTTTCCGCATACTGGTGGTGCTTTGGTTGCCTTTGCCCTGGCCTCTGCTCAGCTTCATATGGCAGATGCTACAGATGACAACATTTAGTTCAGAAGGACTATTGGAAAAAAATTTCCTGACAGTGGCTGAACGCACCCTTGCCTTGACTTGGGGCACAGAGGGATTGCTCTTGGCAACAGTTGACACACTCTGCTCAAACCAGTAGCAGTTGGTGCCTTTGTTGGTGCTACGTATCCACCTTCTTTCTCTGTGCTGCTGTGCTGGCTATGCGTGCCAACGGTCCAGGTCGAATCGGTGGTCTCATCATCGACCACCTCGTCGTCCAAGTCATCCTCCTTCTGTGTTGATATTGGCAACTGGCCAGATGGCAACTAACTGTGTGTCATCACCATCAGCCTCCACCTCTTCACCTGGTATATCACGTGGATGAAAGTGGCTTTCTTCTGGCCGTGGGGTTTCAAATATTTGGCCATCATCAACAGATGATACCTCCTCACGTTCCTCTTCAGTGCCATGCGGTGAGAGGCCAGAGGCAACGAAAGGAAATGGATCAAACAGATCCTCGGAGTGACCAAGGTTGGGGTCAAATGTTTCCAGTGACTCCTGACTGGGTGAGACAGGGTGATGAACTAGGAACAGGTTGAGAATAGAATGACCCAGTGTTCTCTGTATGGACAGTAGACTGTTTTATCATGGATGATTGGGTGCTGCTAGAACATTTTGTTGAGGCCTTGTCAGCCATCTAAGACAGTATCTGCTCTTGTTCTTCTGGCTTCCAGGCCTGTTTATGTTCCTGACTGGGAAATTTTGCCAGGAACCTAGATGCATCAACCTTCTTCGGTCTCACAGACTCTGTGCCTTGTTGGGCACCAATAGCAACCCCACGTCCACGTCCCTATCCCTTCACAACAGCCTTTTTAGGAATTTTGTATTTTTCTGCCATAGTTGCAGATGTTCAGATGCAGATATTGGGGAACAAGGAGCAGTTAGAAGGTAGCACTACAGCCTAGTACTGCTTTGTGTTTTACAAACAGCACTGCAACAGCACAAAAAAATTGCCCTGAGGTTTAAGGCGAGATTACGCACCCCAGTCACCACACAAGACAGCGGTGCTGCCACTAAAAAATTGCCCTGAGGTTAAAGGCGAGATTATGCACCCCAGTCACCACGCAAGACAGTGGTGCTGCCACTAAAAAATCACCCTGAGATTTAAGGCGAGATTACGCACCCCAGTCACTACACAAGACAGCGGTGCTGCCACTAAAAAATTGCCCTGAGGTTTAGGGCGAGATTACACACCCCAGTCACCACACAAGACAGCGGTGCTGGCTGCGTGTCAGTTGTGCAGTACCGTGCATGCGTCCTATTCGCTGTGAACACAGCACCGCAACAGCACAAAAAAATTGCCCTGAGTTTTAAGGCGAGATTTTGCACCCCAGTCACCACACAAGACAGCGGTGCTGGCTGCGTGTCAGTTGTGCAATACCGTGCGTGCGTTCTATTCGCTGTGAACACAGCACCACAACAGCACAAAAAAATTGCCCTGAGGTTTAAGGCGAGATTATGCACCCCAGTCACCACACAAGACAGCGGTGCTGGCTGCGTGTCAGTTATGCAGTACTGTGCATGCTTCCTATTCGCTGTGAACACAGCACCACAACAGCACAAAAAAAATTGCCATGAGGTTTAAGGTGCGATTACTCACCCCAGTCACCACACAAGACAGCAGTACTGTCTGCGTGTCAGTTGTGTAGTACCGTGCGTGCATCCTATTTGCTGTGAACACAGCACAGCAACAGCACAAAAAAAACAGCTGGGAAAACTGTCACTACTCAGTCCCTGATATAAAACTTTCAGCTCTAAAAAGAGCTTTTGCGTTTTACAGAGGATTTCTGGATGATTTGAAAAAAAAAACACAACTCTCTCTAGCAGCTGCTCACACTCTCCCTACACTAGCTGTGTTCTGCATGCAATGTGCAGAAAATGGCGGCGGCAGGGCTTAGATAGAGCCAGGCTGTGATGACTCATAGCCTATGACGCTGGGCAGCCAGCCAATCATAGTAATGCTGCCTACAACCAAGAAGGCTGCGGCATTACTGTGATTAGCAAATGCTGGGCGGGAGATCCGAGTAGTGCGAGGCAAGTAGTGAAATACTTGCTATGTTCCGAGTACCGCGAGTACTTCACTACTTGCCGAGTACCGAATACCCACGATTATGCTCGCACATCCCTATAAGTCACCACAATGAAAAGGAAATTGCAAAGCTAGGTGACATTCTCAACCAGCACTTTGAGACTAAGGACCTTGGAAATGTGATATATTATTTTGGAATCCAAATCCAGAGAGAGGAAGATGGGAGTTTTCTTCTCAACCAAAGTTTTAAAATGTCCACAATGCTAAACCAGTTTGGAATGTCAGAAGCCAAAGGTGCGTCAACACCAATGGATCTGTCCTACTTAAAGTTGGAAGGAGAAGATCTTCTACCCAGTAATGAGAGTTACAGACAAGCAGTAGGGGCGCTGTACATAACAACCACAATTTGTCCGGATATCACAGCCATAGTTGGAATTCTCTGCCGACGTGTAAGCAAGCAACGCCAAAGAGACTGGAATGCAAGTAAGAGAATTCTTCAATATCTTAAAGAAACTCAAAGGCTAAATCTTAAGATATCTGCATCAGGATATCTCACTCTCAAAGGTTATGTGGATGCAGATTGGGCTGGAGATTCAAGTGATCGGAAATCATCAAGTGGTTACTTGTTTAAGTTAGGAGAAAATTCAATTTCTTGGTCCAGCAGAAAACAAGTGTCAGTCGCATTATCTTCTACAGAAGCACAATATGTCTGCTGCTTATGCAAGTCAAGAAGTAATTTGGTTGAAACAACTTTTGGAAGATTTCGGCAAGCCATTAGCTCAACCAACAGTTATCTATGAGGACAACCAAGGATGCATTAATCTTGCCAGCAGTGAGAAGATTAGTGCAAGGACTAAGCACATTGATGTAAAACATCACCACTTACTTGACTTAGTGGAACATGGTGTACTCGTTTGTTTAGTGCAAATCTGACAAGATGATAGCTGATGGTATGACAAAGCCATTATCAAGCGCCAAGTTTGTGGACTTCAGGATCACAATGGGACTAAAAGGATAAGTAGTTATTTAGTGGTGGTGTTGGAATATGTTTGATGCAACAACTCCATTCCTGTCTATGAGTGTTTAGTTGCTAGATTTGTATGCTGTTCATAAAGTTAGAACAAAAAAAAACTCCCAGAGTCTCAAATAGGGAGAGCATGTGACTGTATTTCCTGTTTTTCCTGTTTCTGTGTATGAGAGAAGCAGCCTGTTGTAGATGCTGCACAGATAGATACACACAAATGATTTATTCCTGATCTATTAAGCTTATCATATATTGTTCCTGTTTGTTCCTGAATAAAGAAGCTTTGTTGCCACACGCTTGGAGAGTATCTTGAATAATCTGCTGCCAACAAACAGGATTTTGATGGTATGTCAAAAGCAAAAGAGTCAAAGATGCTATAGGATTTTTACAGGATGAAAAGGGTGAAGTGGTAAAAAATAATGTTGAGAAGGCTGAAAGGAACAGTTTGCCATGAGAGGTGGTGGGTTGTCCTTTAATGAAAGTCTTCAGAGACTAGACAGACATCAGTCTGTGATGGTTTAGTGAATCCTGCATTGAGCCAGGGGTTGGTCACAGTGACCCTTGAGGTCCCTTCCAACGCTAACATTCTATGATTCTATAAACACATTTTTCTACTCTGCACCTGTGTCTGTGAGAGTGCTATGCCTAAAAACAAATTGTTTTACTCTGCACCAGTGTCAGTGGGAGTAGTGTACCTTAAAGTCACTTGTTCTACTCAGCACCCATGTCTGTGTGAGTACTGGGCGTAAAAATAAATTTTTTACTCTGCAGCCGTGTCTATGGGAATACTGTGCCTAAAAACCACTTCAAAAAATGAGGAGAGCATAAAATAGGGGATATGGACATAGTGGTGGTGATGTAGCTGCTGGTGATGGTTATGTTGGTGCTGCAGGGAGAGGACATGGTCATTCTGTGCCTGCTACATTTCTAACTTAAACACTTTCCTCTGTTGCATGCAGAAGACAGGACATTCTGCATCATTTTGTAGGGCCGAGTACTGCTACATGAATGGCGAGGCCAGAACGTGCTGAGGTAGTGTTAGATTGGATGACCGAGAGTGCCTCCAATTCCTTCACATTATCTCTCACCCGGTCCTATGCAGAAAGTGCAGAGTTGGCACCAGAGGACCTTGGTCATTCAGCTTCCACCTCACGCCATTGAAAATTAGCTAATCAGTCTGAGCCCCAAATACTCATTATGGAAACATAGCATTAGGCCAAGGTCACATGAGTATAGATTTTCTCATGCGAGAGAAACGGATTAAGTTAATGACACTCTGATAAAACTCAGATCAGCAGTATTGAGCTGGCAACAGGGAGAATTTTCAGACTAAACACACATATAGAATGCGGGCTAAAAAAAGCCCTAGCCAGCTCACCAACCACAGCCGTAGCACGGAACCTCATCTGGATCCAAACGAATGTTGATTGTAGACAAGGAAAGAAGAAAAGTTCCAGCTTCTAGGATAATAGACTTTATTCCAAAAATAGAAATTTAAAATTCCATACACAGCTTTCACCCCATAAGCAAATGGATGTGTGTCGGGCACTGAATCAGCTATGCATTTCGATCCTTTGTGGATCTTTTTCACAGCTGAAAAATTAGTGACATGGCGCAAATCTTATATTTTTCAAGGACCATTAGTGAAAATGTACAAAATCTAAATGTGTATAAAAATCGTGACCATAAAGAACAATTGTCTGTTTTGAATTTACAATATTTAGAGTCTGAAATATGGTATTGAAAATATAGAAAAAATTAATCAGTCTCAGTATCTAAATGTTAAAAATCTGTATTTCTATCCGATACAGAGTAGAGGAGAGTGTATGGATAGGTTTCAAGAAGTCCTAGAGAGAGAGAGAGTTGAAACAATTGAAGAAGGAGATTTCTACTGAAAAAAATGATAAAAATCAAAAGAGAAATGTTTCCAAAAAACAAAAAGCTGCACTATCAGAATTAAAAAACATGACGGATATAGTAATAAAACGCAGCGATAAAGGTGGTATGGTGGTAGTTCTGAATGCTGCTGACTATAAGAATAAAATGGCTGAGTTATTATCAGACAGGGATGTCTATGAAAAATTACAATCAAATCCTACTAAAATTTATAGTCAGAAAGCTGAAGAGATGATTCTGGAGGGTCTAAATTTAGGCATATTAAATAAAAAACAAGTAGAATATTTAGTGGTAAAAAATCCTGTCTCACCAATTTTTTATGGTCTGCCAAAAATCCATAAAACTTAAAATATTCCCCCAATGAGACCCATAGTGTCAGGAATTGGCTCATCAAATGAGCATCTCTGTGAATGGGCAGATTCTCTGCTCCAACCTTTAATACGGAATTTACCAGGTTACATCAAAGATTCCAGAGATGCCATAGCCACTTTTTTGAAAAAAATGTGGCATGAAAATCACATGTGGCTAAGTTGCGATGTTATATTGCTGTATACTTGCATTCCGCATAGTCTAGCCATGGAAGCGTTAAAGTTTTCTTTAGTTCATTTGAGTAATTATTCGGAAGATCTTATCAATTTTCTGTTACAGGTGGTTTATTTTCTTTTGAAACATAATTTTTTTTCATTTGATGGTGCAATTTATTTGCAAAAATCTGGAGTTCCTATGGGAGCGAAATACTCCCCATTGCTCGCCAATTTAACAATGGCGTTTTGGGAAAAACAATTTATATACTCGGTGGAAAATCCGTTTGTGCAGAGCATTAACTGGTATGGTAGATACATTAATGATACCCTGATCATATGGGAGGGGGATGTGTCTACCATACCAGTTTTTATCTAATATCTCAATTCAAACACAAACAACATAAAATTTACTTATAAAACGGATAAAACTCATATATCTTTTTTAGATCTAAAATTATGGGGAATTGAAGGACAGAATGTCATGTCCAACATGTACTGCAAACCCATTTCAGGGAATACGATATTGCATGCACGCAGCGGACATCCTAAACATGTAATTAGGTCTATTCCTACAGGTGAACATATAAGATTAAAAAGAAATTGCACGGATAATCAAACTAAAAATAAAGAATTTGCTGAATTGCATAAAAAATTAAAAAAACGCGGTTATCCTAACTGGATGTTGAAAAGAGCGGAGAGGATTGCAGAGAAAAACAACAGACCAGACTTATTAGAACCAAAAGAAAATCATGAAAATAAACGTGATATAAATAAAAAAACTTTTCTCAGTCTGGAGTATAGTCTTTAATTTAATGAAATCAAAACATTTTTTTCAAACATTTACCAATTCTGTACGAAGATGACATTCTGTCAAAAAGTTTAGAATCGGGTACTGATGTCATTGCTAGACGAGCTCCTTCTATTGGGGATTTGGTTTCTCCGAGTTTTTTCTCATCAGCACTTGTTATAAATAACTGGTTGAAAACTGCAGGTTTTTTAAGTGCGGCTCAGAAAAGTGCAAAAATGTGCAAATATGCACATAAAACAAATAAGTTTAATAATTCAGACAATACTCAAACATTTAGCATCAGTTTATTAACTGCAACACAGAAAATGTGGTATATAAAATACATTGCGATAAATTCAATTTATCATACATAGGTTGCACAACAAGAAAGTTAAAAATTGGTATTTTAGAGCATATTATGGATGTAGAAAACAATAATAATAAAAAATGTTATTTCTATAGCGCCGACATATTCCGCAGCACTTTGCATTTCAGAGGGGATTTGTACAGACAATAGACATTACAGCATAACAATAATCACATAGATTATAACAAATAATAAATGCCCTAAGCAGCTTCCGGTTGTAACAACTTCCGTCCAGTTGTAACCGGTGACGTCACCACACACACACGCACATGTTAACCCTCAACACACCACACCGCCTCAACACACACTCCTCTCACCTTTCACCTCCACTCACGTCCACTCACTCTTTCACTCCACATACGGTCCTTTCTCTCACTCCGTTTGTGGACGTGAGTGGAGGTGAAAGGTGAGAGGAGTGTGTGTTGAGGCAGTGTGGTGTGTTGAGGGTTAACATGTGCGTGTGTGTGTGGTGCTATCGCATCCTCCCGATGCGATAGCATTGGGCCATAATCTAGTAACAAATAACAAGAGGAATGAGGGCCCTGCTCGCAAGCTTACAGTCTATGAGGAAAATAAGGGAGACATGAAAGGTGGGTGGTAACAATTGCCCTGATTGTATGGACCAGCCATAATGTTAAGTGTGTAACAGTACAGACACAGAGGGCTAATGGATGCATAAAGCATGTGGGAACAAGATGCGGGGAACCTGGTTATGGTAAAACTTTTGGCTGTGCCACACAGGGATAGATTAGGTCAGGCTGGTTTCACATTTGCGTTAAAACAACGCTGCGCCCTGCGTCGTTAAGCCCCGCCCCGAGCCGGCTCCCTGCCCGCCCCATCCGGGATCACCGCCTACTTTCGCATTTGCACGCATGCGATCGGCGCACCCTATCTTTAGCATAGGGTGCGCAGATCATGCGCTGCCAGTGTGAAAGTAGCATGTTGCGCACTTTTGACGGTGCACCGTGCGCGCCGAAATGCAACATGCTGCATTTCGGCGCGCACGGCGCACCTTCAAAAGTGCGCAACACGCTACTTTCACACTGGCAGCGCATGATCTGCGCACCCTATGCGAAAGATAGGGTGCGCCGATCGCATGCGTGCAAATGCGAAAGTAGGCGGTGATCCCGGATGGGGCGGGCAGGGAGCCAGCTCGGGGCGGGGCTTAACGACGCAGGGCGCAGCGTTGTTTTAACGCAAATGTGAAACCAGCCTTAATGTGTTGAGGCGATAGGCCAGTCTGAATAAATGCGTTTTCAGGGCACGCTTAAAATTGTGGGGATTGGGGACTAATCGTATTGACCTGGGAAGTGCATTCCAAAGAATTGGCGCAGCACATGTAAAGTCTTGGAGACGGGAGTGGGAGGTTCTGATTATTGAGGATGCTAACCTCAGGTCATCAGCAGAACGGAGGGCACGGGTAGGGTGGTATACAATAACACAAATATGTGCAATATATCCATGGCCTCAAAACATTTCCTGACACAACATAATTGTAATTTAAACTATGTCAATTATTGGAATAGAATGTGTTAAAAGCTCCAAACGTGGAGGAGATAGAAAAAAACGGCTTCTCACAATCCTATATTTAGGCTCAAGATATCCCAGCGGTCAAATAAAAGAAACAAAATTATGTATTATTATTATTAATTATTTCTGTATTTTAATATATGTTAAATTTGTTTCTGTTATGTATTTTAATGAATTAGTAAAACGCAATCTTGCATTATGTAGACAAATGCGTGCAGAACCTGTCAATTTAATCATGTGACAGTGGCTGTCATTTCTATTGGTCCTTGAAAAATATAAGGTTTGCGTCATGTCATTAATTTTTCAGCTGTGAAAAAGATCCACTAAGGGTCGAAACGTGTAGCTGATTCAGTGCCCGACACACATCCATTTGCTTATGGGGTGAAAGCTGTGTATGGAATTTTAAATTTCTATTTTTGGAATAAAGTCTATTATCATAGAAGCTGGAACTTTTCTTCTTTCCTTGTCTAGAATTTTCAGACTACCCAGCCTGCAGAGACCAGTGTAGTCACTTTCGGGGGCAGTGTTTTTCTCTGCATACCAGGTATTCTGACAACGCACTCTGGCTGGCTGGCTTGATACTGCTGATCTGAGCTGGCAACAGAGAGTGTGCTGTCATTGTGCACATTGCACAGTGCACATCGCGCAGTGACTAGCTCCGCCCCTGAAGCGAGCTTAACTGATGGCGCTGCGTTTCAGGGAGGAGGCAGGGGCTACAGTAGTCACTGCAGCTTCTGCCCCCCTGATGACATTTTGTATAAGTATCCTAGCATGTACTGTGACTCTCAAATGAAGTGTCCTCAAAAGGAAGTGGAAAAAAATAGAAAAGCAGTTAGTATATTTAGGGAAGGGTAGGGAATTTTTAATTCAATTATTACATCTAAAATAGTACATTTGACCACTTTTACAGCAACCCAAAAGAAACACATAACCCAGACTCGTCCTCCTACACACATACAGACCACACATCAGATCCTCATGTAAATATAAATGACAAAGTGTAAGACTGAATGTGTGTGGTTTGGCATTGTCTGATTTATAGTTTATCAATAATCCTTTACTAACCTCACCCATGTTCCTGATTTACTTTGACTCCTTTCAGAGAAACTTTGGTGGTGGTGATCACTACATTGTTTGTGTGATCGTTAATCTACCCTTATTTTTGTCCCTTTCCATCCTGTAGCAATGTCCCCCATCCTGGATCCCTTCCTAGTATAATGCTTACCATACTGGACCCTTTCCATTCTTCTCCAGCACATCTTAATAAGAAACAAATGATTAGTCTTACCAACCCCAAGTCCCATGATGCGTGGCATTCTCCTCTTTAGCTGGCAAAGAAGCTGGCAGCTGGCTTTGTTGTGCCAGCATGGGCATTGTATGATGTTATTGTGATGTGCCACCTGTCACAGGAAAGCTGACAACAGTTAATTTCAAATGGCTGTGCAGCTGAGCAGGCACATCCACGTGATATTAACACTGGTGTTGGTGGACCTCACTCCCGCACCCTCTGCTGTGATGTCTAGTAATGTTTCCATGTAGTGAATGTGCTTCTGGTGATGTTTTCCTGTACTGATCAGGGTTCTGGTGATGTATTCCTGTACTGATGGTGGGTTTGATGTTGCATTCTTGCAATGTTATTGATTCTAGTGATGTATTGATGTAGAGATAATGGTTCTAGTGATGTATTCATATACCAATGGTGGTTCTGGTGATGTATTTATTTATCCTTGGTGGTTCTGGTGATGTATTCCTGTGTTGATGATGGTTCTGGTCCTGCATTACAGTACTGTTGGTGTTTTTGGTGATGTATTTTTGTACTGTCTGTGGTTCTGGTGATGTATTCATGTGCTGCTATTGGTTCTGATCCTGTACACATGTAGCAATCCATATCTTTTCAGATAATGTAATACATGGCTAGTGTTAATAGAGTATTGTACACTGTAGCATGCCAAATCCCAACAGCCTGTAATATACTCATTGTCAAGATTCAATGATGCTTTCTGGTTTCAGTGGTCATCACATGAACACTGATGCAATTTTCATACTTACAGTCATGTGGCAATGAGCTTCTCTTTCTGCTTCTCTTAATAAAGCGGGCCTGTACCTTTTCATTAACCAGTGAGAGAATTATGAAGAATAGCTAATTGGCACGTAACCGTAAGAATGCAGTGGTCACATGATGACTAATCATCATGTGATATGTCAAAAGTAAAAGAAAAGTCAAAGATGCTATAGGATTTTTACAGGATGAAAATGATGAAATGGTAAGACAGGATGTTGAGAAGGCTGAACTTTTAAATTCCTATTTTGCATCTGTTTTCTCTCAGAAAGGAAATGCAACATCAACTGTTATTCACTGTCCTATTAAGGGAATAGAAGAATCCAGGATATCTATAAACAGAAAGATAGTGAGGAAACACTTAGCTAACCTAAATGAATTCAAGTCTCCAGGTCCAGATGAATTACACCCCAGAGTACTGAAGGAGATAGCAGAAGAAATTTTTGAACCCCTCTCCATAATCTTTGAAAATTCTTGGAGAACAGGAGAAGTGCCAGAAGACTGGAGAAGAGCAAATGTTGTTCCTATCTTCAAAAAGGGGAAGAAGGTGGACCCAGGCAACTATAGGCCGGTGAGTCTGACTTCTATACCAGGAAAGATCTTTGAACAAATTATTAAACAACATGTATGTCAATACCTGGATAAGAATGAAGTGATTAAACAGAGTCAGCATGGGTTTCTAACTAATAAGTCATGTCAGACTAACTTAATTTCCTTCTATGACGGTATCACTGATTGGGTGGATCAAGGAAATGCTGTAGATATAATATATCTTGACTTCAGCAAAGCATTTGACAAAGTCTCTCATACAATCCTTATTGAAAAAATGACTAAGTATGGAATGGACAAGGCAACTGTTAGGTGGATTCATAACTGGCTTAGTGATCGGACCCAAAGAGTGGTCGTAAATGGCTGCACATCCAGTTGGAAGAATGTCTCAAGTGGGGTACCACAGGGCTCTGTCCTGGGCCCTGTATTGTTCAACATCTTTATCAACGATTTAGATGAAGGAATTGAGGGTAAACTGATTAAATTTGCTGATGACACAAAGCTAGGAGGGATAGCTAATACTAGAGAAGAGAGAGAGAGGATTCAAAAAGATTTAAATAAACTGGAGAAGTGGGCAGCAACTAACAGAATGGTTTTTAACAGGGAGAAATGCAAAGTACTACATCTGGGCAATAAAAATGAAAAAAGCATATATAGAATGGGAGGAATAGGGCTAAGTGACAGCACATGTGAAAAAGACTTGGGTATACTAATAGATCACAGACTGAATATGAGTCAACAGTGTGATGCAGCAGCAAAAAAGGCAAATGCAATTCTAGGATGTATTAACAGAAGCATACAGTCTAGATCACGTGAAGTCATTATTTCCCTCTACTCCTCTTTGGTCAGACCTCATCTGGAATATTGTGTCCAGTTTTGGGCACCACATTTTAAAAAAGACATCAACAAACTGGAGCAAGTTCAGAAAAGAGCGACCAGAATGGTGACCGGTCTGCAAACCCTGTCTTATGAGGAAAGGTTGCAGGATTTGGGAATGTTTAGTTTGCAAAAGAGAAGACTGAGAGGAGACTTAATAGCTGTCTACAAATATCTAAAGGGCTGTCACATTGTAGAAGGATCAACTTTATTCTCATTTGCACAAGGAAAGACTAGAAGCAATGGGATGAAACTGAATGGGAAGAGACACAGATTAGATATTAGAAAAAACTTTTTGACAGTTAGAGTGATCAATGAGTGGAACAGGCTGCCACGAGAAGTGGTGAGTTCTCCTTCAATGGAAGTCTTCAAACAGAGGCTGGACAGACATCTGACTGGGATGATTTAGCGAATCCTGCTTTGAGCAGGGGGTTGGACCAGATGGCCCAGGAGGTCCCTTCCAACTCTACGATTCTATGATTCTATGATTCTATGATTCTAACTGCTTAAGAAGTTAAGTGCAGGAGGAGGTGCCAATCTGAATTTTTACCTGTGTGCAGGAAAACCTAGGTTCGCTTTACCTTAAGCTTTGAAATTTTTAGAATATAAATACCTTGTTTTCTCTTACATTAGTACAGAACATTTTTTACGACAATATTGCAGATATATTCATTAAAAAGGTTTCAAACTAAATTTAATGTACTGTTATAAATAAAGATATTGTTAAGGAATCAGATGACCACACAGTGAAGGTTAATTACAGCCTTGACTTTATCACGGCCATAGGCATAATTCATATCTGTTACTGTTGATGGGACTATGGAAATATTTCATTATTATCCCTATGACCTTAGGACACTTTATTTTCACACATCATAGACTTGGTTCAGACATTTCTACAACTATTATATTAATGTAACTACAGTAAATAAGGTTGGCAGAAAAGCATGTGTTTTCCACTAAAACAACCCCTTTCAGATGAATGGAACTGATTTGCTCTGGCAGAAATTTCTTCTACAAATGTTGCACTATCTATCTATCTATATAAAGTTGAATGTACAGTATGTGTGTATGTATCACCAACCAGTCACTAAGCATCTTTCATTTCACCAGACCTGTTTAAAAGAAGCTGAGCTGTGATTGGTTGCTATGAGCAACAGTTTTCCCACTCGACAACACCTCAGCAGACACTGACATGGTGGGAGAAATCTAGCATCCCCGAGAACATAAGCTCCCAGCCATTGTCTGCCCCCCAGAAAGGAGCAGAGAGCACATGACAGAAATGAATCACACCCTCCCATGCCCATATACCCTTCACACATCCTCCATCCCATAGGCACATCTTTCCTCTTAAAGGGATCTCCGGTATGGAAGTTAGGGTAAATCCTTCAGTGCTCTGGTACTGACCCCAGGCCTCTCTTAAAGAGATCATTGGTATGGAAGTTAGGGCAAATCCATGCTGCACTTTGGTTTTGAACCCAGGCCTCTCTTAAAGGGATCCCCGGTATGGAAGTTAGGACCGTTCCACTCAGTGGTTCTGTCCCCAGGGTCTCTTAAAGGGGTCTCTGCTACAGAAGTGAGGGTAAATCCACGCTGCACTTTGATACTGACCCCAGGCCTCTCTTAAAGGGATCTCCGGTATGGAAGATAGGGCAAATCCCTCAGTGCTCTGATTCTGACCCCAGGCTTCTATTAAAGGGATCATTGGTATGGAAGTCAGAGCACATCCATCCAGCACTTTGGTTCTGACCCTAGGCCTCTCTTAAAGGGATCCCTGGTATGGAAGTTAGTGCAAATCCATCCAGCGCTTTGGTTTTGACCCAAGGCCTCTCTTAAAGGGATACCCTGTATGGAAGTTAGGACCGTTCCACTCAGCGCTGTGGTTCTGACCCCAGGGTCTCTTAAAGGGATCATTGGAATGAAAGTTAGGGCAATTCCACTAAGCACTCTGGTTCTGATCCTAGGGTCTCTTAAAGGGGTCTCTGGTACAGAAGTGAGGGCAAATCCACTCTGCACTTTGGTACTGACCCCAGGCCTCTCTTAAAGGTATTTCCGTTTGGAACTTAGGGTAAATCCCTCAGCGCTCTGGTTCTGATGCCAGGCCTCTCTTAACCCCTTCGTGACAGGACCTATTTTTTAAATTCTGACCAATGTCACTTTATGTGGTCCTAACTCTGGAATGCTTCAACAAATCCCAGTGATTTTGAGACTGTTTTTTCATGACACATTATAATTTATGATAGTGGTAAATTTAGATTGATATATTTTGTGTTTATTTATAAAACAATATCAGAAACTCGACAAAAATGTAAAAAAAATTGCAATTTTGAAACTTTGAATGATTATCCCTTTAATCCAGATAGTCATACCACAAAAAACATTAATAAATAACATTTCCCACATGTCTGCTTTACATCAGCACCATTTTTAAAATGCTAATTTATTTTGTTAGCCTTTTAGGAGGTTTAAAAATGTAGCAATAATTTTTCATTTTTTCAAGGAAATTTACAAAATGTTTTTTTGAGGTACCTATCCAGGTTTGAAGTGACTTTGGGGGTGCTATATATTGGAAAACCCCAAACATGATGCCATTTTAAAAACTGCACCCCCTGACATATTGAAAACTGCTGTCAGGTACTTTATTAACTCTTCAGGTGATTTTCAGGAATTAATGCAAAGTCGTATAGCCGGAATGAAAAAAGTTTGTTTACCACCTAAATGTCACTAACTTCTGAACCAGTCACTATAGCCAGCAGACTCTAAGGCCGCTATTTGGCCATGAACTGCTCTGGCAAGCATCAGGACCACACAATCATGATCTCAGTGGTCAATTAGATTAAAGTGCAAGCCCCCACATTCTATTAACCATTTATTTGATGTAGTCACTTTTGACAGCAGCAACTAACGGGTTAAACAGATATGGATGGTGCCAACACCGATCATTTGTCATACAGCAAGTTGTCAGATATAGTGGACAGCCGACAGCTGCTGGATTGTCACCTTTATGGGGATGATATTCTCTTATATCTCAGGTCAGTAAATATACTTATTGGCTGTGATGAAGGGGTTAAAGGGATCCCCGGTATGGAAGTTAGGACCGGTCCACTCAGCGCTCTGGTTCTGACCCCAGGCTGGTGGGATGATGTGGGATATTAGGGGTAGTAGTCCGGTGGCTCTGGCTGATGGGATGATGTGGGATATTAGGGGTAGTAGTCCGGCGGCTCTGACGGGATGATGTGGGATATTAGGGGTAGTAGTCCGGTGGCTCTGGCTGATGGGATGATTTGTAATATTAGTGGTAGTAGTCCGGCAGCTGTGACGGGATCATGTGGGATATTAGTGGTAGTTGTCCGGTGGCTCTGGCTGACGGGATGATGTGGGATTTTAGGGGTAGTAGTCCAGTGGCTCTGGCTGATGGAAAGATGTGGGATATTAGGGGTAGTAGTCCGGTGGCTCTGGCTGATGGGATGATGTGGGATATTAGGGGTAGTAGTCCGGTATCTCTGGCTAACGGAATGATGTGGGATATTAGGGGTAGTAGTCCGGTATCTCTGGCTGATGGGATGATGTGGGATATTATAGTGAATGTGTCTATGCAGAGTGGGCGGGGCTATACACTCAGCTTTATATATATAGATGTAATCATTATAATTTGTTATAACTAACCGTAGTTAGTTACTATGCCCAGGCAGCGCCGGGTTCTTCAGCTAGTATTATATATTATCCATGTTATACTCTTATTTGTTTTATACAATTTTTGTCTGTAAAAAAGATACAGTATAAAAATGCATGTTCAGTAAGAATCATCTAAAAAAGGCTGATGCATTTTTAAGTAAATTAAAAAAAGCATTCTTTTAATTCAGTCTCTGTCCATTGTAGATGGTGTAAATACATAGAAACCAAAAGGAGCGATTCATCCCACTGACCTAAAATGAAGACGTGTCCTTTTGTTATTTTATCACGTCATAATAACGTGACATGGCACATATACTTTATACCCCGGTGTCTTGTAACCCCACTTTTGAAGTAACTAAGAGGGTTAAGAATCTTGTTGACTATTATTGTCAGTTGGGTACCATTGATTTGAAATTTGGGGAGTTTTTGATTAATCTTAGTCCTTCGGTACCAGTATTTTATACTCTCCCGAAGATCCACAAGGATTTGTGGAAACCACCTGGATGACCCATTGTTGCTTCCACCAATTCGGTGTTATCTCCATTATCCATTGCTTTAGAGAAAATTTTAACTCTGTATATACCTTTAATTAGGTCTTATGTAAAAGACACATCAGATTTTTTGAATAGTATTAGATCTATGGGTCCCATTCCTACCGGCAGCAGATTAGTTACACTTGACGTTAATAGTCTGTATACGAGTATTGTAGATCAGGTTGGGATCGATTCTATGGTTACATTTTTATATAACCATTAGTGTTGAGCTTTCCGATACCGCAAGTATCGGGTATCGGCCGATATTTGCCGTATCGGAATTCCGATACCGAGTACCGATACTTTTTTCGTATCGGATACCGGAATTGGAAGTCCAAAATGCAATGAGCCACTTTTGTGGCTCTGATTGGCTGCCGAAATGACGTCATCATGATGCGCTGTCTGTGCGCATCATGATGCGCCGTCAGTTCGGGCCTTCGGGGGGGCTGTGCCGACTGTCCGGGGGTCTGTACCGGCCTGCCGGTGGTCTGTGCAGGCTCCGGTGGTCTGTGCCGGCCTGCCGGGGGGCTGTGCCGGCCTGCCGGTGGTCTGTGCAGGCTCCGGTGGTCTGTGCCGCCCTTTCCCTTGGGGGCTGTGCCGGCCTGCCGGTGGTCTGTGCAGGCTCCGGGGGTCTGTGCAGGCATCGTTCGATGGGACTACAAGTCCCATCGGGCGATGCCTGCTACCATGACAGTGGTTGACACATTGGCCAATGATGGGACAGTAGTAGTCCCATCATCCGGCTAATGTGTTGAATGTAAAAAAAAAAATAATACATTTCCCACGCAGCAATGGCATAAAGTGAGACTAGGGACTTTTTTTTTTTAAGTGGTGGAGGAATACAGTGCGGAAGGATACCTACCTTCCGTCATTGTATTCCTGGAGCTGGTAGAGAACGGTAGCATCAGCTGATGCTGCTGTTCTCCACGCAAGATGGACGTGGGACCCTCGTGGACTTCTGCGGATCGGGGTAAGTATATTGGTGTTTTTTTTTATTTTGATATTTATTCCTCAGGCGACAATGGCTTCGGGGATCAAAGTGACAAGTGACGGTGAGTATGTACTCTATGTTATATGTACTGTATGTCTATATGTATGTATTGTATGTAGTATATATGTATGTTGCATGCATGTAGTATATATGCAGTATATATGTAGTATGCATGTTGCATGCATGTGGTATATATGTAGTATATATGTTGCATGCATGTAGTGTATGTATGTAGTATGTATGTAGCATGTATGTAGTATGTATGTAGTATGCATGTAGTATATATGTAGTATGTATGTTACATGTCGTATATATAGTATATATGTAGTATGCATGCTGCATGCATGTAGTATATATGTTGTATGTATGTTGCATGCATGTAGTATATATGTATTATGTATGTAGTATGTATGTAGCATGTATGTAGTATGTATGTAGTATGCATGTAGTATATATGTAGTATGTATGTTACATGTAGTATATATAGTATATATATAGTATGCATGTTGCATGCATGTAGTATATATGTTGTATGTATGTTGCATGCATGTAGTATATATGTATTATGTATGTAGTATGTATGTAGTATGCATGTAGTATATATGTAGTATGTATGTTACATGTAGTATATATAGTATATATGTAGTATGCATGTTGCATGCATGTAGTATATATGTTGTATGTATGTTGCATGCATGTAGTATATATGTATTATGTATGTAGCTTGTATGTAGTATGTATGTAGTATGCATGTAGTATATATGTAGTATGTATGTTACATGTAGTATATACAGTATATATATAGTATGCATGTTGCATGCATGTAGTATATATGTTGTATGTATGTTGCATGCATGTAGTATATATGTATTATGTATGTAGTATGTATGTAGCATGTATGTAGTATGTATGTAGTATGCATGTAGTATATATGTAGTATGTATGTTACATGTAGTATATATAGTATATATGTAGTATGCATGTTGCATGCATGTAGTATATATGTTGTATGTATGTTGCATGCATGTAGTATATATGTATTATGTATGTAGTATGTATGTAGCATGTATGTAGTATGTATGTAGTATGCATGTAGTATATATGTAGTATGTATGTTACATGTAGTATATATAGTATATATATAGTATGTATGTTGCATGCATGTAGTATATATGTATTATGTATGTAGTATGTATGTAGCATGTATGTAGTATGTAGCATGCATGTAGTATGTAGCATGTATGTAGTATGTATGTTACATGTAGAATATATGTATTATGCATGTTGTATGTATGTAGCATGTATGTAGTATGTATGTTGCATGTAGTATGCATGTTGTATGTATGTAGCATGTATGTAGCATGTAAATTTTTTTTTTTTTTTTTTATACATTCAACACATTAGCCGGATGATGGGACTACTACTGTCCCATCATTGGCTAATGTGTCAATCACTGTCATGGTAGCAGGCATCACCCGATGGGACTTGAAGTCCCATCGGACGATGCCTGCACAGACTACCGGAGCCTGCACAGACCACCGGCAGGCCCGGCACAGCCCCCTGGCAGGCCGGCACAGACCACCGGAGCCTGCACAGACCACCGGCAGGCCGGCACAGCCCCCCGGCAGGCCGGCACAGACCACCGGAGCCTGCACAGACCCCCCGGCAGGCCGGCACAGCCCCTCGGCAGGCCGGCACAGACCACAGGAGCCTGCACAGACCCCTCGGCAGGCCGGCACAGCCCCCCGGCAGGCCGGCACAGACCACCGAAGCCTGCACAGACCCCCCGGCAGGCCAGCACAGCCCCCCGGCAGGCCGGCACAGACCACCGGAGCCTGCACAGACCCCCCGGCAGGCCGGCACAGCCCCCCGAAAGGCCCGTACAGACCCCAGAGAGGCTGTACAAGGCAAAAATAGGGTTTTTCTTATTCCGATACCGGAAGTCCCATAGACTTGAATGGGACTTCCGGAATCAGAATCGGCGATACCCGATATTTTTTTTAGATCGGCCGATACCATCCGATCCGATACTTTTAAGTATCGGACGGTATCGCTCAACACTACTAACCATATTACTTTTCTGGTGACCAGATCGAGTTTTGTAGAGACCTACTCACGTTAATTTTGACAAAAATTTTTTTGCTTTTTAAGACCAATTTTATATACAAAACAAGGGAACCGCCATGGGTTCTAATTTGGCACCCCCCCATGCCAATATTTTCATGGCACAATTTGAGGACTCTTTTGTATATACCCATTCGCTATTTGCATCATATCCAATATATTGGAAACGTTATATTGACGACATCTTTCTAATCTGGACGGGGGATGAAGAAACACTCTTGAGCTTTTTCAATGATGTGAATAAGTGTATGACAGGACTTACTTTCTCCATACATCACGATTGTCATTCAATCAATTTTCTTGACACACTCGTGATCATCAAACCTGATGGTACCATCGAAACGGACCTGTATATTAAGCCCACTGACAAGAATAGTTTACTTCATTTTGAAAGTAGTCATCCACTGCATGTCAAGCGAGCATTACCAAAATCACAACATGTGAGGATTGACCGGATAGTTTCAGATCCTGTGACTAGAGAACTTAGACATCGAGAGATGGACACATGTTTCCGTAATAGGGGTTATCCGACTCACATATTGAGACAACATAGCAATCCCCCCACGCATATGAAGAACACCAATAGAGTGGCCTTTGTGAGCATGTTTTACCCTTTCAATAACCTCATAAATCATTGTATACTTAAACACTGGGATGTTTCGAGAAATTCGCATCCTTCTATCCCGGAATTTCTCCCCAAACCCTTGATGTGTTTTGGGAGATCTAATAATATTAGGAACCTGGTTGTGAGAGCTGATGTGGGCTCTAGTAAAAGGGAACTTATACAGAAAATGTTGACTACATCTCGAAAAGGACGTTTCCTTGTTTGGGATGTCTACAATGTTCTAATATTACCAAGGGTGACACTTTTTCGCATCCCCATACCGGATGACGATATCCGATCAATGGACATTTCACCTGCGATTCGTCTTTCGTAGTGTATCTTGTTAAGTGTCCGTGCGGTCTCGGATATGTTGGGGAAACTACCCAGCATATCCGGGACCGCATCTCACAACATAGATCAAGTATCAGGTGTGGCCGTACATTATTACCCATTCCAGCACATTTTTTGTCTTGTGGTCATTCAGTGGCACAGTTGAGATATCAGGTAATAGACCAGGTACCGATGGCCAGGAGACGTGGAGATAGAATTAAGAGATTAAAGGAGCGAGAATCGTTTTGGATACACACACTTCAGACTTTGACACCGTTTGGGTTAAATAGAGACTATGATATTTCCAGCTAATTGTATTTCGATCAATAATATGAAATATCCCCTCTAATCATGATGGATCCACATTACTAGTGGTGGGATTCCCCTTTACATAAATAATTATAATAATTATATATGTTCCTTTTGTCTCGGCTTTTTATGTGTACTCTATTAGTGCGTACCTTCGCATAGACATTTTCTATATATAAATTTTATTATTTTGGTTTTGTTCTTTATACATTTATATAAATAATTATCCCATCTTTAGGATGTAATAACATCTTATTTAGTAAGTTTTATTATTTTTTTATTAATATCACAGGTATATTAATATCCTTTTTCTTTTTCTCTCTTCCTCAGTTGCAGTCTGATTACACCTGTGATAAACCAGTCACTTGATTGTTATATGGACCTCTGTGTCCATGCACTTTTTTTCTGTGGGCTACGGTAGTGGTGCACTTCTTTTCTGTGGACAACGGTAGTGGTGTTACTGACTTCAGGACTTTCCAGCTTTCTTCGGGCACATAGCACTTCTCCCTCTGAGAGGGACTCGGTTTTTTACATCATGTTTAGGCCGCTTTCACACTTCAGGCTTTCGGTATCCGGCATGGTGCGGCGAAAAACCGGACTGCCAGATCCGGCGCCTGTTACGACCAGATCCGGCTTTTTCCCCGTGCTGTTTCATTGCTGCCGCATTGCGCCGGATGGCAATGCGGCGCGTCCGGTTTTTGCCGGATCCGGAGAAAATAGCTGGTCCGGCGTCTGGAAAAAACGTTGCATGTAACGTTTTTTCCCAACGCCGGACCGGTTTTTCGCACTACGCATGCCCGGAAACCTTCTCTGCCAGGAATATATCCGGCAGAAAGAAGGATCCGGTGTCTGCGTTTGCGGCCGGATCCGGTAGTCCGGTTTTTCCCCGCATCGTGCCGGGACAAAAAGCCTGAAGTGTGAAAGTGGCCTTAGGCGGCACATGCGGGCTATGTTATCCTGGACGCTGACACAATTCCCAGAAGTGATTATTCACCATGGCATTTAAGAAACGCCGCTGCATTCAGCGTCCACCGCAACTCACATTGGCGCTTGTCGTTATGCTTCTAGGACGAACACTTTGGTGGTATGTTATAACGGGTGTTAACCCCTTGCTTGATTAGTTAATTTTGTGCTTGCTTGTGATATTTATTTTTGTTTTTTTGCCAATAGAAGGATTTTTTCATTGATCACCTATATGAATTGAATGTGGAGGGATTCTTAATCGTGATATACACTCACTGGCCACTTTATTAGGTACACCATGCTAGTAACGGGTTGGACCCCTTTTGCCTTCAGAACTGCCTCAATTCTTCGTGGCAGAGATTCAAGAAGGTGCTGGAAGCATTCCTCAGAGATTTTGGACCATATTGACATGATGGCATCACACAGTTGGCGCAGATTTGTCGGCTGCACATCCCTGATGCGAATCTCCCGTTCCACCACATCCCAAAGATGCTCTATTGGATTGAGATCTGGTGACTGAGGAGGCCATTTGAGTACAGTGAACTCATTGTCATGTTCAAGAAACCAATCTGAGATGATTCGAGCTTTATGACATGGCGCATTATCCTGCTGAAAGTAGCCATCAGATGTTGGGTACATTGTGGTCATAAAGGGATGGACATGGTCAGCAACAATACTCAGGTAGGCTGTGGCGTTGCAACGATGCTCAATTGGTACCAAGGGGCCCAAAGAGTGCCAAGAAAAAATTCCCCACACCATGACACCACCACCACCAGCCTGAACCGTTGATACAAGGATGGATGGATCCATGCTTTCATGTTGTTTACGCCAAATTCTGACCCTACCATCCGAATGTCGCAGCAGAAATCGAGACTCATCAGACCAGGCAACGATTTTCCAATCTTCTACTGTCCAATTTCGATGAGCTTGTGCAAATTGTAGCCTCAGTTTCCTGTTCTTAGCTGAGAGGAGTGGTACCCAGTGTGGTCTTCTGCTGCTGTAGCCCATCTGCCTCAAAGTTCGACGCACTGTGCGTTCAGAGATGCTCTTCTGCCTACCTTGGTTGTAACGGGTGGCAATTTGAGTCACTGTTGCCTTTCTATCAGCTCGAACCAGTCTGCCCATTCTCCTCTGACCTCTGGCATCAACAAGGCATTTCCGGCCACAGAACTGCCGCTCACTGGATTTTTTTTCTTTTTCGGACCATTCTCTGTAAACCCTAGAGATGGTTGTGCGTGAAAATCCCAGTAGATCAGCAGTTTCTGAAATACTCAGACCAGCCCTTCTGGCACCAACAATCATGCCACGTTCAAAGGCACTCAAATCACCTTTCTTCCCCATACTGATGCTCGGTTTGAACTGCAGGAGATTGTCTTGACCATGTCTACATGCCTAAATGCACTGAGTTGCCGCCATGTGATTGGCTGATTAGAAATTAAGTCTTAACACACAGTTGGACAGGTGTACCTAATAAAGTGGCCAGTGAGTGTACATGGACCTTTGCTTATGCAGGTACTTTTCCTTGTTTTTGCGACATCACTGTAGCTCCTATATGATGGTAATAGTTATTTACTACATGAAAAGGTGGTCTCTGAGGGATAGCAGTCTTTTCTTTTGAGTTTTTTTGAAATGTGCGTTTGACACCATATGACATTACCAGGATATGCTCTGTTATATAACGTGACTGAAATATGCTGCAAGGTAGTATATCATTTATATGGAATATATATATATATATATTTTTTTTTTGGAGGACCTCATACTGCATGAGATTCACACGTCTTTTCATTTACTTTGTTTGTTTGTTTTTTTCAATTTTAGTATGTACTGGAAAATTTCTCCCCCCCCTTTTTTTTTTTCTCCTTTATTCATGTGTTATTATTTCTGATTTTCTTGATTTAGATAAAATCTTGAGAAAGGCTGAATAGCCGAAACGTTGTTATTTTTTGTCTGTATTATCTGGGTCCCATGATAGGTTTTTTTCTGGAAGAATAAATATTGGATTCAAACTATACTGTGTGCCAAGGTTTTTTCTATAATATGGCACATATACTGTGCTGAGCATGAATTATAGAAAAGTAACGCAGCACTTGTTAAACCCAGAAATCTCCAGGGCGCTGAGGAGTCTGGTTGTTGCAGTGATGTTATATTCTATATTAAAGTATGGCTGCAACCTTCAAGGTCACCATTACCGATAACCCAGCGATGATACCCAGTGTTCCCTGACTTCAGGGGGGCTAATTTGCCTAGCGATGCAATAAATCAAGCTTAATGTCATTTCACAGAAGTCTGGAAAGCTAGGTGACAGCCCCTATGAAAGCTATAATAAGTGATCTACTGATCGTAGTGCTAATGCTCTTTAATGTTACATGCAGGTTAAATCCTCACAGACATGCATTAAACACATATATCAATAAGTATTGATTATGTCTTTTAAAGCTAGATTCTAAGTGACATTTGCTGCTTGTTATAAAGGAAATGACAGCTATAGATCAGTTACTCCACTTGGCATAATCTGCATTTTTTGTAGGAGGCAAGCATGTAGAGTAGCTCTCCTCTCCTACCTGGGGCTAGTATAATACCACTGCTGATCCACCTGATGGCTACTGCAGCCACACACAGCATTGCCAGAAGAGAGCAGATCCTGGAGGTGTCTGAGCAGCTCTGAGCATCCCTCACTCCTCCTAGTCTTCCTCATCCATGTTCTGTATGCACAGGGCAGAAAATCACACTCCCTCTTTATCCTCTGAGCAATATTTGCTCTCTGGCTTTCTCCTTTCTCCTGTTCTTGGGTGGCAGATATTAGATGTGTAGATTTTAGCACTATCCTGTACTGAGTCTTCCTCCTCAGGATGTAGCCACATCTGGAAGTTTATGTCACCTGTGGGATACAATGTTTTATTGCTGCTATTGCTTTATCAATGAAGATGTGTTATTTGGAAAACAGCTAAGAGTCCATTTCGGATTTGTGTGAAGCCAGTGTGTGATTTTAGTAGGCATCACCTCTCTGGACCAAGTGTATTACTACAATGCTGGCAGAAAAGTGGCTGAGGATCCTAGCTAATGGGTTCTACCTATGGATATTTTGGTCTCTCACCTTCCTTAGAGGTAAGTGGTCATTCTGATTTTCCTTACATGCTGTACTCACTCAATCTGTGATATCCCCTTATATACATTTCTATATATCTGCTGTGTTATGTGATATTTCACTTTATTAAGGTATGTGTGATGGATTACCTGCAATCCTATGGAAACCTGAACACATGTCCAATCAATCATCTATCTATCTTTCCCTTATCTATCTATCTTTATATCTATTATCGATCTATCTATCTATTATCTATCTATCTTTCCCATACCTATCTATCTATCTATCTATCTATCTATCTATCTATCTATCTGTCATCTATCTATCCATCTTTATTCTTCATTTATCAAATCCTTACTGTCTTTCCACAACTCCTATTTGATTATACACATGTAATCTGCCAGACATTTTTAATAAACTTTATAAAAGCCTAAAAGGATTCCTTACATGCAGACCAAATAATTTCATATGCTACTTTGGAATGTACTTAGCAGGAACGTAGCAAGATCACCATGGATCATTTTAAGCATTAGTCTAACATGCCAGTCAGTCACTATCTATATAACAAAATAATATTACAATATTTTATTATTATTATAATAATAATAATAATAATAATAATATAAATGTGTAATTTTTCATTTAGCAGTAACTATCTGAATTCTGTCATTTATATTTGTTTTACATCTTGTTTTCTTAAGGGGTTCTAAAATCATGCTGTATTTAATATCTCCAACCTTAAGTTTTTTTAAGGCTATTTTTTTTTTTTTAGCTATGAGATAGCTAGACAGATAGATAGACAAGAGATATCTAGACAGATTGAGAAAATAGAGGAGAGAGAGAAAAGGCAAAATAAATAGGATAACTAGGCAATCTTTAATGTGATAATGGCATTTTCCTTTCTTCGCTTATATTTATGAATTTTGTGCCATGCTTTTTCTGTGTTTTACTTATGTCCCTGTATTTTATATTCTCTCCAATAATTAATTCACAATTATTTTAATTAATATTATTCTATGAACACATTTGGACATAAGTGTCATTTTAGTTTCCAAGGCTTTAGTCATCAAAAAAATCTATTGACTAGAAGCAGCTGATTTTTCTTTGCCATAAGCTTTATTGGAAGTATTCAGCAGTAAGAAAGGATTGGCCCCTGAGCATCAGTCCTGTATAGCCTTTTCCTGAAATAGTTTAAATGAAGTAGTTAATGATGTTTTGAATATGTGGGATGTGGATGAAATGCTAGTATAATTTTTCAAGGAATGTTTTGTCTTCAAAATTGATGTAATTTATATGTGGCGTGTGCCAAATTTATGAAACTATATGACTGGTCACCAGAGGCGTAGCTAGGGGTGCAGTTCGGCGGGCGAAACATCTGAATGGGCCCCCCGAATAGGCGGAAATATCATTTGGTGCAACCTGTGCGGTTGCATTTGGGCGCAAGAGGTAAGGGGGCCCATTTCTACCTCCAAAGAAGGTGCAACATATATTGTTCTTGCACAGGGCCCTTTTCTGTCTGTGGCCGCCTGTGGCCCCTAACCAGGTAATCATGATTATAACTATGGTGATATAGGGGAACCTCAGGAGATGACCGCACTGTTATTGAAAATAAGTCTCTGTACAAAGACCAGCACTGATATTACCGCCATATGGTAACATACAGGGTCGGACTGAGGCACCGGGATACCGGAGCATCCTCTGATGGGCCCCGCCCCCATCCCCTGCCTCCTTCATTAGTCCCTGCCCTGCATGTCAATAGTGTGTCCCGATTTTAACCCCCCACCCAGTTTCCCGCCCGGGTGGGTCTATTTTTCCTGCACTGCACTAAGAAAAGCCACACACCCCCATGCACCCCATCCTCGCCCTCCTGGAGAGACCCACCGCAGCCCCTCACAGCCAGCAATGACGTCGCTAGTCTTCTGTGCGCACAGGACCTGTGATGAGGTCACAGGAGGGAAGGAGTCAGGGGTCACATGATCAGGGGCCTCAGTGTATTCAGGACTCTGCTGTGCTGGTTGTCATGATGCTGGATAAGGGGAAGTTTATGTGTGGGGTCAGGAGGGGTTTACAGGGTGAATGTAGCAGAGCTATGTGTGTACAAGGTGTACGGAGCGGAGCCGTGAGTGTACCAGGTGTACGGAGTGGCGCCACATCTGTATGGGGTGTACGGAGCAGAGCCGCGTGTGTATGGGGTGTGCGGAGCAGAGCCATGTGTGTACGTGATGTACGGAGCGGAGCCGTGTGTGTACGAGGTGTAAGGAATGGAGCTGCGTGTGTACAAGGTGTACAGAGTAGAGCCACGTGTGTATGGGGTGTGCAGAGCGGAGCCACGTGTGTACAGAGCGGAGCTGTGTGTGCACTTGGTGTATGGAGCAGATCTGTGTGTGTAGGAGGTGTATGGAGTGGAGCCGCGTGTGTACGGAGCAGAGCCGCATGTGTATGGGGTGTGCGGAGCAGAGCTGTGTGTGTACGAGTTGTACGGAGCGGAGCCGCGTGTGTATGGGGTGTGTGGAGCGGAGCTGCATGTGTACTTGGTGTACAGAGTGGAACTGTGTGTGTACTTGGTGTACAGAACGGAGCCGTGTGTATACGAGGTGTACGGAGCGGAGCCGTGTGTGTGTGAGGTGTACTGAGCAGAGCCGTGTGAGTACGAGGTGTACGGAACGGAGCCCTGTGTGTATGAAGTGTACGGAGCCATGTGTGCACGGGGTGTACAGAGCGGAACCGCATGTGTATGGGGTGTACAAAATGGAGCCCTGTGTGTATGAAGTGTACGGAGCTGAGCCGTGTGTGTACAGAGCGGAGCAGAGCTATGAGTGCGAGGTTTACGAGTGGAGCCATGTGTGTACTGAGTGGAGCCGTGTTGTGCGAGGTGTAAGGAGCGGAGCCGTGTGTGTACGAGGCATACAATATGGAACAGTGTGTGTATGAGGTGTGTGGAGCTGTACGTGTACAGGTGTATGATGGGAGCATTCATACCTCCCAGCCGTCCTGGATCCAGCGGGACAATCCTGATTTTGAAAGTCTGCCCTGCTGTCCCGGCTGGGAGCTTACTTTCCCGCAGACACAGGTGTACACAGCGGAGCCCCAAGGAGCACTTTAAAACTCGCACGTGACGTTGCATCGGAAGTGACGTGCTGGAAGCTGATCAGAAATTAGGTAATTTCGGGAGGAGATTGTGACGGAACCATGGAGGCACTTCAGGGAATGCTTCAGATCCATCACCGTGTCCTCCTCCGACAGCG
Organism: Dendrobates tinctorius; assembly: GCF_039654945.1. Lineage (NCBI taxonomy): Eukaryota > Metazoa > Chordata > Amphibia > Anura > Dendrobatidae > Dendrobates > Dendrobates tinctorius. The sequence goes on along the minus strand of NW_027361679.1, from coordinate 52,495,900 downwards.
GGATTGCCTTGGAATGGGGAATGTGGCCATGTGAGCGGATCATATTTCCTGCAACGGGAGGCTCAGGTGGGCACTACAATGGGAGCCGGGCTGCTATAGTATCTTTATAGAATCTTTCTTTCTCTCTCTGTTTCTTTCTCTCTCTGTTCTTTCTTTCCCTCTCTAATCTTTCTTTCTCTCTGTTTCTTTCTCTGTTCTTTCCTTTTTTCTCTCTGTTTCTTTCTGTTTTCTTTCCCTCTCTAATCTTTCATTCTTTCTCTCTGTTCTTTCTTTCACTCTCTAATCTTTCTTTCTCTGTTTTTCTTTGTTCTTTCTTTCTTTCTCTCTCTGTTTCTTTCTTTCTCTATGTTTCTTTCTCTCGCTCTGTTCTTTCTTTCCCTCTCTAATCTTTCTTTCTCTGTTTTTTCTTTCTTTCTCTGTTTCTTTCTCTCTCTGTTCTTTCTTTGTCTCGCTAATCTTTTTTTTCTTTTTCTATATCTCTCTGTTCTTTCTTTCTCTCTGTTCTTTCTTCCCTTTGTTTCTCTTTTTCTTTCTCTCTCTGTTCTTTCTTTCCCCTCTTCTCTCTCTCCTTTCTTTCCCCTCTTTTTCTCTCTCTGTTCTTTCTTTCCCCTCTTTCTTTCTTTCTTCCCCCTCTTTCCTTCTCTCTCTCTGTTTTCTTCTTTCTCTCTCTGTTCTTTCTTTCTCTCTCCCTCTCTGTTTTTTCTCTTTCTTTCTTTCTCTCTCAGTTCTTTCTTTCCCCTCTTTCTTTCTCTCTCTCTTCTTTCTCTCTCTCTCTGTTCTTTCTTTCCACTTTCTCTCTCTCTGTTCTTTCTTTCTATCTCTCTCTGTTCTTTCTTTGTTTCCCCTCTTTCTTTCTCTCTCTCTATTCTCTCTCTGTTCATTCTTTCTTTCTCTCTGTTTTTTCTTTGTTTTGCTCTCTGTTCGTTCTTTCTTTCTCTCTCTGTTCTTTCTCTCTCTACTTTCTTTGTTTCTTTCTCTCTCTGTTTTCTTTTTTATCTCTCTCAGTTCTTTCTTTCTTTTCCTCAGTACCAGCCACTGTGCCCATAATGCCAGCCACTGTGCCCTCAGTACCAGTCAGTGTGATCAGCAGTGCTAAATGGGTGTGGTCGGGGCGTGGGCATGGGTGTGGCTAGTTGTGAAATGGGTGTGTTTGGGGCCTGGTCTAAAATTTGCCGTGCTGCAGCCTTTGTCCCTCTTTCCTTTCTTCAAAAGTTGGGATGTATGATGGTGGGCCCCAAGAATGATTTTTCTCTGGTGGGTCCAAGGTACTCCAGTCTGACACTGGTAACATATAGTGATAGATACCAGTCCTGCAGACCATATAAGAGATTATAGCACAGTTATAGATGGTGACTTACAGCTGACATTCTTTCTGATGGAGTCGTTCACTTTTCACGTCTTTTCCATCTGGCCCAGACCGACATGACAACTTCTTACAGTCAGGACTCATCTGCAGAGATTACAACAAAAACACATCTGACTTCTCACATTTCCAGCACTGTCCTCATATAGAATCCTAGAATGGTACAGTTGGAAGAGAGCTCAAACATCATTGTGTCCATCACCCTGCTCAATGCAGCACTCACTAAACCATCTCAGACACATGTCTGTCCAGCCTCTGTCTGAAGACTTCCATTGAAGTAGAACTCACCACCGCTCATGGCAGCCTGTGCCACTCATTCATCACCCCCACTTTCAAAAAGTTTTTTCTAATATCTAATCTGTATCTTCTCCCTTTCAATTTCATCCCATTGCTTTTCGTCTTTCCATGTGTAAATGAATTCCCAACCTGCACAAACTCCTCATCCTGCTGATACCCCAATACTGAGCCACTGTCGCTATTACTGCACACATACATATAATGATACATACAGTCATATGTTAAAGTTTGGGCACCCCTATTAATGTTAACCTTTTTTCTTTATAACAATTTTGGTTTTTGCAACAGCTATTTCAGTTTCATATATCTAATAACTGATGGACTCAGTTATATTTCTGGATTCAAATGAGGTTTATTGTACTAACAGAAAATGTGCAATCTGCATTTAAACAAAATTTGACCGGTGCAAAAGTATGGGCACCTCAACATAAAAGTGACATTAATATTTCATAGATCCTCCTTTTGCAAAAATAACAGCCTCTAGTCGCTTCCTGTAGCTATTAATGAGTTCCTGGATCCTGGATGAAGGTATTTGTGACCACTCCTGTTTACAAAACAATTCCAGTTCAGTTAAGTTTGATGGTCGCCGAGCATAGACAGCCCGCTTCAAATCATCCCACAGATGTTCAATGATATTCAGGTCTGGGGACTGGGATGACCATTCCAGAACATTGTAATTGTTCCTCTGCATGAATGCCTGAGTAGATTTGGAGCGGTGTTTTGGATCATTGTCTTGCTGAAATATCCATCCCCTGCGTAACTTCAACTTCGTCACTAATTCTTGCACATTATTGTCAAGAATCTGCTGATACTGAGTTAAATCCATGCGACCCTCAACTTTAATAAGATTCCCAGTGCCGGCATTGGCCACACAGCCCCAAAGCATGATGGAACCTCCACCAAATTTTATTGTGGGTAGCAAGTGTTTTTCTTGGAATGCTGTGTTTTTTTAGCCTCCATGCATAACGCCTTTTTGTATGACCAAACAACTTAATCTTTGTTTCATCAGTCCACAGGACCTTCTTCCAAAATGTAACTGGCTTGTCCAAATGTGCTTTTGCATACCTCAGGCGACTCTGTTTGTGGCGTGCTTGCAGAAACGGCTTCTTTCGCATCACTCTCCCATACAGCTTCTCCTTGTGCAAAGTGCGCTGTATTGTTGACCGATGCTCAGTGACACCATCTGCAGCAAGATGATACTGCAGGTCTTTGGAGGTGGTCTGTGGATTGTCCTTGACTGTTCTCACCATTCTTCTTCTCTGCTTTTCTGATATTTTTCTTGGCCTGCCACTTCTGGGCTTAACAAGAACTGTACCTGTGTTCTTCCATTTCCTTACTATGTTCCTCACAGTGGAAACTGACAGGTTAAATCTCTGAGACAACTTTTTGTATCCTTCCCCTGAAAAGCTATGTTGAATAATCTTTGTTTTCAGATCATTTGAGAGTTGTTTTGAGGAGCCCATGATGCCACTCTTCATAGGAGAATCAAATAGGAGAACTACTTGCAAGTGGCCACCTTAAATACCTTTTCTCATGATATGATACACCTGGCTATAAAGTTCAAAGCTCAATGAGGTTACAAAACCAAGTTAGTGCTTCAGGAAGTCAGTAAAAAGTAGTTAGGAGTGTTCAAATCAAGAAAATGATAAGGGTGCCCATACTTTTGCACCGGTCAAATTTTGTTTAAAGGCAGATTGCACATTTTCTGTTAATACAATAAACCTCATTTGAATCCAGAAATATAACTGAGTCCATCAGTTATTAGATATCTGAAACTGAAATAGCTGTTGCAAAAACCAAAATTGTTATAAAGAATAAAGGTTAACATTAATAGGGGTGCCCAAACTTTAACATATGACTGTATAATGATGTCCCCACTGCTCCTCCAATACAAAAGCTTCATTCTAGGGACAGCAGCCAGCAACCTTACTATTGTGCTACAAGGTCACTTGTCCTCCAATACAAAGTATAATAGTTAATAGCATTCTGACATGGCGCGGCGCCTGCACTGAGAGTCCCACTGCCTGGAGGAAATTAGCTTTATTCCTCCTGGCAGCCTTGCTCTTTCAGTCACATGGGTGGCGTGACACGGTTTCAGTCACTGCTTTGTGTATAGAGAGTGATGGCTGTAACCTCTCCCCGGCACTGACACCCGACTCAGCACCGCCTGCAACCCAGTAGTTACATTCTGTTTAATAATTTTATAGTAATAAGCAATTTATTATTATAAAGTTATTAGAGGGTTGAGATAAATGTCTGCAGTCACTCCGAGACTACAGACTGCCAAATTATGGTGGCAGATGCTCCCCATCATGATTTTGCACTCTGTAGTCTCGGAGTGATAATAATAAATTGCTTATCATGATATTATTAAATAGAATGCAGCTCGTGGTTACTCTACAGTTAAACTTGTTAGGGGGCAGACAGACGGACATATTTCTTGTGTGAGGATCGCATCGCAATCCTTGGACTCACTGTCAGCTCTCCACACCTAACTGTGACAGCTGCATAGTAATCCATCATGCTCATGTCAGGAGTGGAACCGGCTAGTCCGAGGATTGCGATGCGATCCTCACATGAGTTATACGGCATCAGTCTGTGCCATTATTCTATTACTTATCCTTGTTATACTAATACTGAAATATTACCTTACTAATAATGTATTAAGCTGTATTGTTATACTTCTTAGGCTGGTTTTACACTTGCCGTGTTTTTTGCGGGCCGTTATTACGGGCCGTTTTTGCGGGCCATATTGCCGTGATTTTTGCGGTCTCCCACAAAAATGGGCCGTAAAAAACTTTCTCAGATCGCCATTTTGTCCTATTATAACAAATAGCAGGGGAATAAACGTTGATCTGCAAATATGGTGTACCGCAAAAACAAGCTAACGTTTTTGCGGTACCACTGAAATGCATTATGGTCGTGTCCATAAGCCGTGAAAACTATTGAGCAAGCTCAATATTTTTTCATGGCCCCAAATATGGCCCTCACAGCCATACGGAGCCCTCCTACTAGTTTTTGCGGGCCAATTTTGAGGCCCCATAGAAATCTATTGGGGCCACAAAAACGGCCAGCACAAACACGGCAAGTGTAAAACCAGCCTTATATTAATACTTATAAAAGACCCATCTCACAAGTATAAAAAGCTCCCTATCTCCCCATCTCCAGTATCCACAGACAGCAACTATTACATGTGATGGACTGCATATAATTTCATATCAAAACAGAATAATAATCAGCCCCCCAGTGCCCTGTCCCCTCTCCCACACCCAGGGTCGGACTGGGGTGTCTGGGGCCCACCAGGGGAATTGACTCTAGGGGCCCACCCTACAGCTATATGCAAATATCTGTCAGTCGTTATACCCATTATAGAGAAACATTGGCAGTAAAACACAGGTGGCTCCTGCACATCTACTGTGTGCCCCCATAACTGGGATGTATAATTATGGTAGTTTACATTATTGGGGTTCTTTGGTTGAAAAACCCTAACCATGACATACAAAGCTATCCACAACCTGTCTCCTCCATACATTTGTAACATGGTCTCCCGGTACCTACCCGCACACAACCTTCGATCCTCTCAAGATCTCCTTCTCTACTCCCCCCTCATCTCTTCTTCCCACAACCGCGTACAAGACTTCTCCCTTGCTTCCCCCATACTCTGGAACTCTCTGCCGCAACACATCAGACTCTCACCAACAACGGAAACCTTCAATAAAAACCTGAAGATCCACCTGTTCTGACAAGCCTACAGCCTGCAATGATCCTCGGTCTACTGAACCACTGCACAACCAGCTCTACCCTCTCCTAGTGTATCCTCACCCATCCCTGTAGACTGTGAGCCCTCGCAGGCAGAGTCCTCTCCTTCTGTACTTGTGTGTCCCTTGTCTTGCACATGTTTATTGTACTTGTCTATATTTCCCCTTTTCCCTGTAAAGCGCCATGGAATAAATGGCGCTATATAAATGTATAATAATAATAATAATAATAATCAATACGTTATCACATCCTGTGGAGAGGTGATTACTTTTTTCCACGGGAACCCCTGTAAGTGCATCTCTGGCGCTGTGTACAATGAATTTAATCTTTAATGGAAATAAAGAATCTTCTCTTATTAATAACACAGAGAACAAATGACTGCCATACACAACACAATCCCTTATACCAAGACCAATACCACCACATACAGGAAGAAATACCAAAACACTATGACCAGACTACATAGTAACTGAATAATACTACACATGGGACAAATACTGCCACACCATGACCAGACCACATAGTAACCAAATAATACTACTTACAAGGGACAAACACTGCCACACCATCACCAGGCCACATATTACCACCACATAGTGACCAAATAATATGACATATTACCAGCATATATGGACCAAATAATACCACATACAAGGAGAAATACAGCCACACGTGACCTGACCACAAATTACCACCACATAGTGACCGAATATTATAATACTGATTATGAATATAAACCACAATACTAACAACACTGTTATTACCACCAGTGACATTATACACAGGAGCTCTGTATATAGTGTCAATGTACAGGTAATACAGTGATCACAGGTGACTTTATACACAAGAGCTCTGTATATAGTGTCGGTGTACAGATAATACAGTGATCACTATTGACATTATACACAGGAGCTCAGTATAGACTGTCAGCGTACAGGTAATACAGTGATCACCAGTGACATTAAACACAAGATCTCTGTTTACAATGTCAGTGTACAGATAATACAGTGATCACCAGAGGCATTATACACAGTAGCTCTGTATATAGTGTCAGTGTACAAGTAATACAGTGATCACAGGTGACTTTACACACAAGAGCTCTGTATATAGTGTCAGTGTACAGGTAATACAGTGATCACCAGTAGCATTATACACAGGAGCTCTGTATATAGCATCAGTGTACAGGTAATACAGTGATCAGCAGTAACATAATACAGAGGAGATTTTTATATATTGTCAGTGTACAGGTAATACACTGATTACGCACAGGAGCTCTGTTCCCAGTATATAGTGTGCGTGTACATGTAATACATTGACTCACCAGTGACGTCTGTAGTTGAAGTCCTTCATCTTCGCTTTTTTTCATTAACCAGCACAAACCGCCATCACTTCTTCCAGCCAGGACTCGTCTCTGCAAAAAAATAACACAGTCATCAATAGCTTCCAGAGCACGTTCCCCACTTTTTCCCTGACTTCTACGCTACATCAGATGAAGAAGAAAAGCGACATAGTACCATCCTGCACAGTAGCAGGACCTTCCCTTTGTCCCTCTATGGAAAACCGTTTCCTAAAAAGTAAATTATATTACAGTTGTAATTAGAGTTGAGCGAAACGAGTCGAAAAAATTCAAAAGTCGCCGACTTTTGGCAAAGTCGGGTTTCATGAAACGAAACCCGACCCTAGGATGAGGTCGGCCACGAGGTCGGCGACTTACGCGCCAAAGTCGCGTTTCAAAAGTTTGTTTTGCGCTCTTTTTCAGCCAATCAGGATCCACGGACACTGTGGGCAACGTGATGACATAGGCAGGGGTCACCACCATCTTTCAGAAGGGCATGCAAGTGATTGGCTTGCTTTGGTGGGCGTCACAGGGGGTATAAAAGGGCGTGCACGCCGACCGCCATCTTACTTCTGCCGATCTTAGCATAGGGAGAGGTTGCTGCTGATTCTGTAGGGAGAGCGTTAGGCAGGGAAGAAGACAAAAAAACTGCTTCTGCTTCTAGCGATTTGGCCTGCACAACACACCAGTCACTGTGTGTGCAGTGCAAGGGGAGGCTATATAGTGGTGTATCAGTGGTGTTGGTTGTTGGGCTGCCTTCTAAGGCTTCCTGACATTCCTGCATTGCTGTTTACCCACTGCTCCGCAAACTGCTTTTTTAAAAGCAATCCCAATTTTTTTTTTGTCCTGCTGAGAAGACAAAAAAACTGCTTCTGCTACTTGCAATTTGGCCTGCAAAACACACCAGTCACTGTGTGTGCAGTGCAAGGGGAGGCTATATAGTGGTGTATCAGTGGTGTTGGTTGTTGGGCTGCCTTCTAAGGCTTCCTGACATTCCTGCATTGCTGTTTACCCACTGCTCCGCAAACTGCTTTTTTAAAAGCAATCCAATCTCCCTTATCCTCTAGTCACTTTTGTCACAGCTGTGCCATCGAGCCTGTCACATAGCGCTCAGATATTCATTGGGCCTCACACAATCCAAAAGTGTCCAGTATCCAAAAGTGTGTGCAGAGATTCAAAATCTCCCTTATCCTCTAGTCACTTTGGTAACAGCTGTGCCATCGAGCCTGTCACATAGCGCTCAGATATCAGTGGGCCTCACACAATCCAAAAGTGTCCATCCAGTGTCCAAAAGTGTGTGCAGAGATTCAAAATCTCCCTTATCCTCTAGTCACTTTGGTCACAGCTGTGCCATCGAGCCTGTCACATAGCGCTCAGATATCAGTGGGCCTCACACAATCCAAAAGTGTCCATCCAGTGTCCAAAAGTGTGTGCAGAGATTTAAAATCTCCCTTATCCTCTAGTCCCTTTGGTCACAGCTGTGCCATCGAGCCTGTCACATAGCGCTCAGATATCAGTGGGCCTCACACAATCCAAAAGTGTCCATCCAGTGTCCAAAAGTGTGTGCAGAGATTCAAAATCTCCCTTATCCTCTAGTCACTTTTGTCACAGCTGTGCCATCGAGCCTGTCACATAGCGCTCAGATATTCATTGGGCCTCACACAATCCAAAAGTGTCCAGTGTCCAAAAGTGTGTGCAGAGATTCAAAATCTCCCTTATCCTCTAGTCACTTTGGTCACAGCTGTGCCATCGAGCCTGTCACATAGCGCTCAGATATAAGTGGGCCTCACACAATCCAAAAGTGTCCATCCAGTGTCCAAAAGTGTGTGCAGAGATTCAAAATCTCCCTTATCCTCTAGTCACTTTGGTCACAGCTGTGCCATCGAGCCTGTCACATAGCGCTCAGATATTCATTGGGCCTCACACAATCCAAAAGTGTCCAGTGTCCAAAAGTGTGTGCAGAGATTCAAAATCTCCCTTATCCTCTAGTCACTTTGGTCACAGCTGTGCCATCGAGCCTGTCACATAGTGCTCAGATATCAGTGGGCCTCACACAATCCAAAAGTGTCCATCCAGTGTCCAAAAGTGTGTGCAGAGATTCAAAATCTCCCTTATCCTCTAGTCACTTTGGTCACAGCTGTGCCATCGAGCCTGTCACATAGCGCTCAGATATTCATTGGGCCTCACACAATCCAAAAGTGTCCAGTGTCCAAAAGTGTGTGCAGAGATTCAAAATCTCCCTTATCCTCTAGTCACTTTGGTCACAGCTGTGCCATCGAGCCTGTCACATAGCGCTCAGATATCAGTGGGCCTCACACAATCCAAAAGTGTCCATCCAGTGTCCAAAAGTGTGTGCAGAGATTCAAAATCTCCCTTATCCTCTAGTCACTTTTGTCACAGCTGTGCCATCGAGCCTGTCACATAGTGCTCAGATATTCATTGGGCCTCACACAATCAAAAAGTGTCCAATGTCCAAAAGTGTGTGCAGAGATTCAAAATCTCCCTTATCCTCTAGTCACTTTGGTCACAGCTGTGCCATCGAGCCTGTCACATAGCGCTCAGATATCAGTGGGCCTCACACAATCCAAAAGTGTCCATCCAGTGTCCAAAAGTGTGTGCAGAGATTCAAAATCTCCCTTATCCTCTAGTCACTTTGGTCACAGCGTGCCATCGAGCCTGTCACATAGCGCTCAGATATTCATTGGGCCTCACACAATCCAAAAGTGTCCAGTGTCCAAAAGTGTGTGCAGAGATTCAAAATCTCCCTTATCCTCTAGTCACTTTGGTCACAGCTGTGCCATCGAGCCTGTCACATAGCGCTCAGATATCAGTGGGCCTCACACAATCCAAAAGTGTCCATCCAGTGTCCAAAAGTGTGTGCAGAGATTCAAAATCTCCCTTATCCTCTAGTCACTTTGGTCACAGCTGTGCCATCGAGCCTGTCACATAGCGCTCAGATATCAGTGGGCCTCACACAATCCAAAAGTGTCCAGTGTCCAAAAGTGTGTGCAGAGATTCAAAATCTCCCTTATCCTCTAGTCACTTTGGTCACAGCTGTGCCATCGAGTCTGTCACATAGCGCTCAGATATCAGTGGGCCTCACACAATCCAAAAGTGTCCAGTGTCCACAAGTGTCTGCAGAAATTCAAAATCTCCCCTGTCCTATAGACACCTTGTACCTTGTTTTACATTACTATATAGTTTGTTGGATTTTGTCTACATTTCTACCAAAAATGAGGAAGGCTGGTGGAAGAGGCCGTGGAATTGGGCGGGGGTTGGCAGCTGGTAATGATGGTGTTGGTGGTGGATCTGATGGTAGTGGCAAGAGCAAAATAGGACCGAATGCAGGAGGTGCTGACCCTGCGTCATCGTCTGGCTACATAAGGCCTCGAACGCTTAGTTTTCTAGGAGTTGGCAAACCGCTTTTAAAGCCAGAGCATCAGGAAAAAGTTTTGTCTTACATTGCTGACTCAGCCTCCAGCTCTATCGCCTCCTCTTCTTCAGTTGTAAAAAGTAAAAGCACTGAGTCGTCATTGGAGGCTCATGTTCATGAACCACACCTTTCCTTGTGTCCTTCACCCCAACCAAGATTGAAGGATGACGCAGGCCATACTACTGATTACTCCATGGAGCTGTTTTCACATACCATGCCTGGATTATCAAGTCAAATGGTGAATTACCCAGGCCAAGATGAATCTGACATGGAGTGCACTGATGCACAGCCGCTGATGGATGATTCTGCTGGTACATTCACTCAGAGCACTACATTGTCCTCGCAGTGTACAGAGCCAGATTCTGACCCTGATGAGACTCAGGTGCCCCTTCCCGCACACTATACCACCATACACGGTGACACAGAGGAAGGTGCACATGACATAGAAGAGGAGGTGATGGATGACCCAGTTGTTGACCCAGATTGGCATCCATTGGGGGAAGAGGGTGCTGCTTCCAATAGCTCAGATGAGGAGCATCCACAGCAGACATCGACATCGCAACAGCTGTTATCTGGCAGGCCCGGAGCACTCCAAAGACAGGTTCCAAACATCAAAAGAGTTGCTGGACAGCTTGTCCAGAGGGTCAAAAGATCACAGCGTGCTAGGCCGCAAAATGTCTGCCAAAGTAGGAAGAGTGCAGTGTGGCACTTTTTTGAACAAAATCCTCATGATCAGGCCAAGGTTATCTGTAAGAAGTGCGCAAAGACCTTTAGCCGAGGGAAAAATCTGAAAAATTTCAATACCAGTTGCATGCTTAGACATTTAACCAGCATGCACTTGCAAGCGTGGACACAACACCAAACCTCAAGTGCCACATGTGCAACTGATCACAACGAAGGTAGTCAGCAACGCTACATTGTTTCCCCCACTGTAAGCCCACCGGTTAGCACAGCAGCAAATGTTGAGGTGTCGTTGCAAGACCACAGCAGTCAGGGAATCCCACTGTTATATCAACGAAAGACTGATTCTAGGCCATCAGAAAGAACACCAACTCCATCACCATCATCAATCCTCTCTCAGTCCGCCCTGTCCACCGCTACTTCCACCATATGCAGCTCTCAAGTCCAGCTCACCCTCCCAGACACTATGAGTAGGTCAAGAAAGTACTCAGTCTCTCATCCGCGTACACTGGGTTTGAACGCCCACATTGCCAAACTAATCTCGTTTGAGATGATGCCCTTTCGGTTGGTGGAAAGCACAGCTTTCCGCGAACTCATGGCCTTTGCAGTACCACGCTATGACCTACCCAGTCGCCACTTCTTCTCTCGCAAAGCCATCTCAGCCCTCCACCATCATGTGAAAGACCGCATTGTCCATGCACTCAAGCAGTCAGTGAGCGGAAAGGTGCACCTCACAACTGATGCATGGTCCAGTCGGCATGGCCAGGGCCGTTACGTGTCCATCACTGCGCACTGGGTTAATGTGGTGGATGCAGGGTCCACAGGGGACAGCGGTGGTGGGACAGTGCTGCCTAGCCCACGGTATAGGAAACAGTTGGCTGTAGGCGTTCGACCCTCCTCCTCCTCCTCCTCCTCCAGAAGCGAAAGCTCGTCCACAGAGCGCAGTCGTACGAGCACTCCATCTGCAGCTGCCACTGTTGCACACGATGTGTCCCCCTATCGAGCAGCTAGTGGAAAGCGTCAGCAGGCTGTGTTGCAGATGATGTGTTTGGGCGACAGACACACCGCCGAGGTGCTGGCCGAGTACTTTCAGCGACAAACTGAGTCATGGCTGGGCAGTGTACATCTTGAGGCAGGCAAGGTAGTTAGTTATAACAGCCGTAATTTTGTGGCAGCCATAGCCCTTTCAAAACTCAGCCACATACCTTGCTTGGCTCACACCTTGAACCTGGTGGTGCAGTGCTTCCTCAAAAATTATCCGGAGTTAACAGCCCTGCTCCAGAAGGTGCGAAGACTGTGCGCGCACATCCGCCGGTCGCCTGTACACTCCGTTCGTGTGCAGAAGCTGCAGCGATTGCTCCACCTTCCCAACCACCGCCTCATTATCGACATTGCAACAAGGTGGAACTCCACCCTGCACATGGTGGAGCGGCTGTGGGAGCAGAGGCAGGCCATAATGCATTTGTGGGAGGATACACGGCCAGGCACTTTGAGAGCAGACATGGAGTTGACAGGTGTGCAGTGGTCGAAGCTGAAAGACCTTTGTAAAGTCCTTCAGTGTTTTGAGGAATGCACACGGCTGGTAAGCGCAGATGACGCCATCCTAAGCATGAGCATCCCACTTATGCGTCTGCTCATGCAAACTTTGACGCACCTTAAGGAGCAGGCGTCTGCAGCCAATGTTGATGAGGAGGAAGAGGAGGAGGGAATCCTTGATGACATTCAGCCATTGTCTGCTCAGGGACCTCTCCTGGACGAGGTGGAGGAAGAAGAGGAGGAGGAGGATGATGATGGGGATGATTACTTAGGGGAGGAGGATGCATCTCGTGGGGCAAGTGAAAATGTTGGCGTGGCAAGGTCTGGTACAGGGTTTGTGCGTGACTGGAGGGATGTGGATTTGCCAGAAAGTGCTCCTCCACCCAGCACTCGCAGTCCATCATTGACACCGGGAACATTGGCCCACATGTCAGATTATGCCTTGCGGATCCTAAAAAGGGACCCCCGCATTGCCAAAATGATGAACGATGACGACTACTGGTTGGCCAGCATCCTGGATCCACGCTATAAAGGCAAATTACAAAACATCATGCCACAGGAGAACCTTGACCTAATATTGGCTAATAAACAAGCAACTCTGGTAAATCGGTTGCTTGAGGCATTCCCAGCACACAGCAGCGGTGATGGTTCTGACACGAGCCGTACGGGCCGGGGGCAGCTTGGCAGAGGTGTTCGTGGTGCACACAGCAGAAGTGGCGTTGGAGACAGGGGTTTCATGACAATGTTGTGGACTGATTTTTCAAAGACCGCTCACACAACTGGTAATACTGCATCGATGGAAAGTGACAGGAGACAGCAGTTGTCAACTATGGTTACAAACTACTTTTCCTCCCATATCGATGTTCTCCCACACAGGTCATTCCCCTTTGACTATTGGGCCGCTAAACTGGACACCTGGCCTGAAATGGCCCAATATGCCTTACAGGAGCTCGCTTGCCCAGCTGCAAGTGTGCTATCGGAAAGAGTCTTCAGTGCAGCTGGATCAATCCTGACAGAAAAAAGGACCCGTCTGTCAACCCAAAATGTGGATGATCTAACCTTCATTAAAATGAACCACGCATGGGTTTCCAAGGATTTTGTCCCACCTTCCCCTGATGACACATAGGGTGACAGAAAAATGGCTTGCTTTGGTCCACCTCTTCCTGGTACTTCACCTATTTCGCCTTTTGCATCAGCTGAATGTCCAACATCAACATATGCCACTTTCTAAAACTCCCTAACTGTGCTGCCTCCCCCCCCATGGCCGGGGTCACCACCTAGCGCACGACACCGTGCGAGTGCCGTTGCCCTGGATAGGTGGGTAGGCCGACTCTTGGGCGCGGGCACTGGCACAGGGTCCCTCATAGTGCAATCAAGTGTCTCTGATGGTGGTGGTGCACATCCGCCGTCAGACACACCGCTGTACTATGAGGGGCCCAGTGCCAGTACCGACGCCCACGAGTGGGCCCCCCTTGCTTGGGCAGGGCCCCAGCATTTGCAATATTTACCTCTCCCTGCTCCTCCGCTGTGTAATCTGGCCCGTCAAATCCATACTGTGCCTGACACCGTCTGAGCCTGCCCCCTGATGTATAGACATATATTTTGAATGTGTACGCTATCCATACATGTTATCCGGGGATACGGTACCCTTTCTAACCTTTGTGCAATCACGTGCAATCCATACTGGGCCTAACACCGTCTGAGCCTGCCTCCTGAGACATATATTTTGAATGTGTACGCTATCCATACATGTTATCCGGGGATACGGTACCCTTTCTAACCTTTGTGCAATCACGTGCAATCCATACTGGGCCTAACACCATCTGAGCCTGCCTCCTGAGACATATATTTTGAATGTGTACGCTATCCATACATGTTATCCGGGGAAACGGTACCCTTTCTAACCTTTGTGCAATCACGTGCAATCCATACTGGGCCTAACACCGTCTGAGCCTGCCTCCTGAGACATATATTTTGAATGTGTACGCTATCCATACATGTTATCTGGGGAAACGGTACCCTTTCTAACCTTTGTGCAATCACGTGCAATCCATACTGGGCCTAACACCGTCTGAGCCTGCCTCCTGAGACATATATTTTGAATGTGTACGCTATCCATACATGTTATCCGGGGAAACGGTACCCTTTCTAACCTTTGTGCAATCACGTGCAATCCATACTGGGCCTAACACCGTCTGAGCCTGCCTCCTGAGACATATATTTTGAATGTGTACGCTATCCATACATGTTATCCGGGGAAACGGTACCCTTTCTAACCTTTGTGCAATCACGTGCAATCCATACTGGGCCTAACACCGTCTGAGCCTGCCTCCTGAGACATATATTTTGAATGTGTACGCTATCCATACATGTTATCCGGGGAAACGGTACCCTTTCTAACCTTTGTGCAATCACGTGCAATCCATACTGGGCCTAACACCGTCTGAGCCTGCCTCCTGAGACATATATTTTGAATGTGTACGCTATCCATACATGTTATCTGGGGATACGGTACCCTTTCTAACCTTTGTGCAATCACGTGCAATCCATACTGGGCCTAACACCGTCTGAGCCTGCCTCCTGAGACATATATTTTGAATGTGTACGCTATCCATACATGTTATCCGGGGATACGGTACCCTTTCTAACCTTTGTGCAATCACGTGCAATCCATACTGGGCCTAACACCATCTGAGCCTGCCTCCTGAGACATATATTTTGAATGTGTACGCTATCCATACATGTTATCCGGGGAAACGGTACCCTTTCTAACCTTTGTGCAATCACGTGCAATCCATACTGGGCCTAACACCGTCTGAGCCTGCCTCCTGAGACATATATTTTGAATGTGTACGCTATCCATACATGTTATCTGGGGAAACGGTACCCTTTCTAACCTTTGTGCAATCACGTGCAATCCATACTGGGCCTAACACCGTCTGAGCCTGCCTCCTGAGACATATATTTTGAATGTGTACGCTATCCATACATGTTATCCGGGGAAACGGTACCCTTTCTAACCTTTGTGCAATCACGTGCAATCCATACTGGGCCTAACACCGTCTGAGCCTGCCTCCTGAGACATATATTTTGAATGTGTACGCTATCCATACATGTTATCCGGGGAAACGGTACCCTTTCTAACCTTTGTGCAATCACGTGCAATCCATACTGGGCCTAACACCGTCTGAGCCTGCCTCCTGAGACATATATTTTGAATGTGTACGCTATCCATACATGTTATCCGGGGAAACGGTACCCTTTCTAACCTTTGTGCAATCACGTGCAATCCATACTGGGCCTAACACCGTCTGAGCCTGCCTCCTGAGACATATATTTTGAATGTGTACGCTATCCATACATGTTATCTGGGGATACGGTACCCTTTCTAACCTTTGTGCAATCACGTGCAATCCATACTGGGCCTAACACCGTCTGAGCCTGCCTCCTGAGACATATATTTTGAATGTGTACGCTATCCATACATGTTATCCGGGGATACGGTACCCTTTCTAACCTTTGTGCAATCACATGCAATCCATACTGGGCCTAACACCGTCTGAGCCTGCCTCCTGAGACATATATTTTGAATGTGTACGCTATCCATACATGTTATCCGGGGATACGGTACCCTTTCTAACCTTTGTGCAATCACATGCAATCCATACTGGGCCTAACACCGTCTGAGCCTGCCTCCTGAGACATATATTTTGAATGTGTACGCTATCCATACATGTTATCTGGGGATACGGTACCCTTTCTAACCTTTGTGCAATCACGTGCAATCCATACTGGGCCTAACACCGTCTGAGAATGATAGATGGGGCCCACCATACACTGGAACATTCCAAAGGTGGACATCAGACACTGGAGCAGCATTTACAGGGCCCATTATACACTAGAGCATTAGAAATGGGGCCCATTATGTTTGGAGCATTATTTGGGCCCATAAGACAGTAGAGCTTCATCCATGGGGACCAACATATACTGTAGCATTATGTGGAGCTCATCATATACTGTTTCAAACATTATATGGGACCAATGATTCTGTATGGAGAAATAGATGGGCCTCGTCATGAGATGTAAAAAGTGAGGTATTTTTCATTGTACTATACCGCTATTTCTCTGCCGTATCGGAGCATGATGAGTTGTGGTATGTGTTAAAGGGGCGCTCTTTCGCCCAGGGCACATGAAAACCTGGAGCCAGCCCTCCCCCCCCACAGTCTGTAGCCAAATAACCCCCATTTTTCAGTGCGTAACTTGTATTATGAAGTTAATTAAGGTTGACAAGCTTAAGTAAGAAGAATTGATGCTTTTGGCATTCAAATGGGCACTGTTGGTGTGTTTCCTGTCCTCCTCTCACTGCCGACTTTTATTCCCCATTGACTTACATTGGGTTTTGTGTTTTGGGACGACCCCGACTTTTCCCTATAATCGGACGATCTTGCTCGACCCGACTTTTGGAAAAGTCGGGTTTCACGAAACGAAACGCGACCCTAAAAAACCAAAAGTCGCTCAACTCTAGTTGTAATAATGTCCCTAATTGGACCCTAAAGAAATTATATTCCCCACTTGTCACCATAAACTAATATAGCATGTTCCTCATTCTGGCCATGGAACAGTAATTAAGTCCCTCATCCTGTCCCCCTTTATTTAATAATCTCACCCAGCCTGGCCCCCTTTATTTTATAATATGCCCAGCCTGGCCCCCTTTATTATATAATATGCCCAGCCTGGCCCCCTTTATTTTATAATATTCCCCAGCCTGGCCCCCTTTATTTTGTAATATGCCCCAGCCTGGCCCCCTTTATTTTGCAATATGCCACAGCCTGGCCCCCTTTATTTTATAATATGCCCCAGCCTGGCCCCCTTTATTTTATAATATGCCCCAGCCTGGCCTCCTTTATTTTACAATATGCCCCAGCCTGGCTTCCTACGTCCTTTGTCCTGCCTGGCCCCCAGATATCCATCCTGCTTCCCCAGCTATACATACTGGCCCCCCATATGTGTATCCATCCTGGCCACCCCCGTATGTGTATCCATCCTGACCACCCCCGTATGTGTATCCATCCTGGCCACCACCGTATGTGTATCCATCCTGGCCACCACCGCATGTATATCCAACCTGGCCACTCCAGTATGTGTATCCATCCTGGCCACACCATATGTGTATCCATCCTGGCCACCCCGTATGTATATCCATCCTGGCCCCCTTCCCCCATATGTGTGTCCAGCCTTGCCCCCTTCCCCCATAAATGTATCCATCCTGGCCCTCTTCACCCCGTAAGTGTATCCTGTTATGATTCGGTCACCGAGGAGGAAAGCAAGACCAAGCTAAGCCACAGAAAACCAGAGAGGTTGGTAACTAAGTGGATTGCAGACCCCTGATCCTATCCACACAACTAGCAGTAGCTGTGGAGCGTACCTACGATGATTCTAGACGCTTCGACACAGCCGGAGAACTAAATAAGCCTAAAGCAAGAAAGGGAAAATCTAAACTGCCCCAGAGCAGACCCCAAAGGAATAGACAGCCCCCAAACATATATTGTTGGTGAGACAAGATGAAAACACAAACGCAGGTAGGAAAATAGGCTGAGCAAACGATGGGGCCCACACTAACTAGACAGGACAGGAAAGGAAAGACACTGTCTGCAATCACGCAAAAAACCCTGCAAAAAATGTCCAACACGTCTGATAGAAAAATACTGAAGTCACTCGACTTCGCTCACTATATCAGCACTCTGGCATATTCTGAGAGCAGAGCAAAAAGAGGCCAATCTAATAAGGGACAAAAACTAACTGGCACAAGCAGTAACATAAGGATGGAAATTCAGCACAGCCCCAGCCGGGACTGGCTGACCACACAAAACTGAATAGACAAAACCAAATCAAATGTGAACAATAGCAAAAGAACACTTAGCTTGAGCATGCAGGGACTGAGCTGGAAACTAAGACCTCAGGAGGCAAGAAAAAATCACCAGCAGGGATAGAGGGAGTCGGCTGTCTTAAATCCAGTCAGAAACTCCAGATGTCCAATCGTCCTCCTCATTATCAGGTGGCAGGCCTCTGTTAATTAGATCAGCTCCATTACCTTCTGTAACCTCCAGAGGGAGCCTGGAAAGAGAACCCGCGACCCCTCTGTCAATATAACCAGCTCCACTACCTTCACTAGTAACCAGAGATAGGCTAGAAAGTGAATTCACAACAGTATCCATCCTGGCCCCCTTCCCACTGTATATGTATCCATCCTGGCCCCTTTGCCCCCATATGTGTATCCATCCTGGCCCCCTTCTCCGTATGTGTATCCATCCTGGCCCCCTTCCCCATATATATATCCATCCTGGCCCCCTTCCCCCATATATATATCCAATCTAGGCCTCTTCCCCTTTATATATATCCATCCTGGGCCTCTTCAACCGTATATACAGTATAGAGGCAGGGATGTAGATTTAGATGTAAGCTAAGATAGTTAACTGGTTTTAGCCAGAGTAGTAATAGTTAAATGTTTAACCCAATAGGAAGCTAGCTAGTGGGAGGAGCTAGTTCTGAGGTAACTGGATTGTTCTAGAAAGAGTTGTGAGGTAAAGAGTGAAGTGAACAGAAGCAGTGCCAGAGGGCGAGACACAGGGAAGTGAGGGCTCAGGTTACAGAAAAGATGGAAACTGTCGACAGGAAGCAAGTGGGACTGGGCAGCCTGAGGTGAGGGAACAAATGGCGAAGCTTTTGGCCAACTCCTGAGATGTTCCTGAATGGAAGAGGAACAGGGAGCCCCTGGAACAAGCGAGACTGTCATCTCAGTTAGCTGTGATACTGGGTACCTGGGAACCAGATCTTGAGTCAGAAGACAGTATTATGGAGAATCTAGAGAAGGAAGTTTCTGTGTCATGTGGAAAATACTGAACTGTAACTTAAAGTTTTGCAGAAAATAAATAGAGACTCTGACAATGTTTGTGTGTGTGTGAGAAGAAAAGGAGCTGTGCACTCGGAGAACACTGGCCCACAGGTGGGTGAAGCACTGCACACACACACACAGCACATTATAAAATGGACATTCTGATTTTACAGCAGCGGAGCGTCAGGGTGTGGAAGAGTTAAAGTCCCTTGCCATGACTGACACCCTGGCCCCCATTTCATATACATAAACAGATCTTTAGATCTGGCTTCAGAGGATCAATGATGAGTGGGGAAGAAGACGCACGCACGTGCAAGGGAAGTATGGTGCTTGCTATGTCACCGGCGCTTGTAAGTTATGTTGTCACACCCACAGGGGCATGATAACTTGCTTAGTGTGCCAACTAGTCTGAAGACACTGTTAGGCAGTGTGTCTACATATGCAGACACAACTGCTGGAGGCATGGGGGACCACATGTAGGCTCCTCAGAGTCACTTCACTTTAATTGGTCTATAAAAAATTTTAATTTGAACATTTTGGCAGACAAATAAAAATTGCTACCAAACTTTTAACCCTTCTAACATCCTAACAAAATAAGGCTAGTTTCACACTAGCGTATGGCAGAGCTACGTACTTCCTCTGTGAAGCTCCACCAACTGACGCACCTCCTCCATTCAGCTCCGCCTATGTTGGCATATACATCTTATACATCTTTACATAAATAATTAGGAAGCATTATAAAATATAAATTTTGATGGGACATCTTATATATACTGTATGCAGTGAGCACCATTTTGCAGCTGTGAAAATCTTTCAGAATTTTTGAATGATTTTCCACAAAATTGTTGAGTGAAAGTGAGCACTTGTGCATGAGAAATATGAGGTTGGGAAATGATGTTGGCTCTGAAGGTCAGGCGCACTGTCAGTGATACTGAAGATAGAATGACACCTTAAAGTTACAATTAAGAGTTTAATGCTCAAATGACTAATTAAAACTTATCTGATCATGATGATTATCATAATCTACATTACTATTCAATCTTTTACATGGAGAAAAACATCAATATAGTAAAAATCTGAATTGGGTAAATGGAACATTAACTTCATACCTTATCATAAATTCCATCAAAAGCATAAACTGCTTAATACAACATGTGGTCATCATAGTCCAAATTCCCTGCATCAAGCATATTGCATGCATAATAAGCCTAGTCTATCACATTTCTCTAAACGTTATAAGATGTGACACATCTCATGTTCCAGATTTCTGCTTTAGTCATCTTTATGCATGAACGCATCTGCATGCTATGGATGTTGACTGCTTATATTGATAGTTGTGTAAAAATAATGTGATATCAGGGCCACGTGGTACTTCCTTGCTGTCCCATCATCTTATCATCAGATTCATGCTACAATTATTTAATTAGAGTAGCTTCAAAGATTTATATAAGAAAAGTTTAATGGGATTATCCGGCTTGAAATTGTTTTTTAAAGTGTGTTTAATGCAAACAACCTGAAACTTGCAAATGTGCTTAAAGAGGTTTATTAAAATCTATCTTTAAGCCCTAACCATTGTTATAAATTGCTATATTATAAAATTCCCTATTATTCCTACTACACTGCTAATCCCTAAATCTGTTTTTTATTTTAACTTCACTTTTGGCAACTTTTCTTTGTAGAGGAGTCTCATAACAGGGCGGCACTGGAGGATGGCATTGCAGTAATTTCTCTACAATTTCTATCACATCACCTACCCCATTTGAAACAAGAAATTATCATTTGGTAGCGCTTCAGTTAATTACTACAGCTTCTGTTACTGCTGTCCCCTTATTATGTGCTGTTTTGGTGGCAGAGAAATGACTGCAGCTTCAGTGACATTTTCAGTAGCCGGTGTGCCGGTGTGACAGTTTTTCTGTCCTTGCTTCTGAATTCGCCGCTTCTTTCCCTATAAAAAGACATGACAGGGGTGGTGATTGAAGCGCTTCTGCACTTCTGATCATGTGTGGTGCGCCTCTCTGAAGCTGGAAGGTGGCCAGGGTGGTAGTCATGGTGAGGGTCTGCTGTTCCGGCACACCCTGGAACCAAGCAAATAAAACATAATATCCCATCTGTGTGATATGTGTGTAATGCAAGTCACTTTTAGATTGGAGATCTCAGGTTGCATGGCCCCATTTCCAGATGTCACCGCACACTGATTGACAGAGTGTGAGTCCTTTTTTAACATCTCAACTTTACTCAACAAATTCAGTTCAGTCACAACACCGCAGGTCCAGGCTGCTCCCATGCTATCAGCCCCTGTTTGGGACTTCTGAAAATGCTCTAATTAATCTTTTCCTTGACACTACTTGAGTATGGTTTGAGAAAGACCTCTTAGTAGGTCGAAATGTAACCATAGTATACTCATATCCTGGATTACGATATTATACCCACATTTTGGATACTTCTTTTGTCTGCGGTGTTACACTATTTGATGTGTTTGAAATAAAATAAAAATCCAAAAATTTCACAAAATCTTCAAGATTTTTTGGCAAGATTAATCCACACTTGAGTGCGACTTTTTATCTACTGACACACACCACACAGTAATTCTTACTGATCACACATCCTTCCAGCTGTGCTGTCCCTTGCTCTCTGGCAATCTTTGTTCCTGTAATGTACCATCCGGTACTGCAGCTTCCCAACTAGCCAGACTAGTTCGTTCTTGGGTTTCACAACCCGTTTTCCCCTCCGAGGGTGAAAAAAAGGATGGTTCTTCCATACATTTCCAGACCGTAGGTCTCGGACGTTTCGTGATGTCCCACTGAACCTAGTCGCTGCTGTTCTCATGCTGATCCTACTTCCTCATATCTGTCACGATGACCCGTCCTGTTATGAATGAGTCACCGAAGGAGGAAAAACAAAAATACAAGCTAAGTCCAGAAAACCGGAGAGGTTGGTACCTATCGGATTGCAGACCCCTGATCCTATTCACACAACTAACAGTAGCTGTGGGGGGTTCCTACAGTGCCCTAGACCCCTAGTTCACAGCCGGAGAACTAAATAAGCCTAAAGAAAGAAAGGGGAAATCTAAACTGCCCCAGAGCAGACCCCAAAGCAATAGACAGCCCCCAACATGTATTGTCGGTGAAAAGCAGATGAAAACACAAACACAGACAGAAAGACTGGTTGAGCAAACGATGGGGCCCAACTAACTAAACAGGAAAGGACAGAAAAGATGCTGGCTGCAATCCGCAAAAATACTGCCAAAATAATGTCCAACACGTCTGATAGAAAAAAGGCCCTGAAGTCACTAGACTTCAAAAACACTATATCAGCACTCAGGTATATTCTGAAGACTGAGCAAAAGATCAACTTGACCAGAGACAAAAATGGAGCTCAGCCTGTACCAACAAGGGCAGGCAGAACACAAACACTAAGTAAACAGACAATATCTCATGGAAAAATAAGAGAGCAAATACTTAGCTTTCAGAAGACAGGTACTGAACTGGTTTGCAAGAGCTCAGAGCAGAAAGGATCACCAGCACCCCTGTAGGGCGTTGGCTGCCTTATATCCACTCAGTGATTCCGGGTGTCCAATCAGGCTCCACCTGTTCAGATGACAGGTTATTCCCAACCCAATCAATTTCACTACCTCTCTTCACCAGCAGAGGGAGTTCATCAGACATCAACGGTGAAGGGGAAAATGAACTCACAACACCGTCCTGTGTGACACGACCTGCAGGCCGGTAACTAAAACAACAAGACGCGGCACGTGATAGTCCTGTATGACTTGGCCCGAAGGCTGGTAACTAAAAAAACAAGACATGGGGAAAAGGGAAACAGTTACAACAGTGGGCCTTGCGATAGAGAAAGGGGAAGTGGAGATCTCCTGCACTGCCCTGAGTCAGTGTCCCTAACGCTCCTAACGTTCCCTATGCCGGTTACGCACCGGGCGCCAATCAGGAACCTGTCGCCCTAGCACTCCCTACACCTATTCCTTGCTAGGGAGCTGGGTGGCGCAGGCACTGGCCCCATCTCTGCACTAATACACACTAAGGAAAAACACAAACAGGGAAACACCACTTAGCTTTACTCTGTTGCACTTGCTCCTGGCAACAGAGTCCACCACCAGAATGCAGCTCTCCTCCTGAATCGCTGCCACCGAGCTCTGTCAGGGCTACAAGGAAATCCCCTATGACTCCTTCCACTCCAGCGCTAAGACAATGCTGCAAGGAATGCTCTCCAGCTCCTTCCTCCACCAAGGATGGTTGAAATGAAGACTATCACCAACACTGATTGCAACACCTGTGACTCTTTTATAGCAGCCAGAGCAATCACACCTGCATTATAATCATGTGCACTTAACTAAAGAAACCAGAGTGCAATGACGCTCACCACCACCGGGGGCAAACTTAGAACAAAAGACACCACAGTGCAATAATCCTAATGGCCACCGGGGGCAAAAACCAAACTTAAGCACAGCTTAAGAAAAAAAAAGGTTACCTGTGCTTTTTATCAGTCCTGATCCAGCATGGATCATGACAATATTTGTGTGACTTCCAGCCCTAAAGCCCTGAACTGACGGTCTCTCCTTGAACAAGTTTCCTAATCATCCTCACCAAACTCCATCCAGCTCTCTAACTGACTAATACTAGGCCGTGTCCCAACTACACTTACTCTTGCCCCTCCTAACTTGGAAATTCCCTATTTCCTTTACCGTTTCTATTCTGTTCTTATCTAATTTCCTAATCTACAGTGCCCCCCACTGTACTAAACCCTATACTACCTGTTACTATTGCTCTAACTAAATCCTACACTTGTACTATAATTCCCAAACTCTGTCCCTAGTCCCATAAAGATGCATAACTATTAGAGTTGAGCGATACCGTCCGATACTTCAAAGTATCGGATGGGAATGGATCGGCCGATCTTAAAAAAAAGTATCGGTATCGCCGATTCCGATACCGGAAGTCCCATTCAAGTCTATGGGACTTCCGGTATCGGAATAATAAAAATCCTGTTTTTTCCCTTGTACAGCCTCTCTGGGGTCTGTACGGGCCTTTCGGGGGGCTGTGCCGGCCTGCCAGGGGGTCTGTGCAGGCTCCGGTGGTCTGTGCCGGCCTGCCGGGGGGCTGTGCCGGCCTGCCAGGGGGGCTGTGCAGGCTCCGGTGGGCTGTGCCGGCCTGCCGGGGGGCTGTGCCGGCTCCGGGGGGCTGTGCCGGCCTGCCGGGGGGCTGTGCCGGCCTGCCGGGGGGCTGTGCAGGCTTCGGGGGTCTGTGCAGGCATCGTCCGATGGGACTACAAGTCCCATCGGGCGATGCCTGCTACCATGACAGTGATTGACACATTAGCCAATGATGGGACAGTAGTAGTCCCATCATCCGGCTAATGTGTTGAATGTAAAAAAAAAAAAAAAAAATTACATGCTACATACATACAACATGCATACTACATACATGCTACATTCATACTACATACTACATACATGCTACATTCATACTACATATATACTACATGCAACATACATACTACATATATACTACATGCAACATACATACTACATGCATGCAACATGCATACTACATATATACTACATGCAACATACATACTACATATATACTACATGCATGCAGCATGCATACTACATATATACTACATGCTACATACATACTACATATATGCTACATACATACTACATATATACTACATGCATGCTACATACATACTACATACATACTACATATATGCTACATACATACTACATATATACTACATGCATGCTACATACATACTGCATGCTACATACATACATGCTACATACATACCACATATATACTACATACATACTACATGCATGCTACATGCTACATACATACCACATACATACTACATACATACTACATACATACTACATGCTACATACATACCACATATATACTACATGCATGCTACATACATACTGCATGCTACATGCATGCTACATACATACTACATACATACTACATGCTACATACATACCACATATATACTACATACATACTACATACAATACATTCATACAATACATACATAGACATACAGTACATATAACATAGAGTAACATACTTACCAATACTTGTCACATTGTTCCCCGAAGCCATTGTCTTTTACGGAATAAATATTAACATAACAAACCACAAAAATACTCACCCACGATCCGAAGCAGTCCACGAGTGTGTCCCACGACGATCTTGGGTAGAGAACTGCAGCATCAGCTGTTGCTGCCGTTCTCTACGGGCTGCAGGAATCCAATGACGGAAGGTAGGTATCCTTCCGCACTGTATTCCCACGCAGCAATGGCATAAAGTGAGACTAGGGACTTTTTTTTTTTTTAAGTGGCGGAGGAATACAGTGCGGAAGGATACCTACCTTCCGTCATTGGATTCCTGCAGCCCGTAGAGAACAGCAGCAACAGCTGATGCTGCAGTTCTCTACCCAAGATCGTCGTGGGACACACTCGTGGACTGCTTCGGATCGTGGGTGAGTATTTTTGTGGTTTGTTATGTTAATATTTATTCCGTAAAAGACAATGGCTTCGGGGAACAATGTGACAAGTATTGGTAAGTATGTTACTCTATGTTATATGTACTGTATGTCTATGTATGTATTGTATGAATGTATTGTATGTAGTATGTATGTAGTATATATGTGGTATGTATGTAGCATGTAGTATGTATGTAGTATGTATGTAGCATGCATGTAGCATGCAGTATGTATGTAGCATGCATGTAGTATATATGTAGTATGTATGTAGCATGTAGTATGTATGTAGTATGTATGTAGTATGTATGTGGTATGTATGTAGCATGTAGTATGCATGTAGTATGTATGTAGTATATATGTGGTATGTATGTAGCATGTATGTATGTAGCATGCAGTATGTATGTAGCATGCATGTAGTATATATGTAGTATGTATGTAGCATATATGTAGTATGTATGTAGCATGTAGTATGTATGTAGCATGCAGTATGTATGTAGCATGCATGTAGTATATATGTAGTATGTATGTAGCATATATGTAGTATGTATGTAGTATATATGTAGTATGTATGTAGCATGTAGTATGTATGTAGCATGCATGTAGTATATATGTAGTATGTATGTAGCATGTAGTATGTATGTAGTATGTATGTAGTATGTATGTGGTATGTATGTAGCATGTAGCATGCATGTAGTATGTATGTAGTATATATGTGGTATGTATGTAGCATGTAGTATGTATGTAGCATGCAGTATGTATGTAGCATGCATGTAGTATATATGTAGTATGTAGCATATATGTAGTATGTATGTAGCATGTAGTATGTATGTAGCATGCAGTATGTATGTAGCATGCATGTAGTATATATGTAGTATGTATGTAGCATATATGTAGTATGTATGTAGTATATATGTAGTATGTATGTAGCATGTAGTATGTATGTAGCATGCATGTAGTATATATGTAGTATGTATGTAGCATGTAGTATGTATGTAGCATGCATGTAGTATGTATGTAGTATGTATGTAGTATATATGTAGTATGTATGTAGCATGTAGTATGTATGTAGCATGCATGTCGTATATATGTAGTATGTATGTAGTATGTATGTAGTATGTATGTAGTATGTATGTAGTATATATGTGTTATGTATGTAGTATGTATGTGGTATGTATGTGGTATGTATGTAGTATGTATGTAGTATGTATGTAGCATGTAGTATGTATGTAGCATGCATGTAGTATGTATGTAGTATTTTTTTTTTTTTTTTTTTTTTTTTTTTTAACATTTAACACATTAGCCGGATGATGGGACTACTACTGTCCCATCATTGGCTAATGTGTCAATCACTGTCATGGTAGCAGGCATCGCCAGATGGGACTTGTAGTCCCATCGGACGATGCTTGCACAGACCCCCGGACATCAGCACAGCCCCCCGGCAGGCCGGCACAGCCCCCCGGCAGGCCGGCACAGACCCCCACAGGGTGCACAGACCACCGGCAGGCCGGCACAGCCCCCCGGCAGGCCGGTACAGACCCCCACAGGGTGCACAGACCACCGGCAGGCCGGCACAGCCCCCCGGCAGGCCGGTACAGACCCCGGGCAGTCCACACAGCCCCCCGGCAGGCCGGCACAGCCCCCCGGCAGGCCGGCAGAGACCCCCGGAAGGCCCGAAATGATGGCGCATCATGATGCGCACACACCGCGCATCATGATGACGTCAGGCTGTCAATCAACTTTGAACTTCCGATTCCGATGCCGACTTCCGATATTGAAAAAATATCGGAAGTCGGTATCGGAATTCCGATACAGCAAGTATCGGCCGATACCCGATACTTGCGGTATCGGAATGCTCAACACTAATAACTATACATTACACATACATCATCACATAATAAAGCATCTTACACATAAAACATACCCTTTTTACTAGGAAGGGATGCAGGGCATGACTTGACTCCAACACACCCTTACATGTACTCTTGGCTTTATAGGATGACTGCAGTGAGGGAAAGAAGCTGTGTACATGCCCAAGGCAAGTATAGTGCTAGTGCTGGTGCATATGTGGCGCCCCTGAGGCTCAGTCGCCACTGAGGTACTGCACCTCCTCATGAGGTGTGGTGCCCCACCATCCAGGTAAGTTGGAGGCTCCTGACCACGCTCCAACACTCGCACCCTACACAACAGGGTAGTTCAGCAAAGCCACATTGCGGCTCCTTGCTTAGAGAGTAGCAGAGCACCTTTGGTGGTTCCCTGCTTGGAACACGAAACGTGCTGGGAGGCGGGTGGAATTGAGAATACATAAAAGAGTGGGAAGGTTTAGGATTACAGGTCAGTCTGGGAGAGGAAGCCACTCAGAGAGGAGTGAGGAAAGAAGATCCCTGAGAGAGGGATGGAGGAAGGAGGTGCTGCAGCAGACCTGAGTGACCCGGGTCTGCTGGCACGGGAAAGGAAAGGAAGGGGAAAGACTTTGAACTGAAACCTGATCTTCCATAGGAGAGAAAGATTAGAACGGAACGAAGGAGTAAAAGGGAACAGAGAGGACGTGGGTTAGAGGAAGAACCCTGCCTAGAAGTTCTAAGCGCAAGGCCGGGGACCGGTCCCGAGGTTGTATGGACACTAATGGTTCTGCAGCAGACACCGGTGGAGTAGTGGGCTGTAAATGCACTACTCCCATCTAAGACTTGGGGGCACAACAGCAACATTGTTAGTGAGCCGGGATTCAGGAGTAAGGAGTCCCCGAAGCCAGCAACAGCTGTCTGCCGTACAAGTAGAATTCTTGGGAACATCTGTCAGGAGGCACTCCAGTGTAACTCAGTACTGGGAGTACTTCACACTTAAAGGCGCTATAGAGGAGACATTCAGAAAGGCACATGTTGGCGGAGCGTTGGAAGGGAGCATTCCATCTTGCCTGGAGGTTGACTGAGTCCCTGACCCGGAGAACACGGCACGGAGGCAGGCACCGGTGTATACTACAGACTGTGAGTAAAGCTTTGGAACTGCAAGCCCTGGTGTCCTCCATTCATTCTTGCGCCAATGCATCCAGCCCCGCTACATCTGGGTACCAGCTTCTACACCGTGTGTGCCTCTCCTCTTCCCCCACATCTACACCGCCCTGGGGCTACAGCTCCACCTGTGGGGAGCTTCACCATCTTGGCTGCAACACACCACCAGCCCCAGAGGATCTGCATGCAGCATCGGCCTAACATCTCACTTGCCGAACACCACAGGTGGCGTAACGAACTATTCGCGCCCAGGGCCACGGACCGGGTCATTGCTGCTGTGACACATCCCACTGATACCGGCCCGGTACCAAGTATCCCACAGCCCTGGGAGGGCGACCCACATGTAAGTTATGTTATCATGCCCACAGGGGCAAAACCCTCATTTACATATTGGAAATGGACTTTAGAAATACTTTTTCTAAAGATCTGCATATGTATGTAATGTAATAAAGGGACTGTTAGGCAGGGTATTTACATATGCAGAGACAACTCCTAGTTGTTCTTGGGGCACTGGTTCCTGACAGATTCCCTAATGTTTGTTTTAAAATAAACAACCCTTTTACTCATATAATTTACACACTGACATGTCCAAATACATTTTGTGCTTCAAAATTCTGTGCTATTTTCAAAATTTCTTCTTACTGTTAGTGAAGAGGAAGATTCCTAACTACACTAAATTAGGGATATTTGTCTTTCGGGGAAAATTTATGGAAAGCATAAAAAGTTTACGCTCCAGTGATATTTTATCATGAAAGCAGGGCATTTAAGCAGAATTATGCAGTGGTGATTTCCACATCTCAAAAATGTATTGAAGCAAAAGGCAACAGTGATGGATATACCCCAATAATTAATTTCAAAGTCTCAATAACTTGTCATGTTGCCTTGAGCATCAATTACAGTTTGATAACGATGTCTCATTCTGTTTATAAGTGGAGTTATTGTCTGCTGAGGCATGGCACCTCGCTCTTCTTAAAGGGCGGCCCTAAGGTCATTGAGGTTCTGTGGTACAGAATTACGAGCCTCTACATGATTACTCAGCTGACCCCATAGGTTTTCTATGGGATTCAGGTCTGGAGAAAGTGCAGGTCATGCCATCTGAGGTCACCCAGTTTCAAAAAGCTGTTCCCTAACGCAACTTCGATGAGCTTGAGCATTGTTGCCTATGACGATGAAATTATGACTGAGTTGTTCATGCAGAGGTACAAAACTAGATTAATGATGTTATTCATAGAATCATAAAATGTTAGCGTTGAAAGGGACCTCATGGGTCATCGTGTCCAACCTCCTGCTCAATGCAGGAGTCACTAAACCATCTCAGACAGATGTCTGTCCAGTCTCTGTTTGAAGACTTTCATTGAAGGAGAACCCACCAACTCTCATGGCAGACTGTTCCTCTCATTGATCACCTCACTGTCAAAAAGTTTTTTCTAATATCTAGTCTGTATCTTCTCCCTTTCAGTTCCATCTCATTGCTTCTTGTGTTTCCATGTGCAAATGAGAATAAGGATGATCCCTCTACACTGTGACAAACCTTCAGATATTTGTAGACCGCTATTAAGTCTCCTCTTAGTCTTCTTCTTTGTAAGCTAAACATTCCCAGATCCTTTCACCATTCCCCGTAGGACAAACTTTGCAGTCTGCTCACCATCCTGATAGCTGGCTCCAGTTTTTCAATGTCTTTTTTAAAATGTGGTGCCCAGAACTGGACACAGTATTACAGATGTGTCCTGACCAAGGAAGAGTAGAGGGTATAATTACTTAGACTGTATGCTTCTCTTAATACATCCTAGAGCTGTGCTTGCTGTATTCAAGTAGTAGGTGCTTGTCACTGTACAATTCACAAAGTGTAGGGCAGTTCTGTATTGATTAAACACATCTGCCCACACTGCAACACCACTACCACCAAAGGCTCCTCTGGTGACCACAGTGGCTGCTGCATAGCGCTGTCCTTGACGTTTCCAAAATTGTTGGTGGCCATCAGTTCTGCTCAGTGTGAATAAACTTTCATCAGTGAACAGCACTGAGGCCCACTGGTCCCTCAACCAGCTTAGATGCTCCTTGGTGATGACACCTGTGCATGCTGGTGTGATTAGGTACCCTTGCAGGTCACCTAACGCGCAGAACACACTGATATAATCAGTTTTGAATGGTTTGATGTGATACTTGGGTGCCTCTCACTTCCCTTAAATGTGTCTGGGGTTGTGTGGAATCCATCATTTGATTCCGAAGGGCATTGTTCACAATGAAGTGGTTATCAGTATAGGATGTGGCCAAAAGATGTCAACATCTCTGCTTTTCTCTTAAGGCCCCATCACACTAAGCGAGATTGCTAGTGATATCGCTAAAGCGTCACCGATTTTGTGACGCAGCAGTGATATTGCTAGCGATATCGCTATTTGTGATACTTACCTCCGACCAGCTCCCCCGCTGTCTATCGTTGATAGCGCGAGAACATCCTGGGCCGTTTCTCGTCGGCCGCTTCCTGCTGGGCTTCCTGCTGGCGCCAACAAGCGACGCGTGGACGTGGGCGGGAGGTCGTCTTCATCGCCACGTCTGACAGGTAAGTAGCGACCGCCGACCGCTGCTATGTCGCTGGTGAGATCTGCCTGTTTGGCAGCTCATTAGCGACCATTTAGCGATGCACCAGCGATCCTGACCGGGTCGTATCGTTCTCGGGATCGCTGGTGCATCGCTAAATGTGACGGTACCTTTACTCTTCCAGTCTCTCTGTATCTCTGTTGCAACCTTCTGTGCAACCTTCACTCTGTGACACTCTAAGCTAATTGGTCACTTCCATTTGAGAACATCCTGCCTGTTCCTCGTGATAGTGAGATACTGCGGATCAATTGTTAGGTGTCATCTTGGTCTCATGATGTCAAAATGTGAACAGCAGGATAAGGAGTACTGTTTAATACCAATTCTAATTAAACCCCGAAATTTATGGGGTGTTTCATGGATCAAACATCTGTGGTGAATTTTGCCATTAAGCTCTGAAACGTTGAACAGTTGGACATGTGCATTCAAACGTTTAGAGACTGACACATTAAGTTCACCTGACAAGGTTAAAGCGCATTTTAGAGTAATCCGGAAATTTCACACGAAAGTCAAATGTCCCTAACTTTTTGTGAGTAGTGTATATTCAGAGGCTATAGAACCCTTTGGTTATGTTCACCTTAAATTCAAGACTTCCATCAGGAGTTTGCATTTGCAGCCCTGAAAAATAGGATACAGACAAAATCCCCAGTGGAGCCATTCACTCAATGAGCAAGATGGTGTCTCCATTTTTTTTTAAGTCAATGGCTCTATAAAAAGATGGACATGGCCTAATACCAAGATAATGATGATAATATTGTATTCATTCAATCCTCTGTAGACCCTAAATGGATATTAAACCTACAAGGATACATTGCAGTAATGAATATTTATAGGAGATATGAAACAGATATGGTTCACTTCAGATAATAGGATGCTCTACTACTCTCATTCATCATGGTTAATTTTATGCAGATTGCTGGTCACTAGAGTTGAGCGATACCAGCCGATACTTGAAAATATCGGATCGGAATGGATCGGCCGATCTTAAAAAAAAGTATCGGTATCGCCGATTCCGATACCGGGAACCAATGCAAGTCAATGGGGCCAAAATATCGGAATTAAAAAAAAACCTTTTTTTCCTTGTAGGTTAATTCTACATGAAGAAAAACAACTAAGAATAATGTAGAATATATTGTGGGAGGTGGAGGAGACATTAAAGCCATAGAGGTTTAGCCCAATCAAATGGAATAGCAGGAATTAAACTTTTTTTTTAAAGACGTTAGGAGTTACAAAGATATTGACTATGTTAGCCTCATTTATATTTTGCCAGACATGTATGTCTTCTTCTTCTTTCTTCTTTCTTCTTCTTTCTTATTCTTCTTCCTTTTTTTACCTTCTTCTTCTTCTTCTTATTCCTTTTTTTACATTCTTCTTCTTCTTCCTTTGTTTACATTCTTCTACTTCCTTTTTTTACATTCTTCTTCTTATTCCTTTTTTTACATTCTTCTTCTTCCTTTTTTTAAATTCTTCTACTTCCTTTTTTTACATTCTTCTTCTTCTTCCTTTTCTTACATTCTTCATATTCTTCTTATTCAACAATTATTATTCTACATATTCAACTTCTTCATCTTCTTCCTATTCTTCTTCATCATATTCTTGTTTGTGTCAGGCATTCCTGTAGTTGTTATCTAGAAAAGTTAGAAGTTTACACCTTCCGTTCTGCCTGTCACAAAAGATTTACAACAGGATTTGTCCGCGTTCAGTCTGGCCTGCAGCAGCAGGCCTTTTCCAGGGGCACCACGAGGAGGAACGGACTCACCCCCATACACTGCTTAGTCTTCTTCTGCTTATAAATAAGATAATATCATTTGCTCAGAGTATTAGTCTTATGCTTAATGTTCTTCTGCTTTGTTTTTTTATGCTTCTTTGTCTTCTCTCTCTTGTTGTTCTGCATCTTGGTGGTTGTCTTCCTGTTCTTTGTCCTCTTGAATCAGCTGACGGTACTGGCACCCAGAGGGGCAGCAGAAGGAACAAGAGCCAATGGCACTACCGAGGACCAGCTGACGGTGCTGGAACCCGGTTACTAAGCAGGAGGTACCTGTGCTACAAAGCACTACCAAGGACCAGCAGACGTTGCCGGAACTCGGATACCGAGATGGAGGCACCTAGGCCAAAGGCTCTGACGAGAACCAGCTGACGGTGCTGGAACCCGGAGGGGTAGCAGAAGTTACCCCTGAAAAGCAAAGTTGGCATGCCGCAAGCTGGCCGCAGTTACCGAATCACACAGTCCTACAGGGGGTGCTTGTCCTACTGGCACTACGGAACAAGCCTTTCTTACCAGAACCCGCAGTCCACATAGGAAGCACCTAAACTGCTGGCACCCTAGCCTCGGCTAACCCAACCGCAACACGACATGGCAACTTGGGGTGACAAATTGACACTTCCCGGAAACAGCAGGCAGGGCTGGAACCAAGCTGGGCAGGAGGGAGTACCCGTGCCAAAGTCAGTTATGAGCAGCAACTGGCGATGTTGGAGCCCAGGACAAGCACTTAGCAGGCTGAGGCCTGATGTGCTGTCAATTGGGAGGCAGCAGGACAGATTGCCATCAAAACAGCAGGGGAACAGCTGACGTTACTGAACCCCACAAACACAGGAGCTAGTGTTTTACTCTGTGAATACGGCACTTCCGAGCAACAACTGGCTGTGTTGAAGCCCAGGGACAAGCACGGAGCAGGCTGAGGCTGCATTGAAGAAATTTTAAGATCGGTTGTAGACTTCTACTAATTTTAACCAAGCTCCACTTAGGCCTGTGGCTTCACTGATACTCGTATTTCCCCTGTCCTCCAACCCCGCCAGTTACAGCTCCGAAGTGGCGTCTGCGCAATCCACACTTGTTCCTGTGTTACAGGTGTTCAGTCCGGTCAGTTAATCCCCTGATGTGTGTCCGGCAATGTCGCCTGCTCTGTCCACATTCTAGTTATGGGAATGTGGACAGAGCAGGCGACATTGCCGGACACACATCAGGGGATTAACTGACCGGACTGAACACCTGTAACACAGGAACAAGTGTGGATTGTGCAGACGCCACTTTGGAGCTGTAACTGGCAGGGTTGGAGGACAGGGGAAATACGAGAGACAGTGGAGCCACAGGCCTAATTGGAGCACGGTTAAAAATCAGTAGTGGTACGACTGTGTAGGCAGCAGGAGACTTTGCCATCCACACAGCAGGGGATCAGCTGACGTTACTGAACCCCACTGAGACACGGGAGCAAGTATCTCTTTCCGTGTGGACGGCACTTCCGAGCTACAACTGGCTGTGTTGAAGCCCAGGAAATAGGAGGGTGTAGGCAGAGGCCTACTGTATTTGGAATGTGGAGACAGCAGGAGAGACTGCCATCCACACAGCAGGGGATCAGCTGACGTTACTGAACCCCACTGAGACACGGGAGCAAGTATCTCTTTCCGTGTGGACGGCACTTCCGAGCTACAACTGGCTGTGTTGAAGCCCAGGAAATAGGAGGGTGTAGGCAGAGGCCTACTGTATTTGGAATGTGGTGACAGCAGGAGAGACTGCCATCCACACAGCAGGGGATCAGCTGACGTTACTGAACCCCACTGAGACACGGGAGCAAGTGTTTCTTTCCGTGTGGACGGCACTTCCGAGCTACAACTGGCTGTGTTGAAGCCCAGGAAATAGGAGGGTGTAGGCAAAGGCCTACTGTATTTGGAATGTGGAGACAGCAGGAGAGACTGCCATCCACACAGCAGGGGATCAGCTGACGTTACTGAACCCCACTGAGACACGGGAGCAAGTGTCTCTTTCCGTGTGGACGGCACTTCCGAGCTACAACTGGCTGTGTTGAAGCCCAGGAAATAGGAGGGTGTAGGCAGAGGCCTACTGTATTTGGAATGTGGTGACAGCAGGAGAGACTGCCATCCACACAGCAGGGGATCAGCTGACGTTACTGAACCCCACTGAGACACGGGAGCAAGTGTCTCTTTCCGTGTGGACGGCACTTCCGAGCTACAACTGGCTGTGTTGAAGCCCAGGAAGTAGGAGGGTGTAGGCAGAGGCCTACTGTATTTGGAATGTGGTGACAGCAGGAGAGACTGCCATCCACACAGCAGGGGATCAGCTGACGTTACTGAACCCCACTGAGACACGGGAGCAAGTGTCTCTTTCCGTGTGGACG
This sequence comes from Dendrobates tinctorius, assembly GCF_039654945.1. Taxonomy (NCBI): domain Eukaryota; kingdom Metazoa; phylum Chordata; class Amphibia; order Anura; family Dendrobatidae; genus Dendrobates; species Dendrobates tinctorius. Next base: position 52,460,369 of record NW_027361679.1, on the reverse strand, counting down.
GCACTTCCGAGCTACAACTGGCTGTGTTGGAGCCCAGGAAATAGGAGGGTGTAGGCAGAGGCCTACTGTATTTGGAATGTGGTGACAGCAGGAGAGACTGCCATCCACACAGCAGGGGATCAGCTGACGTAACTGAACCCCACTGAGACACGGGAGCAAGTGTCTCTTTCCGTGTGGACGGCACTTCCGAGCTACAACTGGCTGTGTTGAAGCCCAGGAAATAGGAGGGTGTAGGCAGAGGCCTACTGTATTTGGAATGTGATGACAGCAGGAGAGACTGCCATCCACACAGCAGGGGATCAGCTGACGTTACTGAACCCCACTGAGACACGGGAGCAAGTGTCTCTTTCCGTGTGGACGGCACTTCCGAGCTACAACTGGCTGTGTTGAAGCCCAGGAAATAGGAGGGTGTAGGCAGAGGCCTACTGTATTTGGAATGTGGAGACAGCAGGAGAGACTGCCATCCACACAGCAGGGGATCAGCTGACGTTACTGAACCCCACTGAGACACGGGAGCAAGTGTCTCTTTCCGTGTGGACGACACTTCCGAGCTACAACTGGCTGTGTTGAAGCCCAGGAAATAGGAGGGTGTAGGCAGAGGCCTACTGTATTTGGAATGTGGAGACAGCAGGAGAGACTGCCATCCACACAGCAGGGGATCAGCTGACGTTACTGAACCCCACTGAGACACGGGAGCAAGTGTCTCTTTCCATGTGGACGGCACTTCCGAGCTACAACTGGCTGTGTTGAAGCCCAGGAAATAGGAGGGTGTAGGCAGAGGCCTACTGTATTTGGAATGTGGAGACAGCAGGAGAGACTGCCATCCACACAGCAGGGGATCAGCTGACGTTACTGAACCCCACTGAGACACGGGAGCAAGTGTCTCTTTCCGTGTGGACGGCACTTTCGAGCTACAACTGGCTGTGTTGAAGCCCAGGAAATAGGAGGGTGTAGGCAGAGGCCTACTGTATTTGGAATGTGGAGACAGCAGGAGAGACTGCCATCCACACAGCAGGGGATCAGCTGACGTTACTGAACCCCACTGAGACACGGGAGCAAGTGTCTCTTTCCGTGTGGACGGCACTTCCGAGCTACAACTGGCTGTGTTGAAGCCCAGGAAATAGGAGGGTGTAGGCAGAGGCCTACTGTATTTGGAATGTGGTGACAGCAGGAGAGACTGCCATCCACACAGCAGGGGATCAGCTGACGTTACTGAACCCCACTGAGACACGGGAGCAAGTGTCTCTTTCCGTGTGGACGGCACTTCCGAGCTACAACTGGCTGTGTTGAAGCCCAGGAAATAGGAGGGTGTAGGCAGAGGCCTACTGTATTTGGAATGTGGAGACAGCAGGAGAGACTGCCATCCACACAGCAGGGGATCAGCTGACATTACTGAACCCCACTGAGACACGGGAGCAAGTGTCTCTTTCCGTGTGGACGGCACTTCCGAGCTACAACTGGCTGTGTTGAAGCCCAGGAAATAGGAGGGTGTAGGCAGAGGCCTACTGTATTTGGAATGTGGAGACAGCAGGAGAGACTGCCATCCACACAGCAGGGGATCAGCTGACGTTACTGAACCCCACTGAGACACGGGAGCAAGTGTCTCTTTCCGTGTGGAAGGCACTTCCGAGCTACAACTGGCTGTGTTGAAGCCCAGGAAATAGGAGGGTGTAGGCAGAGGCCTACTGTATTTGGAATGTGGAGACAGCAGGAGAGACTGCCATCCACACAGCAGGGGATCAGCTGACGTTACTGAACCCCACTGAGACACGGGAGCAAGTGTCTCTTTCCGTGTGGACGGCACTTTCGAGCTACAACTGGCTGTGTTGAAGCCCAGGAAATAGGAGGGTGTAGGCAGAGGCCTACTGTATTTGGAATGTGGAGACAGCAGGAGAGACTGCCATCCACACAGCAGGGGATCAGCTGACGTTACTGAACCCCACTGAGACACGGGAGCAAGTGTCTCTTTCCGTGTGGACGGCACTTCCGAGCTACAACTGGCCGTGTTGAAGCCCAGGAAATAGGAGGGTGTAGGCAGAGGCCTACTGTATTTGGAATGTGGAGACAGCAGGAGAGACTGCCATCCACACAGCAGGGGATCAGCTGACGTTACTGAACCCCACTGAGACACGGGAGCAAGTATCTCTTTCCGCGTGGACGGCACTTCCGAGCTACAACTGGCTGTGTTATAGCCCAGGAAATAGGAGGGTGTAGGCAGAGGCCTACTGTATTTGGAATGCGGAGACAGCAGGAGAGACTGCCATCTCCACAGCAGGGGAACAGCTGGCAGTGCTGAACCCCACTAACACTCGAACGAATGTGTTTGGCTCTGTGGAGACGACACTTCTGAACACCAACTGACGCTGTTGGAGCCCAGGATCAGGTGTGGAGCAGGCTGGGGCCTACTGGATTTTGGCAGGTGTAGGCAGCAGGAGACTTGCCATCTCCACAGCAGGGGAACAGCTGGCAGTGCTGAACCCCACTAACACTTGAACGAATGTGTTTGGCTCTGTGGAGATGACACTTCTGAACACCAACTGACGCTGTTGGAGCCCAGGATCAGGCATGGAGCAGGCTGGGGCCTACTGGATTTTGGCAGGTGTAGGCAGCAGGAGACTTGCCATCTCCACAGCAGGGGAACAGCTGGCAGTGCTGAACCCCACTAACACTTGAACGAATGTGTTTGGCTCTGTGGAGATGACACTTCTGAACACCAACTGACGCTGTTGGAGCCCAGGATCAGGCGTGGAGCAGGCTGGGGCCTACTGGATTTTGGCAGGTGTAGGCAGCAGGAGACTTGCCATCTCCACAGCAGGGGAACAGCTGGCAGTGCTGAACCCCACTAACACTTGAACGAATGTGTTTGGCTCTGTGGAGACGACACTTCTGAACACCAACTGACACTGTTGGAGCCCAGGATTACGCATGCCGCATGCAGAGGCCAATGGGCAGCGGTTTTTATGGAGGTTGTTGACTACTACTGATTCTAACCATGCTCCACTTAGGCCTCTGGCTCCACTGTCTCTACTATTTACCCTGGCCTCCAACCCCGCCAGCTACATCTCTGAAGTGGTGTCAGCACAATCTACACTTGTTCCTGTGTTACTGGTGCTCAGTCCCGTCAGTTGATCCCCTGATGTTTGTCTGGCAAGTTCGCCAGCTCTGTCCTCATTCCCACTACTGGTTATGGGAATGTGGACAGAGCAGGAGACCTTGCCGGACACACATCAGGGGATAAACTGATGGGACTGAGCCACAGGAACACAGGAACAAGTGTAGATTGTGCTGACGCCACTTCAGAGATGTAGATGGCGGGGTTGGAGGTCAGGGGAAATAGTAGAGACAGTGGAGCCAGAGACCTAAGTTGGGCACGGTTAAAAATCAGTAGTGGTTTGAATGTTGATGGAGCTGGTGACTTTGCCGTCCACACAGCAGGGGATCAGCTGGCGTTACTGAACCCCACTAACACAGGAGCTAGTGTGTTTCTCTGTGCAGACGACACATCTGAGCGACAACTGGCTGTGTTGAAGCACAGGGATTATAGTTCAGGTGGTAGAAAAATGAACACACCAGCAGACCTGGATACAGTTGCCAACCACTAATTTAGTCTGTAAGAGGAATGGCAAAGTCTTTGGAGATCCAGGCCTTGTTCATTTTCAGAAAAGTCAGCCGGTCAACATTATCGGAAGATAGTCGCGTGCGACGGTCTGTTAGTACACCACCTGCGGCACTAAAGACACGTTCCGATAATACACTGGCAGCAGGGCAAGCCAGCACCTCCAATGCATACTGGCTAAGCTCTGGCCATGTATCCAGCTTAGAGACCCAAAACTTGAAGGGGGAAGAGCCATCTGGGAGTACAGTGACAGGGCAAGACATGTAGTCTGACACCATCTGACGGAAGCGTTGCCTCCTGCTGACTCGAGGCGTCGCTGATGGTGTAGACAATTGTGGTGGACACACAAAACTTTGCCACATTTGGGCCATAGTGGTCTTGCCTTGTGCTGCGGCGCTGCCTCTGCTCCCTCTTTGTGCAGAGTTTCCTCCACTGCCTCGACGCACAGAGCTGCTTTGTAAAGCACTAGCAACAATGCTGTCGGGTGGAATGGAAAACATTTTGGACTGCACCAGTGACTCTTCCTACTCCCGCAGTTTACGCTCCCGGTTCAACGTTGGTATGAGCCTTTGTACGCTGTCCCGGTAGCGAGGATCTAGGAGGGTGTACACCCAATAATCAGCCGAGACGAGAATGTGGGCGATGCGGCGGTCGTTTCTCAGGCACTGCAGCATGAAATCAACCATGTGCTGCAGACTCCCAACTGCCAAAGAACCGCTGTCCCCTGTTTGAGGCGTGACCTCGGCCTGCTCTGCATCACCCCACCCTTGCTGTACATACTGAGTAGAGGTTTGTGTACCTCCCTCCTCTGGAGAGATGTCTTCCTCCTCCATCGACTCCTCCTCATCCTCCTCACAAAGTGTCCCCTGCCTAGGCCTTTGTGAGGAAACACGTAGCGCAGACTGTCCAGAAGCAGATGGCATTTGGGACTCCTCATCCTCCACCTCTTCCGAAACCTCGTCCCTTAGTGCTTGCAGTGTTTGTTGAAGCAGGCAGATAAGGGGAACAGTCATGCTGACTAGTGCATCATCTGCACTCGCCATCCGCGTGGATTCATCGAAGGCACGCAAAACGAGGCAGATGTCCTTCATAGAGGCCCACTCAATGGTGCTGAAGTGTGAACGGCGCACAGTGCGACTTGTTTGCGCCTGATGCAGCTGGTACTCCATGACTGCTGCCTGCTGCTCACACAACCGCTCCAACATATGTAACGTTGAATTCCACCGGGTGGGTAGGTCACATATGATGCGATGTTCCGAAAGGCCAAATCGTCGCTGCAGAGCAGCGAGGCACGATCTTGCCGTGCTGGAACGCCGCAAGTGAGCGCACTCTATGCGGACCTTGTGCAACAGTGCATCAAGATCCGGATAGTCCCTCAGAAAGCTCTGCACGACCAAGTTAAGCACATGTGCCAGACATGGGATGTGTGTGAGGTTGCCTAGGCCAAGAGCTGCCACCAGATTTCAGCCATTGTCACACACTACCAAGCCCGGCTGGAGATTCGCTGGCCCAAACCACACATCGCTCTCCAGCTTGATAGCATTCCAGAGCTCCTGCGCTGTGTGGCTTCGATTCCCCAAAGAAATTAATTTGAGTACAGCCTGTTGACGTTTGGCCACGGCTGTGCTCATATCGGTCGTAACAGGCTCCTGCTCTGCTGTTTCTGAGGAACTTGAGTAGGAGGAGGAGTCTATGTGTACAGACTGGAGTCCTGCAATCCGTGGCGTTGGAAGAACACGTACAGCGCCACTCTGCAGATCTGTACCCGGCTCCACAACATTGACCCAGTGGGCAGTGAGGGAAAGGTATCGTCCCTGTCCATGGTTACTGGTCCACGCATCGGTGGTCAGGTGGACCTTGCTACTAACGGCGTTTAGTAGCGCATGTTTTATTTTGCCCTCAACATGTTTCTGCAGGGCAGGGACGGCTCGCCTGCTGAAATAAAAGCGGCTGGGCACGTTGTATTGGGGGACTGCCAATGCCATTAAGTCCCGGAAGGTGTCAGTGTCCACCAGCCTGAATGACAGCATTTCAACTGCCAGAAGTTTGGCAATGCCAGCATTCAGAGACTGTGCTCGGGGATGGTTTGCCGAGTAAGGGCGCCTTTTATCCCATGCCTGTGCTACTGATGGCTGTGATGGATGGGAACGTGCTGCTATGGGTGGAATCTGACAGGGTCTCCGGACAACAGTGGCAGAGGTTCTTCCTTGGCGATCCTGTGAGGAAGCCGAACCAGCAGTGTGTGATCTGGAGGAAGAGGCCCCAACACGAACTGAAGAGGTGGTAGGTGGTGCTGTACGTTGGCCTACGTCTTCAGGGTGTCTCTGCAACTCCAACTCGTGCTTGGTGCGCATATGTTTCCACATATTTGTGGTATTGAGGTTGCTGACATTTCTCCCTCTTTTGACTATCTGATGACACAGCTTGCATTTGACAAGCAAATGTCATCTGCAACTGTGTCAAAAAAGGACCACGCACTGCAACTCTTGGGAGCGCCCGTTTTGCCTTTGGAATGAGGAATGCTCCTAACGGGTGCCGAAGTGGAGGGTACAGGCAACCAAGTCTTCCCCCTCCCTCTGCCTCCTGTTTTGGCCGGTAGGGGAATCTCTTCCTCCGAGCTGCTCCCACCACCTTCCTGTTCCTCACGCCATGATGGGTCAAGGACCTCATCATCTTCCCTCCCCTCTTCAAACAGCTGCTTCTCCGGGGTTGTCTCGCCAGCACCGTACGCACCAGAAAGTGGCAACTGAGTCTCGTCATCATCTGATGCGTACTGAGGTGTGCTGACCATAGGCACTGGCCCACTCGCCTCTTCAGATTCAGAGGGACAAAGAAGTTGCGCATCACTGCATACTCCCTCTTCTTCACATTCAGGAATGCTGCTTGGCTGGCCCCCTCTTTCCAAGCCAACAGATTCCGAGAACAGAAGTAGAGACTGTGATGGCTCCTGTCCATGTCTCTCTGACTGCCTGGGCACTTTGGCAGGTGGTGAAGAGACAGATGGTTGCTCTTCGGTGCTCTGGTCCTGAGAGGCTGTGGAAGTAATTGAAGTCGATGCATTAGCTGCCATCCATCCGACAACGGCTTCAATTTGTTCCTCCCGCAGCAGTGGGGTACGTTGAGGTCCTACAAAGCTGCGCATAAAGGACTGTAGCCTGCTAAAACTGGGGGATGCTGATCCACTGGTGCCCGCAGCAGGCCCAGAATCCCCACGTCCTCTACCTGCAGAATCCCCACGTCCTCTCCCTGCTGAAACTCCACGCCCACGCGCCTTACTCCCTGCCTTCTTCATCTTGCCAGACTGCTTAAGATAGGCAGAAAAGTACAACGGGGGGCCTTAGTGTGCTTATTCCTGAACAGCTGGTTACAGGTACAAGAAACACTAATTTTATGAAGTGTGTGTGTGTGTGGACTACACTTTAATAGGAGCTGATGTGGCCTACACAAGTTCCAAATGTAGTGTTTGGTGAACTTTTTTTGTGGTTTCTTTGTTGGAAACAAACTCAAAGTATGTGAACAAAGAATTGAAACTGATAGTATCACCAACTTTTTGGAGCTATTACAATGCAGGCAGGTAACCTACAATGCAAAAGATGAGGCTCCAAAAAATTGGGTAATACTAATCTGGCTGCGCCGGCAGGGCACAAGCCAGAAAAAAACGCTCCTCTATCTACTCCTATATAGTGTTTGCAACCAACCAATGTTGATGGATACGGATGGATGCACACTAATAGAAGAAAAAATGAGCTGCACTCAAAGACAAATATGTGTGAGGCAGTGACGCACGTTGAGCGTCCTACAACCAGACGTAGCTGCAGGACACTCTACTCAGCGTGAGCTGCACTCACACACAGTCAGAGACCTCTCAGACAGCCGTCAACAGTGCAGCTAAGTGGGCACTGGCACTGACAGGCTGCAGAAAGGCTCCGCTGTGTACTCCTATATAGTGTTTGCAACCACCGTAGATGGAGACGGATGGATGCACACTAATAGAAGAAAAAATGAGCTGCACTCAAATAAAAATATGTGTGAGGCACTGACGCACGCTGAGCGTCCTACAGCCAGACATAGCTGCAGGACACACTACTCAGCGTGAGCTGCACTCACACACAGTCAGAGACCTCTCAGACAGCCGTGAACAGTGCAGCAAAGTGGACACTAGCACTGAAAGGCTGCAGAAAGGCTCCGCTGTCTACTACTAGTGTTTGCAACCAACGTATATAGATACGGATGGAAGCACACTAGATTGAAATTATGTAAAAAATGCAGCTCAAAAAATAAAAGATGTATGAGGCAGCAGTGATCACACTGGGTGGCCTACAGCCTGACGTGGCTGCAGGACCCACTCCACAGCGTGAGCTGCACTCACACAGCCCTTGCAGACAGCTGTGAACACTGCTGCTAGGGCAAAGAAGGCTACAGTGGTGGTTTATGTAGCCTGGGTAAAGCACTAGATGTTTGGTGGAATCGCTATTTCTAACTGTCCCTCACAGTCTTCTACAGCAGCCTGTCTCTAACTGAATTCACAGCAGAGTGAAACAGAAATGGCGGCTGCGGTGGCTTTTATAGTGCATCATGACATCATTTCGGCAGCCAATCACAGCCATGCCAATAGTTAACATGCCTGCATGCCTAACAGGATGTGCCCACACTTCGGAGGATTCCCATTGGCTTAATCAAAGCAAGCAGGCTCATAGCATGATGGGAACTTCCGATTCCGATCCCGGAATCCGATATGACAAAAGTATCGGAAGTCAGTATCGGAATTCCGATACCGCTAATATCGGCCGATACCCGATACTTGCGGTATCGGAATGCTCAACACTCTTGGTCACATCTGAAATGGACTTTTCAAGACTTTTCACAAATTTTCCACTAAAATAAAGGTTTGATTTATTTTATACATTTGCAACAAAACTTCTATATTAACTTTTGGCACTGGATGACATCAAGTGTGTGTATTTTATTTTAATGCTTGTCTCATGTATTTCAGCTAAATGTAATTCTTAGCTAGAATATAATTGTTAATATTTGGAATTGGGGTCCATGCCTTTTTTCTACATTCATGACATAATTAGTCTGTCTGCGCTTTTTATTTTTGGTACCAGCATTTCTCTCATTTGGCATAGGTGTTTTCAATTTAACAGGAGACTGCAAGTAGGGTCCCACCTACTTGCTCTAATTTTTTTGTTCTGAAACAACATGAAAAGGGGAGTTTGGGAGATCATTTCACTTGGTGCTAGTGATTTGTAGCAATCATTAGTGATGTGTTGTGTCTGTGGGATGGTGTTTTTCAGGCACCAAGGGGTTTTTGCATGTTGAGCACCTGGTTGCCTCTTCCTGCATGCACAGTGTTGCAGCAACATTGAAGTACGGGAACACTGAAAATGAGGTTACCCTGATGTGGCATTGGGTTTATAAACATTAATCAAAATGTTGATTAAAATTTTCATGCTCATTTTTGAAACATTTTGCTTAGCCTTATTAGAACAATGTACAGTATAGTATTTGGATGTGCGTTCTATATCTTTTTTTTCTAAAATCCTATATTTATTTATCTTTACCCACCACCGTGGCCTGTTATTTTTTTCCTTTTCTTTAGTATTAATTAAGCTTTTCTGCCAATAGAGGTTCTCTGGAATCCTTCTTGTCAGACTAATTGGTCCTGTTTCTAATGATACAATTACTGAATTATTGAATTATCTGTTTACAGTGATATCTCACCAGGTTTTGAATAAATGTCACATAAAACAGCTATAAATTAGGGCTAGGGTTTTAGCTAAGCTAAGGTTTTAGTATTGTTGGCCATTGATCTTAGCATGCCTGCTGTTTAGCCAGTGTTCTGAAAAAAAGATACAGGAAAGATGTATATTTTTGTACCGTGTTAGCCAGTAGATAGAAAAATATTCAGAATTGAGAGTCCTCAGTGGTTGATACCTTTTAATGGCTAACTGAAAAGATGGTAACACATTGCAAGCTTTCAAGACTACTCAGGTCTCTTCATCAGGCATAGACTAATATTTATGCACAATACAGCACAGAAGAAATGCAATAGATGAGACAAGTGACGTGAAGCAGAATTATGATTATGGGAGAGGGAGAAACATAAATATTGGACCAGTTCATAGATAAGGAGTCCGGATGTTTTATTGTCCTCTTATTGGGGCAAAAGCTTAGAACAAGGATGAATGCTCATCTTCACACAATAAGAGAAAAAAGAATGGATCTACCTGTGGCAAAATATGTGACTCTTCAGATTTTGTATTAGTCTATGCCTGATGAAGAGACCTGAGTAGTCTCGAAAGCTTGCAATGTGTTACCATCTTTTCAGTTAGCCATTAAAAGGTATCAACTACTGAGGACTCTCAATTCTGAATATTTTTCTGAAAAAAAGAGTTATTGTTCAGAATATGCCAAGAATACAAGAAATCAATTGATTTACTGCTCTTGCCCAAACTAGAAAAAAACCTTTAACTTCTTAACTACACATGAACTACTTTACAGTTCAGGACACAATTTTGTTTGAACTAATATGTTTATTTCTTAAAAAAACCTAATTGAAATTTTGAAAAAAAATATTAAATGTTTTATAATTTGATTTCCAATACCACACAATTTATATTTACAAAATGTCTACTTTATGTTGGCATAATATTTTACTATTTACAGATGAGAGAAAAGAGTCATTCTGTTTTGGTCTATAGTTCAGTCCAGTCCTCTCTGGCATTTGTACCAGAGAAATCTTTACTTCTGCACCCAGCATCCTGAAGTCCAGCATCCATACTAGGCCCTGTGATATCATGATGACACTTGCGTCCTTGTCACTAGTAGAGATTAGTGAACATCATCGGTTCCATCCTTATTCGGCAAACTATATCGCTTACCAAAAAAGCTGCATCAGGAACCCGGATGCCTGGAGTGCTCCCGATGATTGGCTGTTCGGCCCCTCAGCTGCATGTGTCGCGACTGTGTGACAGCTGCAACAGACAGGCTCTCCATACATGTGTCTGACTGTCACACAGTCGCGACAAATGCAGCTGCAGCGCCGAACAGCTAATCATCGGGAGAGCCCCAGGCATCCGGGTTCCTGATGCAGCTTCTTCGGTAAGCGCTAAAACTTGCTGAGTAAGGAGGGACCTGACAATGTTCGCTCGTCACTAGTCCTATCATTATGGCTACCTAAAAATCATTCTCAAAAACTTTTATTTATAAGTTTTTATATGTGGTTATTCCAGAAAAAGAAGTTTGATATACTTCGAAAAAAAAGCGCATCGTCAATATTTCCTGGTACTGGCTCTGTTCAATCCTCAGTAGCAAGGAAAAATGTACCACAAACATCTTCCTCTCTAATCTTCAGGTGTCATGTCACATTTGCAAATCCCAAGAGGTATTCTTTCCAAATTGTACTCAAATGTTTATATTTAGGTGTTAAGCAGTCCTCCCTCATTGTGATCCCTCAGTATATCACCTGAGGTATCAGTAGAGCTGAAACCCTCAAGAAGTGATCCCGTTTTGACCCTAAAGGTATTTTTCAGAAATTAGTCTACTTTTAATATTATCGAGTGTAATCTGCAATGTTCCCATAAATAAGCCATTTTTGTGCCCAATATAATGTGCAAAACTTCTGCAACTATGAAAAGACATCTCTCTAATCGGAAAGTATTTTTTGGTTTTAGAAAAACATTACATACTGTATGTCCCTAATCTTTTCTCTGAATGAGTGGGATGTGTTACGATGCATCCTTAGCTCTCATAGAGGTGAGTCAGAGTTATGGAAATGGCATAGCACTGCCGTCTGTTTCTTATAATCATATCTACCATTGGCCGCCCCATAATTTCAGGTATTACCACCTTAGGCCTCTTTCACACTTCAGTTTTTTGCATCAGTCAAAATCCGCCAAAAGGACGGATGGCGGATCCGTTTTAGTACTGATGACAACGGATGCCACCCGTCCGTTTTTTGACGGATCCGCAAAGTGAAGATTTTTAAAGGAGTCGCAGCCTGGAAAAGGAGAGAGAGAGAGAGAGAGAGAGAGAGAGAGAGTTAAATGAGTGTCTGGAGGATCCGCCAGAGAAAAAAACGTTGCAAGCTCCGTTTTCAAATCTTTGAGGATGGTGACGGACAGCAACTTTTGGCGGATCCTCAAAAAAAAACGGATGCAACGGACGGCAATCCGTCACAATCCGCCTATAATGAAAGTCAATGGGGAAAAAAACGGATCCTCAAAAGAAAATTGAGGATCCGTTTTTTTCAAAACCTGGTGGATTGTGACTGATTGTAAAAAACTGAAGTGTGAAAGAGGCCTTAGCCATCATTAACTGAGATAGGATCTCTCCTTTAAGAAGTGAAAGAGCGCGATGCACATTTTAGGTCTAATTAGCTAATTTACACAGTATTGGTCGACAATAACAGAGACTCTGGCGTAAAATAATAAAAATAACCCATGAGTAGTGAATGCTTATTTTGTAACCTTAAGCCCTCAAGGCATTTAAAAACAATTATAGCAAGTATTTTGACATCAAATGTATTTTAAAATCAATATCATCATTACCAAATTGGAGGAAAATGTCTTGATCTGAGCAGTGAATGTTTGATCCACATTATAAATGTCAGTTACCAGTTTTTGTTCTTGTTCATAAGATACAGTGGTAAACTTGCAAGCAACTAATTTACTTAATTACAGCTTTCATTAAGCTTCTTTCTTTTACGATTAGTGCTGAAATTTCTGACATAATTGCGTTATTCTAGAGATTTCAAATTCTTGCATCTTCCTTAAATGGCAAGCTGTACACTAAGGAATTCTGAAATCATACACTTTTGTACTTGATACAGATACATACAGTGGGGCAAAAAAGTATTTAGTCAGTCAGCAATAGTGCAAGTTCCACCACTTAAAAAGATGAGAGGCGTCTGTAATTTACATCATAGGTAGACCTCAACTATGGGAGACAAACTGAGAAAAAAAAATCCAGAAAATCACATTGTCTGTTTTTTTTTCATTTTATTTGCATATTATGGTGGAAAATAAGTATTTGGTCAGAAACAAAATTTCATCTCAATACTTTGTGATATATCCTTTGTTGGCAATGACAGAGGTCAAACGTTTTCTGTAAGTCTTCACAAGGTTGCCACACACTGTTGTTGGTATGTTGGCCCATTCCTCCATGCAGATCTCCTCTAGAGCAGTGATGTTTTTGGCTTTTCGCTTGGCAACATGGACTTTCAACTCCCTCCAAAGGTTTTCTATAGGGTTGAGATCTGGAGACTGGCTAGGCCACTCCAGGACCTTGAAATGCTTCTTACGAAGCCACTCCTTCATTGCCCTGGCAGTGTGCTTTGGATCATTGTCATGTTGAAAGACCCAGCCACATTTTATCTTCAATGCCCTTGCTGATGGAAGGAGGTTTGCACTCAAAATCACACGATACATGGCCCCATTCATTCTTTCATGTACCCGGATCAGTCGTCCTGGCCCCTTTGCAGAGAAACAGCCCCAAAGCATGATGTTTCCACCACCATGCTTTACAGTAGGTATGGTGTTTGATGGATGCAACTCAGTATTCTTTTTCCTCCAAACACGACAAGTTGTGTTTCTACCAAACAGTTCCAGTTTGGTTTCATCAGACCATAGGACATTCTCCCAAAACTCCTCTGGATCATCCAAATGCTCTCTAGCAAACTTCAGACGGGCCCGGACATGTACAGGCTTAAGCAGTGGGACACGTCTGGCACTGCAGGATCTGAGTCCATGGTGGCGTAGTGTGTTACTTATGGTAGGCCTTGTTACATTGGTCCCAGCTCTCTGCAGTTCATTCACTAGGTCCCCCCGTGTTCACCATAGTGGAGTTTGGAGTCAGACTGTTTGAGGGTGTGCACAGGTGTCTTTTTATACTGATAACAAGTTTAAACAGGTGCCATTACTACAGGTAATGAGTGGAGGAAAGAGGAGACTCTTAAAGAAGAAGTTACAGGTCTGTGAGAGCCAGAAATCTTGATTGCTTGTTTCTGACCAAATACTTATTTTCAACCATAATATGCAAATAAAATGAAAAAAAAACAGACAATGTGATTTTCTGGATTTTTTTTTCTCAGTTTGTCTCCCATAGTTGAGGTCTACCTATGATGTAAATTACAGACGCCTCTCATCTTTTTAAGTGGTGGAACTTGCACTATTGCTGACTGACTAAATACTTTTTTGCCCCACTGTACACTAACAACTTAATTATATCTATACCTTGTGTTCATACAGTATCACTGCTTTATACATGTTGCTCACACTTTTCAGTTCTGACTTGTTTTCTGACTTTTTGGAGCACCATAAAAGATGTGATTGAAAATGTGAGAGTTGGAGATTTTTTTCTTAAAGGGAACCCGTCACCAGTTTTGGCCAATATAAGTTATGGTCATCACCTTTCAGTGCTGATATACAGGATTCTATATTGTTGTATATTTGCCACCAACTCGACCTGTAAGAGAAGAAAAATAATGATGCCGAGGAGACTGTGTGGATGATTCAGGGATATGTCATCCACACGAAGCAAGCAGGAGGACGGCACCGCATGAAGATGAGAGGCGTCAGACCAAGAAGAGTGACACCCCTCGGATCGAACTGCCCTGCAGGTTAGTATAATGAAAGTTATTTTCCTTCTCTTACTGGTCTGGTTGGGGGAAGATATACAGCATTATGGAATGCTGTATATCAGTCCTGAAAGTGATGACCGTAACTCATATCAGCCAAACCTGGCAGCTGGTTGGGGCTCAACTCCTTTTGAAATTGCATTGAGCAGCAAGGTGGTGTGCTGGTAAAAGGAGGGAAAAAAAAAAAAACTCTTTTAAATCTTCTGCCTGAGCGAGTGTAAACGAGTTCAGTGTGACCTGAGCGTAAGTGCGAACTGTGGTAAGTGTGTGACTTGAGATTCAGTGAAGAGGTATTTGGAAAACCTATAACAAATACCTGTGTGAGTTGCTGAATTGTAGGTTGCTGAGTGCTTTCTACCTGTTCAATTTTTGGGGGCTTGGGGGCTTGTTTAACCTATTTTTTCTCTCTACAGGGTTAATCTCTTATTTTACTATCTGTGTTTTTAAGGGTTAACTATATTGCATTTAAATCTTGAGGTGTAACTATATTCACAAGGGGTTAATTAAGGGTTGGAGTTCATACAGTAATTAAGGGTTTATAAGGGGCAGCTGGTTGGGGCTCAACTCCTTTTGGAAGTGCATTGAGCAGCAAGGTGGTGTGCTGGTAAAAGGGGAAAAAAAACAAAAAAACTTTTAAATCTTCTGCCTGAGCGAGTGTGAACGAGCTGAGTGTGACCTGAGCGTAAGTGCGAACTGTGGTAAGTGTGTGACTTGAGATTCAGTGACTTTGGATTCAGGGAGTTTCCAAGGGAGGTCTTACTGAATTGCTGTTATATTATATTAATACTTTTTTTTTTTTTTTAATTTATTTTGGCTTATCTTATTGTCTGGTGCAATCCCCATTAGGATGTGCTCCACTATTGCCAATGCCATCCAGTGCACGTCTTGCCGCATGTATGAAATCCTTGAACAGCCGGTCGAGGGTGCATACTGCTGTGCAAGATGTGAGCACGTTGTGCATTTGGAATCCCAGATACTGGATCTAAATGTGCAGCTGGCAACACTGAGATCCATAGACAATATGGAAAGGAGTCTTCTGCTCACTGAGCAGACGCTCAATGGGATAGATGAGGGGGGGGATGCTAGGTTGGAGCTGCAGGACAATGAAGCAGCTAGCTGGGTGACAGTTAGAAGGCGGGGTAGAGGGAAGAGCACCAGGGAGGCTAGTCCTGATCTGGCACACCCCAATAAGTTTGCTAAGTTGGCAGATGAGGGGAGTGTTAGTGCAGGAGTAGCACTGCTGCAGCAAGGCATGTCCTCTGAAAGCCGGAGGAGTGTCTGCTCCAGTAAGGGGGGAAATAGGAGAGCAGGGCAGGCCAGACAGGTTCTGGTAGTGGGAGACTCAATTATTAGGGGAACAGATAGGGCAATCTGTCACAAAGACAGGGATCGTCGAACGGTGTGCTGCCTACCTGGCGCTCGAGCCCGACATATCGCTGATCGGGTTGACAGATTACTGGGAGGGGCTGGTGAAGATCCAGCTGTCATGGTGCACATTGGCACAAATGACAAAGTTAGAGGTAGGTGGAAGGTCCTTAAAGATGATTTCAGGGAATTAGGCTGTAAGCTTAAAGCAAGGACCTCCAAGGTGGTATTTTCGGAAATACTTCCTGTACCACGTGCCACACCAGAGAGGCAACGGGAGATTAGGGAGGTTAATAAGTGGCTCAGGAATTGGTGTAGGAAGGAGGGGTTTGGGTTCCTGCAGAACTGGGCCGACTTCTCAGTTGGCTACAGGTTCTATGCTAGGGACGAGCTGCACCTCAATGGGGAGGGTGCAGCTGTGCTGGGGGATAAAATGGCTAGAAGGTTGGAGGAGTGTTTAAACTAGGGATGGGGGGAGGGTATTCCTTTTATAGGAGGGAAGGACAGTGCAGATAGATACCTGGGCACAAATAATGACATTGGGGGTGGGGGTGGCATGGGGGGTGGGGTTAGAACAGTTAATAATTTGAGAAAGAATAGAGGTACAGAGAGATACATAAAGTGCATGTATACTAATGCCAGAAGCCTCGCCAACAAAATGGAGGAATTGGAGTTAATGTTGTTGGAGCATAATTATGACATGGTGGGGATATCTGAGACATGGCTGGACGAGAGCCACGACTGGGCGGTTAATTTACAGGGCTATAGTCTGTTCAGAAATGACCGAACAAATGAGCGAGGGGGAGGTGTGTGTTTATATGTAAAATCATCCTTAAAACCCATCCTTCGTGATAATATATATCAATCTAATGAAAATGTAGAGTCCCTGTGGGTAGAGATAAGGGGAGGGGGGAAAAATAATAAATTACTGATAGGGGTTTGTTATAAGTCTCCAAAAATAATGGAAGCAACAGAGAATATCCTCATAAAGCAAATAGATGAAGCTGCGACTCAAGGAGAAGTCATTATTATGGGGGACTTCAACTACCCTGAAATACATTAGGGAACCGAAACCTGCAGTTCCAGCAAAGGTAATGGGTTTTTGACTACTATGAGAGACAATTACCTTTCACAACTGGTTCAGGACCCAACAAGAGGGGGGGCACTGCTAGACCTAATATTAACCAACAGGCCAGACCGCATATCAAATGTAAGGGTTGGGGGTCACTTGGGTAATAGTGATCACAAATTAATAAGTTTTCATGTATCCTTTAATAAGATGTGTAGTAGAGGGGTTACAAGGACACTAAACTTCAGGAAGGCAAATTTCCAATGGATGAGAGATGATCTTGGTGCAATTAATTGGGACGATATCCTGAGACATAAAAATACACAAAGAAAATGGGAGACGTTTATTAGCATCCTGAATAGGACCTGGGCACAATATATACCATATGGGAATAAACAAGCTAGAAATAGGAGGAAACCACTATGGCTAAATAGAGCTGTAAGGGGTACAATAAGAGATAAAAATAAAGCATTTAGAGAATTAAAGCAAGTAGGTAGTGATGAGGCATTAACTAAATACAGAAGATTAAATAAATTCTGTAAAAAGCAAATCAAGACAGCAAAGATTGAGACAGGGAGACTCATTGCCAGAGAAAGTAAAAATAATCCCAAAATATTCTTTAACTACATAAATAGTAAGAAGCTAAAAAATGATAGTGTTGGCCCCCTTAAAAATAGTCTGGGTGAAATGGTGGATGAGGATGAGGAAAAAGCCAATATGCTAAATTACTTTTTTTCAACAGTATTTACACAAGAAAATCCCATGACGGATAACGTGATCAGGGATAAAAATTCTCCGTTAAATGTCACCTGCTTAACCCAGCAGGAAGTACGGCGGCGTCTAAAAATCACTAAAATTGACAAATCCCCGGGCCCGGATGGGATACACCCCCGAGTACTGCAGGAATTAAGCACAGTCATAGATAGACCATTATTTTTAATCTTTAAAGATTCTATAATAACAGGGTCTGTACCACAGGACTGGCGTATAGCAAATGTGGTGCCAATATTCAAAAAGGGGACAAAAGCTGAACTTGGAAATTATAGGCCAGTAAGTTTAACCTCAACTGTGGGTAAAATCCTGGAGGGTTTTCTAAGAGATACTATACTGGAGTATCTGGAGAAGAATAACCTTATGACCCAATATCAGCATGGGTTTACAAGGGACCGTTCCTGTCAGACTAATCTGATAAGCTTTTATGAAGAGGTAAGTTCCGGACTGGACCAAGGGAATGCAGTGGATGTGGTGTACATGGACTTTTCAAAAGCTTTTGATACGGTGCCACACAAAAGGTTGATACATAAAATGAGAACAATGGGGATAGGGGAAAATATGTGTAGGTGGGTTAAGAGCTGGCTCAGGGATAGGAAACAAAGGGTGGTTATTAATGGAGCACACTCGGACTGGGTCACAGTTAGCAGTGGGGTACCACAGGGGTCAGTTTTGGGCCCGCTTCTTTTAACATATTTATTAACCCCTTCACCCCCAAGGGTGGTTTGCACGTTCATGACCGGGCCAATTTTTACAATTCTGACCACTGTACCTTTATGAGGTCATAACTCTGGAACGCTTCCATGGATCCCAGTGATTCTGACATTGTTTTCTCGTGACATATTGTACTTCATGTTAGTGGTAAAATTTCATTCAAATAACTTGCGTTTATTTGTGAAAAAAATGGAAATTTGGCAAAAATTTTGAAAATTTCGCAATTTTCCAACTTTGAATTTTTATGCCCTTAAATCACAGAGATACGGCACACAAAAAACTTGATAACTAACATTTCCCACATGTTTACTTTACATCAGCACAATTTTGGAACCCAAATTTTTTTTTGTTAGGAAGTTATAAGGGTTAAAAGTTGACCAGCGATTTCTCATTTTTACAACACCATTTTATTTTTAGGACCACATCACATTTGAAGCCACTTTGAGGGGTCTATATGATAGAAAATACCCAAAAGTGACACCATTCTAAAAACTGAACCCCTTAAGGTGCTCAAAACCACATTCAAGAAGTTTATTAACCCATTAGGTGCGTCACAGGAATTTTTTTGAATATTTAAAAAGAAATGAACATCTAACTTTTTTTCACAAAAAAATACTTCAGGTTCAATTTTTTTTATTTTACCAAGGGTAACAGGAGAAATTGAACTGCAAAAGTTATTGTGCAATTTGTCCTGAGTACGCTGATACCTGATTTGTGGGGGGGAACGACTGTTTCGGCGCATGGCAGAGCTCAGAATGGAAGGAGCGCCGTTTGACTTTTTCAATGCAAAATTGGCTGGAATTCAGATCGGACGCCATGTCACGTTTGGAGAGTCCCTGGTGTACCTAAACAGTGGAAACCCCCTACAAGTGACCCCATTTTGGAAACTAGACCCCCCAAGGAACTTATCTAGATATGTCGTGAGAACTTTGAACCCACAAGGGCTTTACAGAAGTTTATAACGTACAGCGGTACAATTAAAAAATCATATTATTTCCACAAAAATGATCTTTTCACCCCAATTATTATTTTCCCAAGGGTAACAGGACCCTAAAAGTTATTGTGCAATTTGTCCTGAGTATGCTGATACCCCACATGTGGGGGTAAACCACTATTTGGGCGCATGGCAGAGCTCGGAAGGGAAGCAGCGCCATTTGATGTTTTTGGCTGGAATTGAGATCGGACATCATGTCGCGATTGGAAAACCCCTGATGTACCAAAACAGTGGAAACCCCCCACAAATGACACCATTTTGGAAACTAGACCCCCTAAGGAACTTATCTAGATGTGTGGTGAGAACTTTGAACCCCCAAGGGCTTCACAGAAGTTTGTAACATAAAGCCGTACAATTAAAAAATCATATTTTTTCCACAAAAATGATCTTTTCACCCTCAATTCTTATTTTTCCAAGGGTAACAGCACCCTCTAAGTTATTGTGCAATTTGTCCTGAGTACGCAGATACCCCACATGTGGGGGTAAACCACTATTTGGGCGCATGGCAGAGCTCGGAAGGGAAGCAGCGCCATTTGACGTTTTTGGCTGGAATTGAGATCGGACACCATGTCACGATTGGAAAACCCCTGATGTACCAAAACAGTGGAAACCCCCCACAAATGACACCATTTTGGAAACTAGACCCCCTAAGGAACTTATCTAGATGTGGGGTGAACACTTTGAACCCCCAAGGGCTTCACAGAAGTTTTTAATGCCAGGGCATGAAAATAAAAAAATCGTATTTTTTCCACAAACATGATCAATTAGTCCCCAATTTTTTTATTTTCCCAAGGGTAGCAGGAGAAATTGAACCCCAAAAGTTGTTGTCCAATTTGTCCTGAGTACGCTGACACCCCATATGTGGGAGAAAACTACTGTATGGACACACGTCAGGGCTCGGAAGGGAAGTAGTGACGTTTTGGAATGCAGACATTGATGGAATGGTCTGCGGGTGTCATGTTGCCTTTGGAGAGCCCCTAATGTACCTAAACAGTGGAAACCCCCCACAAATGACACCATTTTGAAAACTAGACCCCCTAAGGAACTTATCTAGATGTGTGGTGAGCACTTTGAACCCCCAAGTGCTTCACAGAAGTTTATAACGCTCGGATGTGAAAATAAAAAAATCATTTTTTTCCACAAAAATGATATTTTTGCTCCCAATTTTTTTATTTTCCTAAGGGTAACAGGAGAAATTGGACCCCAAAAATTGTTTTGCAATTTGTCCTGAGTAGGCTGATACCCTACATGTGGGGGTAAAACACTGTTTGGGCGCATGGCAGAGCTTGGAAGGGAAGGAGCACCATATGACTTTTTCAACTCAGAATTGGCTGGAATTGAGATCAGACGCAATGTTGCATTTGGAGAGCCCCTGATGTGCCCAAACAGTGGAAACCCCCAATTCTAACTCCAACCCGAACCCCAACACACCCCTAACCCTAATCCTAGCCCTAACCCAAGCCCTAACCCTAACCCTAACCCTAACCCTAGCCCTAGCCCTAACCCTAGCCCTAACCCTAGCCCTAACCCTAATGGAAAAATGGAAATAAATACATTTTTTTTTATTTTATTATTTTTCCCTAACTAAGGGGGTGATAACGGGGGGTTTGATTTACTATTTATGGCGGTTTTTATGTTTGGCAGCTGTCGCACTCTAAAAGACGCTTTTTATTGTAAAAATAGTTTTTGCATCACCACATATTGAGAGCTATAATTTTTCCGTATTTTGACCCACCGAGTCATGTGAGGTCTTATTTTTTGCGGGACGAGTTGACGTTTTTATCGGTACCATTTTCGGGCACGTGACATTTTTTGATCGCTTTTTATTCCGATTTTTGGGACGCAGAATGAACAAAAACCAGCGTTTCATGAATTTCTTTTGGGGGGGTGCGTTTACACCGTTCCGCGTGCAGTAAAATTGATAAAGCGGTTTTATTCTTCGGGTCAGTACGGTTACAGCGATACCTCATTTAGGTCGTTTTTTTGGTTTTATGCAATGAAAACTATTTTATATAAAAAATAATTATTTTTGCATCGCTTTATTCTGCGAGCTATAACTTTTTTATTTTTTCACTGATGATGCTGTGTGGCAGCTCGTTTTTGCGGGACAAGATGACGTTTTCAGCGTTACCATGGATATTTATATGCGTCTTTTTGATCGCGCGTTATTACACTTTTTGTTTGGCGGTATGATAATAAATAATTGTTTTTTGCTTCGTTTTTTATTTTTATTTTTTAAGGGGTTCGCTAAAGGGGTTAACTAATGGGACAGTTTTATAGGGCAGGTCGTTACGGACGCGGCAATACCTAATATGTGTACTTTTATTGTTTTTTTTTTTATTATTTTCAAAAAATGAATTTATTGGGAAAATTTATTTTTTTTTTACTAATTTATTTGGCGATTTTTTTAAAATTATTTTTACACTTTTTTTTAATTTTGTTTTTACTTTATTACATAGTCCCAGGTGGGACATCACTGTCCTGTGACAGATCGCTGATCTGTCATATCACAGATCACTGTGACAGATCAGCAATCTGTCACAGGCAGTGCCGAAGGCTTCCTCATGCCTGCGCTTTGCAGGCACTGAGGAAGCCAGCTTCCTGCAGGCCCCCGTCGCCATCTTGGATTCGGGGGCCTGGAGGAAAGGAGTCCCCCGCAGCAGCGCTGCACATTGCGCTGCCGTGGGGGGCTCAGGGAAGCACGGAGGGAGCCCCCTCCCTGCCGATGCTTCCCTTTAACTCCCGGTACACCGCGATCATGTTTGATCACGGTGTGCAAGGGGTTAACGTGTCGGGGGCGGTCCGTGACCGCCCCTGACACATTGTGCCGGGTGTCAGCTGTGATAATCAGCTGACACCCGGCCGCGATCAGCGTGGGCGCCGCTGATCGCGGTAGACGTACTATCCCATCCACGGTCATACGGGCCCGGGTACCGTGGACGGGATAGTACGTCGGATGTCAGGAAGGGGTTAATGACCTTGTAGGGGGCATAGAGAGTAGAATTTCAATATTTGCAGATGACACTAAACTCTGCAGGGTAATCAATACAGAGGAGGACAATTTTATATTACAGGAGGATTTATGTAAACTAGAAGCTTGGGCTGATAAATGGCAAATGAGCTTTAATGGGGATAAATGTAAGGTCATGCACTTGGGTAGAACGAAGAAGATGTATAATTTTGTGCTTAATTGTAAAACACTGGGCAAAACAGTCACTGAAAAAGACCTGGGTGTATGGGTGGACGACAAACTCACATTTAGCCGCCAGTGTCAGGCAGCTGCTGCAAAGGCAAATAAAATAATGGGATGCATTAAAAGAGGCATAGATGCTCATGAGGAGAACATAATTTTACCTCTATATAAGTCACTAGTGCGACCACACTTAGAATACTGTGTACAGTTCTGGTCTCCGGTGTATAAGAAAGACATAGCTGAACTGGAGCGGGTGCAGAGAAGAGCGACCAAGGTTATTAGGGAACTAGGGGGTCTGCAATACCAAGACAGGTTATTACACTTGGGGTTATTTAGTTTGGAGAATCGGAGGCTTCGGGGTGATCTTATTACAATGTATAAATATATGCGGGGACAATACAAAGACCTATCTAATGATCTTTTTACTCTTAGACCTGTGACGGGGACAAGGGGGCATACTCTACGTCTGGAGGAGAGAAGGTTTAAGCATACTCACAGACGCGGATTCTTTACTGTAAGAGCAGTGAGACTATGGAACTCTCTGCCATATGATGTTGTAATGAGTGATTCCCTACTAAAATTTAAGAAGGGACTGGATGCCTTTCTTGGAAAGTATAATATTACAGGGTATATATACTAGTTTCCTTAATATTGCGTTGATCCAGGGAGCTAGTCTGATTGCCGTATGTGGAGTCGGGAAGGAATTTTTTTCCCCAGTGTGAAGCTTACTGTTGCCACATGGGGTTTTTTTGCCTTCCTCTGGATCAACATGTTAGGGTAAGTTAGGATAGGATATGGGTTGAACTAGATGGACTTAAAGTCTCCCTTCAACCTTAATAACTATGTTACTATGTAAACCTGGTGACAGGTTCTCTTTAAGTGCACATTAGCTCAACTTGTCTGACTCAACATTCTAGTCTTTTTCTTTCATTTTTGAAAACCTCTAACACCGCCTTTATGAGGGTTATTATAAGTTGATGAATAGATGGTACTACACCCCGATCAGACTATGACACATTAACTCAGAGTATTCTCCTTTGTGCTGGAGGGGTTGCAGACATCAGGGAAACCTCTACCATTTGTTTTGGAGCTGTCCAAAAATTAAAGGCCTTTGGCTCCAGGTTTCCCAGCACATTAATCTTTTTACCAAGGATTTCATAATCACACCCGAAAGAGCACTCCTGTCAGTAGACATGGAGCAACTCGATTGCTCGTTTAGATACATTATCATACATATCTTCTTAGTGACTAAGACTATATTGGCACAATGGTGGAAAAAGCCCGAGGTACCCAAATTCTCTGACATACTAGATAAGATAGGCCAATACAGTGACTTAGAACGGAGATTTGCAATCAATAATAATCACATTCACAAATACACCAAAAAATGGAAGACTTGGAATAATAAATTTCATATCAATCAGGCCTGCTAGGCTATACTTTATATTGAGGCCTGAGCTTGTTGGTCATCGAGATGTTGTATCTCTTTCCACAGATGTTATCCCATAAAAAAGGTTTGGCGACTTAAAGATTCTTTTTCTCTATTTATGGTTTCTTGCTATGTTTCTTAGAGTCTGCTTGAGGGTTCTCTAGTTTTAATCTTTCTGTTCCTGTATAAGGTTCATTACTACTACCCTTACCCTTCCCTTCTTCCCTTCTTATTCTGTTCCTTTCCCTTCCCCAGTTTAAATATAAAATCCAATAAAAACATTTAAAAAGGAAAACTTCAAACACCATTTGTACCAAATACATATAGGCCATGCATTTAACGGGTATTTTTGAGCAGGTTTTTGCTATGTAATTTGAGAGCATCATGATGTAAGGGCTAAGAGCATGATTTCAGTGATGTGTCGCTTATTAAACTGTAATTTTTGCTAATATTGTATTACTTATTGTCCTATATTTTAATAATTGACTTCTTGCAAAATTAACTCCTTTATCTCTGGGTTAAGAGAATAAATAGTTTATGTTGCATGCACGCCACTCAGAACATGAAGGCAATACAAAGGAAACATGAGTTCTTGTTGGAATCTGGAGAAACATTACTCAGGGTGACCATTAGTCATATAGTGCCCCTTTAAAATCATCTTCAGTTGTGGTAATGTCAACTGACTTTTCATTTCTAGCATATTTGAACGTTCAGTCCTGGGCTGACAGCTTTCACCACCCCCTCATTGATCTCAGTCACTAACCCATTGAAGTGCTAGTAGGCACGAAACGGCCGTCGTCAGACTTTGCTCACTCCTCCCTCCAGCCTCCTGGCCATGAAGTTTTAATGTGGATTGCTAAATAAAGCAGACTTTTTCACCTGGATGGGTGAGTGCTATGGTCTTCTTTCCTTCCATGTGGATTCACACATTTTGTTTTCTGTACCAGCACCCGAGATCACGGGGTTCAGCCTCTATAAGCAGTATGAATATGACAGCTTTATATCGGCAGTAGTTTTGGCAGTGCTGACTGGCTTTTTCCTTACACGTTGACAGTTATTGATAGACCATTATTTTTAATGTTTAAAAATTCCATAATAACAGGGTCTGTACCACAGGACTGGCATATAGCAAATGTGGTGCCAATATTCAAAAGGGACAAAAACTGAACTTGGAAATTATAGGCCAGTAAGCTTACAGCTTACTGTGAGTAAAATCCTGGAGGGTTTTCTAAGAGATGCTATACTGGAGTATCTGAAGAAGAATAACCTCATGACCCTATATCAACATGGGTCTACGAGGGCCCGTTCCTGTCAGACTAATCTGATGAGTTTCTATGAAGAAGTAAGTTCCAGACTGGACCAAGGGAACTCAGTGGACATGGTGTATATGGACGTTTCAAAAGCTTTTGATATGGTGCCACAAAAAAGGTTGATGCATAAAATGAGAACAATGGGGATAGGGGAAAATATGTGTAAGTGGGTTAAGAGGTGGCTCAGGGATAAGAAACAAATGGTGGTTATTAATGGAGCACACTCGGACTGGGTCACGGTTAGAGTGATCAATGAGTGGAACAGGCTGCCACGAGAAGTGGTGAGTTCTCCTTCAATGGAAGTCTTCAAACAGAGGCTGGACAGACATCTGACTGGGATGATTTAGCGAATCCTGCTTTGAGCAGGGGGTTGGACCAGATGGCCCAGGAGGTCCCTTCCAACTCTACGATTCTATGATTCTATGATTCAGTGGGATACCACAGGGTTCGGTGTTGGGCCTGCTTCTTTTTAACATATTTATTAATTACCTTGTAGGGGGCATACAGAGTAGAATTTCAATATTTGCAGATGACACTAAACTGCAGGGTAATCAATACAGAGGAGGACAATTTAATGTTACAGGAAGATTTATGTAAACTTGAAGCTTGGGCTGATAAATGGCAAATGAGCTTTAATGGGGATAAATGTAAGCTTAATTGTAAAACACTGGGCAAAACTGTCACTGAAAAAGACCTGGGTGTATGGGTGGATGACAAACTCACATTTAGTGGTCACTGTCAGGCAGCTGCTGCTAAGTAAATAAAATAATGGGATGCATTAAAAGAGGCGTAGATGCTCATGCGGAGAACATAATTTTACCACTATACAAATCACTAGTGCGACCACACTTAGAATACTCTGTATAGTTCTGGTCTCTGGTGTATAAGAAAGACATTGCTGAACTAGTGTGGGTGCAGAGAAGAGCGACCAAGGTTATTAGAGAACTGGGGGGTCTGCAATAACAAGGCAGGTTATTACACTCGGGGTTATTTAGTTTGGAAAAACGAAGGCTTAGGGGTGATCTTATTACAATGTATAAATATATGAGGGTGTAAAGGGGTTAAGTAAAAATGTTCCTTGTTGTATTTATTACTCTTTGCTAACTGGTACTGCTCCATGTTTACATGTATTACCACACGTATGAAATGGTACTGCTACCCCTTCTGGGTATTACCATCATTTTGTCTTCATGTTTTACTGTATTATTGCATTTACTTGCACATAGTTGTGATAAGGTTTACTGTATTTCACGTTGTCACTTATAGTATAGAGAAAGTGTAGTGCTCTTGGTTGGACACTAGAGGGGAGCACTCTAGTATATAGTACAGTTAGTGGGGATAGGGTTAAGAGTAGGAGGGACTGCCGGGAGTTAAGGTTAGAGCAGAAGGAAAGTTAGACAAACTGGGCCAGGGTGCCCGAAGTGTCCACATGGGCTATAGGCCCAGGATGGCTCGGCAGCCACGTAACATTAAGCAGCGACAGCCTACGTTATCCATGGCCACTGTACATCATTGCAGTGGGCCAGTACAGTAGAGAGAAGATGTGGCGACTCATAGCCTGGGCGGACGCCTTTTAAGGCGGGAGTCGGTTCGAGTGAGGAACAGAAGGAAGATGAAGCTTCACAGGGAACGGTACAGACAGGTCGGATGCTTTTCGAGAGGCAGAAAAACCAGGTGGTGGATGATTTTAAGTCTGGGGCGAAACAGGCAGAAGGAATTGTCATCATGGCAAGGTTAGGCCAGGAAGAAGCTGGGAAGCAGTCTAAGATGGTCCGGTCCTGAAGTGTGCCATACAGAAGCATCAGCAAAGTAGGGAAAGCTGAGGAAGCAAGTGAAGTTGAATCTGAATCCCATGATGAACCAGCTGTGGATATATTGTGTGAAGTTATCAGTAAAGAAACCATTCAAGTTACTATGGACTGTGTCTAAATTACTGGAAGTCCCCTCGGAGAGGGGCCATCGCTGCTTGGGAAGTGCACAGGTGGACCCAAGCCTGGAGACACAGGTACGCTGAGCAGTGGATTGCAGTTTTCTGTGAGGGAAGGTCGGGACACAGATGCTGCTTCAGTGTCTCTGGCCACGACTATAGTCCTGGCCTCCCCTTACATTGGGACAGTACAAAGACCTTTCTAATGATCTTTTTACTCTTAGACCTGTGATGAGGACAAGGGGACATCCTCTACGGCTGGAGGAAAGAAGATTTAATTATAATCACAGATGCAGATTCTTTGCTGTAAGAGCAGTGAGACTATGAAACTCTCTGCTGTATGATGTTGTAATGAGAGATTAACTACTGAAATTTAAGAAGAGACTGGATGCCTTTCTTGAAAAGTATAATGTAACAGGGTATATATACTAGATTCCTTGATAGGGCATTGATCCAGGGAACTAGTCTGATTGCCATATGTGGAGTCAGGAGGAATTTCTTTCCCCAATGTGCAGCTTAGTGTTTGCTGCATGGGTATTTTTTGCCTTCCTCTGGATTAACATGTTAGGTTATGGGTTGAGCTTGATGGACTTAAAGTCTCCCTTCAACCTTAAATACTATGTTATAATGTTACTGTATCTGTATTTTGTATGTAATCCCTTCTCATGGAATCAATGGTGCTATATAAACAAATAATAATAATAATAATAATAATAATAATAATAATAATAATAATTATATTCGAAGGAGGACAATGGGGAGTGCATTATACTATATGGAGGACTATAAGGGGCATATTATACTATATGGAAGGCTAGATGAGGTCATTATAATATTTGAAGGGCTTTGTGGGGGCCATTATATTGTATGCAGACAATTATATGAAAGTTTGTGTGGGGTCAATCATACCATATGGAGGGCTGTGTGGGGGCCATTATACTGTTTGGAGGGCTAGTGGGGGGAGTTATACAGTGTGGTGAGGTGTGTGGGCCATTATAATGCATGTAGGGCTGTGTGGGGGTCACAGTAGTTAGAACATACTGTGTTGGGGTCATTATACTGTACATGTGGGGGCTAATGTGGAGGAATTTTTCATGGGGGTATCATACTGTATTTGGGGGACACTTTTGTTTGCCTCATACTTTATAGGGGCAATGAGAGTGGAATCTAGGACTTCAGCTGCAGGAAAATTACTATGTAAAGGCTGGAAAGTTGTGAGATATGTTCTTTTGTGACCCTGACATTTATTTATTTTTTGTGATGGGAAGGAATTAGAACTTCTGCTATGGGGCCCCATGAATTCTATGTACGCCCCTGGTGCCACCTGATGCATTGAAGCAAGTTTGTGTCCTCCATTCTTTCATGTTGTAAAACCACTAAGCTGTGCTTTGCCTTGCATGAGCAAAAAGAAAGATTGCAATCTGTGGAATGAATATTGTGCTTTGTGGTAGTTGGAAATGGGGTCATGTCTGTTGAGTAGGGTGCAGAGGAGGTATAAGAGGAGACAAATAACTGCTATCTGATAGTGGAAACAGATGTAGCTCACAGTCGAAGAGGTTCTATCACCTGTTCCAGGTGTGGTGATCCACAACTGTAACTGAAAATATTCACCCTGTTGGCCATGAAACTCAGGTATTTTATCTGCCCATAGTTGTTGCTTCGACTTGTCTATGGTGCAGAGTACATTGAAGCTCAAAGACAAGTTAATAGGAAAGCCTTTGCTATTCTGCATGTTAGAGCACAGAGAGATGACCCGTATCTATGTGAAATAATGGCAGGTGAGTATCTTCCACCAAGGATGAGTGCATACTATCATTTCTAAAAAGGAAACAGCACTGTGTACTCCCATCAACTTGACCATTTGAGAGTTTAGTTGACATTCAGATGACTGGAAATAGTATGACTCCTCAATACATAATCATGGATGAAAGTCTGGCAGGAAGATGGAAAAGGATAACTTGTAGTCTGCTATGCAGTAGGGGTGAGTGACCACAAGGATGGTGATGATGACACCAACCATGTACTACTTAAGGATGCAACCTGTCTGATTGAAAAACAAGCATGAGTATAAGGAGAAGAAGGGCAACTTGGAATAAGTTCTGGTGAAGTGTCTTCCCTAGCCCCTGGAGAACTGTGGGATAGAGGACTAAGCTGCAGAAAAGAAAAAGGTGTCGTAAACTAACAGAACTTAAAGGGAATCTGTCACCTATTTTTTCGCATATAAGATGCAGCCACTGCCATCAGGGTCTTGTCTACAGCATTACAGAATGCTGTACATAAGCCCCCGATGTAACCTGAAAGAGAAGAAAAACGACTTATATTATACTCACCCAGGGGTGGTCCTGGTCAGGTCTGGTCCGTGTCCGGAGAGTGTCGCGGTCCGGTCCGGCTCCTCCCATCTTCTAGCGATGACGTCATCTTCTTTGCTTCCCGTCGCGGCTCTGACGCAGGCGCACTGCTCTGCCCTTTTGAGGGCAGAGCAGAGTACTAAAGTGCGCAGGCACTGGAAGAGGTCCAGCCCCTGGGTGAGTATAATATATCTCATTTTTCTTCTCTTTCAGGTTACATCGGGAGCTTATCTACAGCATTCTGTAATGCTGTAGATAAGCCCCTGATGGCGGTGGCCGCATCTTATATACGAAAAAATAGGTGACAGATTCCCTTTAAATTCTGCTATGTTAAACATTTCAGTGTTATGCCACAGAGGAAGTGGACTGAGCAGAACTTCTGTGACTAGGATGAGCGGTATTACATATATTCCATTATGCTCTCCATTTTTTCTCTACCAATACGCTTGCCTGAGGCAAAGGAGATTAAATGCGACCTGCATTTAGTACTAATACTGTCTTCACAGCAGGTGCCAGCAGTGCTGGTGGTGCTGCTGCTGTTAGTAGCTCTACCATTTTCATTTCAAAGCTTCTGTATGTCAAAAATATATGTAAACATTAATCCTGTAATTTCAATAGTTCCACTTTCACCACTTTCATCCCCATGGCAATAAATCCAAAATGGTAAGGTGTGGACAATGTGGAAGTTTTGTTCCAGTTTGGTTCAAGCAGAGACATCGAATCATAGACAATACCCACAACTGGGTGACATTTTGGGAGTTCTTCGTCTTGAGAACACAAGATGGTGCAAACGCCAGCACTGTTGTTGAGTGTACCGTTGTTAAAATAGAGTAGTAAAACAGTTGTTATGAAAAACATTAACCTTTTTTCTGCATTTTTCCTATATATATTTTTTGCCTAAACTCTCCCCTTTGACAAAAATTAGGTAACATTGAAGTATTACATTTCTAGGTAGGTACACACAGAGAAAGGAAGATATGGAAAAAGTCAGCAGTATTTTTGTGGTGTACAGTATATGGTTGCTCAATTGGACTAGTAAAACAGGTATGGAAAATATATGTTTCTTTTAACATTTAAAAAAATAACACCCTGTGGATTTGTCAAAATGGATATCACAAAAAAGCTAGATAGGTTCTCATCCCAAAAGCAAGGGCAGTGGGGTACTCGGTACCAGGCTGCTTCTTAAAGGGGCAGTGTCACAGTGGTGGTGACCCGGTCCGTGGCCCTGGGCATCCAATAAAAGGGGTATTGTTACAAGGGGTGAAAAGTAAAGAGTTTTTGTAATAAGTGTTCGTGATGCCACCTGGGGTATCCGGTCAGAGGCGACCAGCGCTGCCGTGCAGATCCTCTGGGACAGATGGTGTGATGCAGCAGAGTTGGAATAGCTCTCCACCTTTTATGGTGCTTTTCTGGTACAGTCCAGGGCTCAAGTTGCAATTGGTACAGGAGTCGGTCAGCCTGTAAGCAATTTGTGAATCTCTCTAAACAGGTGGGTTGTGAGGTCTCCTTTCTAGCACTATTCTGAAGTACTTGCAGTTGTGCACTCCACTCAAGTTCCTCTTTCTGTCTGTTACTTAGAACTCCACTTGCATGACAGGCAGCTGTAGCCTCCTTCAGGAATTGCCTCTATATGGCGTCTCTGGCTCACACGTTGCTGCTGTGTCATCAAGTCTCAATTGGGCACAGAGGGTTTGCAGCCTCTTGTCCTCCAGATTCTGTTGTGGGACCGTTAGCATCCACACAGCCTCGGACTCCAGCTCCCGATTTCTGGCGCATAGGTCTGGAGATGAGCTCTGCTATAGCTCCAATCTCCAGCTCCTTTTCCCACGTCCTCTCTCTCCCCTGTCCACACACTAACTCTCCCTTCCCTCCTCCTGACCAGAGAGATATCTTCCTTCAAGTTGGGTTTAGAGCTCCCTCTCCTGGCCTGGAGCAGGAACTGTGTTGAATGTAGGAACTACCTGATAAAGAGATCCCTTCACTGCTTTCAGGCATGACATCACTCTCCCTTAGAGAGAGGTAAGGTCACTGTGGGAACCGTACTCCCGGGGGGCGCCACACAAGCATCTGATGCTTACAGTTGTATTAATGGACTATTACAGTTATGTGTGAAACAATTTTAAAACATTGTCAAAACACGCAAACTTTACATGGCAGAGACTTGGATTTAACTTTGTGGAATGTCGTGATTTTTGTTTTGTCACTATTAAAACATGTAAAAAAAAATATCACTTATGCATTGCCTGTCTCAGATGCCAGGGAGCACACTTTCTATGACAGACAAGTATTTTTCTTCAGTATTAAAATTAGGAAAGATGGCATTTAGTTACCATATTTTTTCAGTGCTTCAAGAATGAAAAACTATGATGTTATTAAGGTGCTGTACTGCAGAATATCACAGATCAAACAATTCACAACCACACTGACTCCGCAGGTTCAGAACCTTCCTATCACTTGTATCACCATATTATTGTATCTCTTTATTATTAGTCACAGACTGAGACTACCATTCCCATTTTATAAGTTCTTCAGTGATGGAGTAGTACACTACACTCTGATTTAGGCCTTTCTATCTCTATGTGTCATGATGAGATGTGTCCCGTGACCTCATCCCGAGGCCGTAAAATCCTTAAATGGCTATTGCTTTCCCTGCCACATCTTTTACAGAGCCTGTGACAGTCCGCCTTCATTGACTGTACTCGGACTTGTGATGTTAAAGCTGCAAGGTATTATAGGCAAGTCAACGTGGCCGTGTCTAACAGCATGTGAGCCTACTCTCTCTTCAGCATTCTGTGAAATGGCGCAAGTCATTTTCTTTTTGCAATCTGCGCAAATCAAATTGCAAATTGTTCAAATTCATCAGGACCTGAGATTATTTAGGAATTTCAATTCAAAGTTGTTTCAAAATGTATAGATTTGATCATCTCTAGTGCTCTGTGCCTGTCAAAATACCATTTTATGTGCATTTGAATTAATTGTTTAATATTAATAAATCACATTATTAAATAAATGTTATTTTCTTAAAGGCTCCCATCAGGGTGAATACCAAAGGAAACTTTACAGGGAACTGCTAAAAAATTACAATCGCCTAGAAAGACCCGTAGTGAATGACTCCCAGCCCTTACTTGTAGAGCTACAGCTTTCTCTTCTACAAATAATAGATGTGGTAAGTCAAATTCACTTTTGCAAAATTGAAATCTTAAAACCATGTTGTTATTCTTCCTCCTGTGAAAGACACTTTCATTTTATTATTTTTATGGTCTTATGCCTTTGGGGAGTTTTTACACACAGATGGAATAACAAAAAGGTAGAAAAAGAAATGAACGTTTATTTGTGTTTATGACATTATCATTTAAAATTACTTAATTTTTTTAAATTGAATTTGGAAATGTGCTGTATACGGTATTTCTACATTCATATTGTAAGAACTATTTTGCATGGAAAAGACAATGCATTTTTAAAACTAGCAATAGAATTATCTTAACCTAAGATGAAAATCAAAAAATCGGCGATCAGCTTGTGCTCTTTTTCTTTTTTTTATTGGTGGACTACAAGGTGTAGTAAAATAGCCTTTAGGGTATCCACAGATTCCCATTTCAAGCAGCTAGTGTTGGATGAAGGTTTGCAAAGGTTTATTAGTTACTACAGAAACATAATGCAGCCCTCTTTTTCGTTTGTTTAAAGAAGAGGAAAAGATAATTGCAGTAGAAAATAAAACTAATTGCAATGTAATATTACTGTCACAGCAGTGCCCTAAAGTGGCCAAAGATTATAACATGGGGCTCAAATCATTATTGCATTTTAAACATTTTTTGTAGTGTTTTTGTAGTTTTGAGTCATGTTTTTTTTTTTGCACCAAATTCATTTTTCTATTTGTACTTTTATAGAGTGGTGATCTGGGATTTATGTTTTTCATATGGAGCAAAGAGCTTACCAGTAAGTAGTTGCCAACTACCTGCTTGTTCTGCCCAGCGACAACCTCTCAATGGTCACAGACTGCTCCTGAATGCGATTCTTCTGCTGATGTCACGTCTTCAAAGCAGCTTCTTTTCTTATACTCTACTCTGACAACAGGACATATCTGCTGATGTCACACTGTTTGACAACTGCTGCCTAAGTGAGGAGCGCAAGCTGTCAATCAGCATGACGTCAGCCTCACTGACAAAGCAGACTAGAAGAGAAAGAGCTGCTCTTTTGACTTGAGGTCAAAGTAAGCAAGAGACTCACTTACTGAGCCTGCCGAAATTGCTACCCAGCAGAACAGGAAGGTAACTAATGGCTGGTAGATTCTTAACCCCTTATGAAATAAATAGTGAAGGATACATTTAAAGGTTTTTTTTTACAATATTGAGGCTAATCAAAAGTTATATTAAGAATGTAAAAATGTCACATATTTTCAGATGCACACTTCCCAAATTCCAACAGATGTAACACAGTCATGAAAGATGTTTGAAATATTAGACACATGTTAATAACTTCAACCTATGGCGATAAATGTATTACGAAATAATTTACAAAGTAAACAATAATAAGAACGTCTAAAATTCCTGTAATAAGTAGATTCTTAGAAACCTTTGAGATTAATGCTGTGATGACATATTCAATACATCCGATCTGAAATGTTATGGGTCATTAAGACTTCTATCAATTCTAAGAACACAGTGTTCAAAGCCTGCATTGGAAAGAGTCTTCTTCCAGGAATACTGGGGTCTTAGCTGGACCTCGCAGATTTTTATACCATAGAAAAGCCTATTGTTGTCCCTTAAATGCAAAGTCAAGTAGTGTGGAATTATTCACATTTTAGAAAGCTGGTAGCAATATATTGAAGGTCAACACTATCTGCCACTTGAAATATCTATTTTTATTTGTACAGTTCCATACCAATACCATCTGTTAGTTCAAATACTTTTACATATCATTAGCAATGCTTTACTTGTTTTGCTCCATAGCAAAATGCACTGCAAAATGGCTTGTAAGAGCGACCTATATGAACCGTACTCTTCTTATATCGGACGCTAACATCTAGCTTCTAACGTCCTGCGACAGTTCTGCTTTTGCATTACAATGTTTACTTTCCCTTAGAAAAACAAAATATATGCTTCATTTACTGGCAAAGGATTTGTGCATGATGCATTCAGTAGTAACACTGCAAGGCACAGTTTTTCTAGCAGGCATCCTTCCTACTGCGGGCACTGAAAACATTATTACACATGATTTTTACACAACTAGTCAAGGTTGTGTAATTACTTGGTAAAACATTTTCATACTGTAAGTTCTTTGATCTTTTCCTTTTTAACCATTTTAATATGTTTGAATGTGAAAAATGAAGGAAACCTGTCACGTTGGATAACATTATTAACAAATTAAAACATACAAACGCTTACTCAGTAGATAATAGATATACCCTCGGCTGCTGGGGTCAAGTAAGGCTAGGTGTCCACCCTAATGAGATAATAATAAAATTGCAAAAAATACTTGACCGCGCTCAAGAGTACAAAAAAGCCAAAGAATTGATTATAGTGAAAAAAAAGACGTGTTGGTTTCTTTTGGCCCTTGCACCGCTCCGTAGCAGCTGTGACGTCACACGCTCAGGTGTCTGTCGGCCATTACTTCCTAGCGGGTATCCAGGGATGCCACCAGCCAGGGCTTCCCCTGGTTCTACCTAGAAATCTCAGATTCCCCGCTCCCCTGCTGCCCGTGCTTGCACT
Source organism: Dendrobates tinctorius (assembly GCF_039654945.1). Classification (NCBI taxonomy): domain Eukaryota; kingdom Metazoa; phylum Chordata; class Amphibia; order Anura; family Dendrobatidae; genus Dendrobates; species Dendrobates tinctorius. The sequence goes on along the minus strand of NW_027361679.1, from coordinate 52,425,286 downwards.
CCCAAACCTGGGAAGTGCAGAGCCGCTTGCAGCACTGTGAGCGACCATGTTGCCGCTTCCATGTGGGACCTGGCACTCTACATTTCCTCCACTGTAGCTGTCAGCGCTTCATCCGTCTTCTTCATATCGGTAAGTCACAATTGCAACCCACTTGTTCATGTCAATATCTATTATACTTAAATCGACCATATTAAAACCGTTTTAGGCTGCTCTTGCTCATGTGATGCAGTAGGTTTGTTTTTCAAACAGGTCTGAATCATTTTCACAACTTTCATTATTATTACCATCTCTTTTGGGAGTATACATTTAATTTTCATTTTATGTAATTAAGCAGTTGTTAAAGACATTCCCTACTAGTCTATTGCTCCTTAGGCCGGAGTCACACTAGCGAGAAATATGGACGAGTGCTATGTGCAAAAAAAATCGCATAGCACTCGTCCCAATGTTAATCTATGGGGCAGCTCCCATCAGCCGATTCTTTTCTTGGCCGTACTATACGTGCTGAGAAAATCGCAGCATGCTGCGATTTGCACCGTATTACGCCCGAAAAACGCCAATGCAAGTTTATGGGGGCGAGAAAAAAACGGATTGCACATGGACCAGACATGTGTCTTGCGAGAAATACACACTGGTGTCCTTTATAAAAGCCGGCAATTCAGTATGCTGTACAGTAAAATCACACTGACAGGTTTAATATAGAATGAAAAGAATTCGATATATACACCTAGGAAACATATACTATATATATATACACTCACTGGCCACTTTATTAGGTACACCATGCTAGTAAGGGGTTGGACCCCCTTTTGCCTTCAGAACTGCCTCAATTCTTCGTGGCAGAGATTCAACAAGGTGCTGGAAGCATTCCTCAGAGATTTTGGACCATATTGACATGATGGCATCCCACAGTTGGCGCAGATTTGTCGGCTGCACATCCCTGATGCGAATCTCCCGTTCCACCACATCCCAAAGATGCTCTATTGGATTGAGATCTGGTGACTGAGGAGGCCATTTGAGTACAGTAAACTCATTGTCATGTTCAAGAAACCAATCTGAGATGATTCGAGCTTTATGACATGGCGCATTATCCTGCTGAAAGTAGCCATCAGATGTTGGGTACATTGTGGTCATAAAGGGATGGACATGGTCAGCAACAATACTCAGGTAGGCTGTGGCGTTGCAACGATGCTCAATTGGTACCAAGGGGCCCAAAGAGTGCCCAGAAAAAATTCCCCACACCATGACACCACCACCACCAGCCTGAACCGTTGATACAAGGCAGGATGGATCCATGCTTTCATGTTGTTTACGCCAAATTCTGACCCTACCATCCGAATGTCGCAGCAGAAATCGAGACTCATCAGACCAGGCAACGTTTTTCCAATCTTCTACTGTCCAATTTCGATGAGCTTGTGCAAATTGTAGCCTCAGTTTCCTGTTCTTAGCTGAGAGGAGTGGTACCCAGTGTGGTCTTCTGCTGCTGTAGCCCATCTGCCTCAAAGTTCGACGCACTGTGCGTTCAGAGATGCTCTTCTGCCTACCTTGGTTGTAACGGGTGGCAATTTGAGTCACTGTTGCCTTTCTATCAGCTCGAACCAGTCTGCCCATTCTCCTCTGACCTCTGGCATCAACATGGCATTTCCGGCCACAGAACTGCCGCTCACTGGATTTTTTTTCTTTTTCGGACCATTCTCTGTAAACCCTAGAGATGGTTGTGCGTGAAAATCCCAGTAGATCAGCAGTTTCTGAAATTCTCAGACCAGCCCTTCTGGCACCAACAATCATGCCACGTTCAAAGGCACTCAAATCACCTTTCTTCCCCATACTGATGCTCGGTTTGAACTGCAGGAGATTGTCTTGACCATGTCTACATGCCTAAATGCACTGAGTTGCCGCCATGTGATTGGCTGATTAGAAATTAAGTCTTAACACACAGTTGGACAGGTGTACCTAATAAAGTGGCCAGTGAGTGTATATATATACAGTGTATATATATACATATATATATTTATAGTTCATAAAGTTCTACATAGCATAATAGCCGTTAAATCAATTGCCGGCTTCTGGAAAATCATTACAGAACCCAACATTATATGACACATGGTTTACATATAGTAAGTGTTTAATAAATTTATTAGTTTGTGTTAGGAAAAATTTGGAACTCTAGGGGTTAAATTTAAGGATATAAACGCGGAAAAAAATTGCATGGGCTCCCGTGCAATTTTCTCCGCCAGAGAGGGAAAGCCAGTGAGTGAGGGCACATATTAATAGCCTAGGAAGGGACCATGGTTATTGCCCCCCGGCTACAAACATCTGCCCCCAGCCACCCCAGAAAAGGCGCATCTGTAAGATGTGCCTTTCCTGGCACTTAGCCTCTCTCTTCCCATTGCCCTGTAGCGGTGGCATATGGGGTAATAAGGGGTTAATGTCACCTTGCTATTGAAATGTGACATTAAGCCGGGTTAAAAATGGAGAGGTGTCAATAAGACACCTATCCATTATTAATCCTACTGTAGTAAAGGGTTAAAAAGACACACACATTAATTAAAAATTATTTTGATGAAATAATGACACAAATTTTTGACCAAATTTATTATGCTGCCAATCCAACTGAAGCCATCATTCTCCTGTAATAAAAATTTCAAATAAAAAAGCAATAATATCATACCTCTCCGCAGTTCAGTGTGTCCCCCGCTGCAATCCATCACAAGGGGTTAACTAGATTGCCACCGGGACCGATGCTAATGTGACTGACCCGGCTGTAAACCACTGCAGAATGAATTAAATCATGTCTGTGCAGGCTCCAGAGGCTGACCAGAGATGAACTGATTAGCGTGGGAAAGTCTCTGAACTTTTTCCCACGCTCATGAGTTCACCTCAGGTCAGCCGGGGACTCCGCGCAGCCTCAGTGATGTCAGCGGTAGTCACTGAGGCTGCGCTGACTCCCTGTCTGACCCGTAGTGATCTGACTGCATGGGAAAATGTTCAGAAACTTTCCCACACTAATGAGTTCATCTCCAATCAGGTGGGGAGGCTGCGCAGGAAGCTTCTCTGTCATTCCTCCTTGGTTTACAGCCGGGCCGGTCGCATTAGCGACCGCTCCTGGTTGTAAACTATTTCACAAATTTAGATGGATTGCGGCATGGTACAGGTATGATATTGTTGCTTTTTGATTTTTGATTGTTTTTCAGGAGTGCAATGGCGTCGAATCGATTGGGAGTGTAATAAAGATGGAAAAAAATGTACATTAATTTATTTGATTAAAAGTCTTTTTTCTTAATGTCTGTGTGTTTTTTTAACCCCTTCAGACTAGTGTATTAATAATGGATAGGTGTCTTATTGACACCTCTCCATTAGTAACCAGGCTTAATGTCACCTTACAATAGCAGGGTGACATTAACCCTTTATTACCACATATGCCACCGCTACATGGCAGGGGGAAGAGAGCGGGTAATTGCCAGAATTGGGTGCATCTTACAGATGCACCTTTTTCTGTGGTGACTGGGGGCAGATTTTTTTTAGCCCGGGGGGGCAAGAACAATGGTCCCTGCCCTCAATCACTGGCTTGCCCTCTCTGGCGGAGAAAATTGGGCAGGAGCTCCAAAATTTTACACACACACACACACACTGCTAACATTATTAGTGAGGGACATATAAAAAAAACGGATATGCAATGGCTTACTGTATGTAAACCATGTCTCATATCCTGTCGGGTTCTATAATGATTTTACAGATGCCAACAATTGATTTTTCACCTATTCTGCTATCTAGATCTCTATGAAATATAAATATACTGCTCAAAGAAATAAAGGGAACACAAACTGCCTGTTGCAAATGGAACAGTGTTCCCTTTATTTTTTGAGCAGTATATATATATATATGTGTGTGTGTGTGTGTGTGTTTGTGTGTACCTCACTGACATATATATATATATATATATATATATATATATAGAGAGAGAGAGAGAGAGAGAGACTGTATATATGTTTTCGCAAATATTTGAGGCTATGGACCCATTATATGTCCATTTTGCAAGTCAGAGAGAAAATCTCGACGTACGGACGCCATACGGATGTCACACGGATGCTTAGATGCGAGAAAGTCGCATCCTCGCATTGCCAACGGATGACATATGGATCACTGTTCAGGGACCATTTCTGCGATTCTCATCAGTAAAAAACAGACCGTATTTTTATACGTTGTGTGTACTCCAGCCTTATACTAATAGTTGCTAACTACTAGCGTATACCCCTTAGTGGTCTCCCTTAACCTTTCGGATAACATTATTAACCTGCAGATATAGGGTTAATCTGCTAATTAATAGCATCAGAAAGGTGACTGGTTGCATTACTGAAAGCCCGGGTACTGGGAGAAAATTTACTTTTTTCCACCTGGAAGTCACTGACTTTTAGTTATACAGGTGTGCTGGAGTGGCTAAAGTCACCGATCACGACTAATGACTGTTGCCACACTAGCTCAACTGTATAACTGAAAGCCGGCAGCTTCCGGGATCTGTACAGTTCATTTTCTCACTGGAGTTGTGCTTTCAGTACAGTGGCCAGACACCTTTCTAACACAGTTTCTCTTTAAATTAAACTTTGGGGAGGACTCCTAACTTCCAGAACAAAGTCCAGCAAAATTTTGTAGTTTCCTCCATGGTTCGATCTTCAGATAATTTTTTATTTACTTATAAGTAGAGATGAGTGAATTTATATAGATTCGGTTCCGAATACGATCGGACTCGAATATAGTTTTTGCAATAGTCGTCAAAGACAGCCGTACGTCAGTAGAGTCAATGGGAGTAAAAATTACCGAATATGTTCGGAACTGAACATAACACATATTTTCGGCACAAATAGTGTTTGAATATGGCCCGAATATGTCAAAATCAGATTCGGGGCCAAAATCCGAACAAATTCGCTCATCTCTACTTATAAGTCATGGTTACTACTTCAGATTCCTCTTAAAATCATTAATTTGTTCTGTAGGGTGTTTTCAAAGATTCCTCTACAAATTATTTTCTGTGTTTTCTTATTGCATACGTAATAAAATAATGTTAAAAATGTTTTAAAACTCTATGTGGCAATTGTAGGAAAACATTACATGTGTACATGCCCTCAGGGCTTCTTTACACTTCCATGTTTGCAATTTCATACCTTGACAAAAAGAGCAACGTGTCCATATATATTTTTCATTTAAGAACACAATATTATTAGTGTTGTTTTTCCTAAAGACTACAGTGGATCTCAACAAGCAGAATGTAGTAAATCCTTTTCTTACTTCTGCTGGAGGGAACGCAAATGCAACCATTCATCATTTGTTGTCAGCTGTTGCGGCTGAGTAGAATAGTCCTGTTTTAGGATAACCTTTACTGTGTATCACAAAAATTGTGCATACAATGTCCTGTTGTTTATCTATTTTTGTTTCCACACAATAAAAGCCATTTTAAAATGTACTTTAATACTTAAAAGTGGTATTCTCAAGTTGTGTGTTGAGCAGCACACAGCCGTGCAGTCTCCTTACTTCCTGGTTGCTGTGGAGGCACGCACTCCTCCTTGAGTGACAATTCTGCTTTAGTAATCCTGTGGCTGAGCTTATGCTATTGTAACATATTTTACAAATCGCTTAAGGAACGGGCACATTTTTTGTTTTGGAGCTTTTGTTTTTTCCCTGTCTGATTGAATATAGCCTTTGAGGACGTGTTTATTGCGAAACAATTTGTTCTTTTGAATGAAACCAAACCATCCATCCATCCATAATTAAAAGTGTGGCAAAATAGCAAAAAAAGTGTAATTTTGCATTTGTTTTCTTTGTTTCATTTACAGCGTTGATTTTACAGTAAAACTGACCCTGACAATATTATTATTCAGGTTAGTACAATTGTGCAGATACAAAATAAGCAGAGTTTTTTTTTAAATTTAACCCCTTCACCATTTTGGGTTTTTCCGTTTTTGAGTTTTCGTTTTTTGCTTCCAATATTACCAGAGCCATAACTTTTTTAATCTTTCCCTCAAAATGGCCATGTGAGGGCTTGTTTTTTGAAAAATGAGTTGTACTTTTGAATGACACCATTCGTTTTACCATATAGTGTACTGGAAAAGGAGAAAAGAATTCAAAGTGCGGTGAAATTACAAAAAAAAGTGCAATTCCACAATTGTTTTTTTTTTTTTTTTACTGTGTTCACTTAATGCTAAAACTAACCTACCATTATGATTCTTCAGGTCATAACAAGTTCGTAGATACCAAACATGTATAGTTTTTTTTATTTAAATTGGGAAAAAAATCTAAAGTTTGTAAAAAAAAAAAGTTGTCATTTTCTGAGCCCATACCGCCTGCATTTTTCGTGATCTGGGGCTGGGGGTGAGGGCTTATTTTTTGTGGCAGAGCTGACATTTTATTGATACCGTGTTGTTGTAGATATGATCTTTTGATCGCCCGTTATTGCATTTTCATACAATCTTGTGGAGACCAAAAGTAATTCTGACATTTTGATTTTTTTTTTCTCTCGTTATGCTGTTTCCAGATCGGATTCAATCTTTTTATATGTTGATAGGTTGGGTATTTTTTAACACAGCTCTACCAAATATGTGTATTTTTTAACTTTTTTTGAATGGCTTAAATGGGTGATGATTTACACTTTTATATTTTTAAAAACGTTTTTTTACTAGCTTCAAATAGTCTCCATGGGAGACTAGAAGCTGCGATCTTCTGATTACTTGTGCTACACATAGCAGAAATGCTCATCTGCAATGATCGTTCTGCAATGATCGCCGGCCACTGCCATTTTTTGGATATGAGACAGTGTTGGGGCATGTTTTTTGCCCCCCTGAGCCTATGTTTTTACTGCCATCACAATGGTTTATTTAAGATGTTTTGATTGCCAGTTATTACATTTTTTTCTGTTGTTGCCGCTGCCAAAAAACTGCAATTCTGGTGTATTGATTGATTTTTCATTACACCGTTTACCGATGTGATTATCTTATGTTTTGATAGATCAGACTTTTACAAACGCAGTAATCAAATAAGTGTATATTTTTTTCTTAATTTTTAATGGGAGAAATGGATGACTTGAACTTTATAGTTAAAGAAAAATCATATTTTTTAAAACAGTTTATTTACTTTCCACAGTATTTGTTATTCTCCTTTGGGGACTTGAACCTGCGATCATCTAATATAGCAGAAATCATGGTCTCCTATGAATGCCTGCCACAGGCTGGCTTTCACAGGAGAACAGTGTGGACAAACAAAGGGATTTTCAGCAGATCCCTGGCTGTCAGGATCACATTCCAGGAGCGCCACAGATAGGATAAAACAGTGCATCCCCTGTCAGCACACATTAACCCCTTCACAACCTTTGACGTCTCCATGCATCCAGGTAGGTATTTACCGATCTTGAACATATAGATACGTCCAGGCGATTTTGCACATGCAGGAGATGCACCTGCGCAATCCCCACTGGGTGATCAGCTGATTTCACTGCTGAAACCCCGCACTCATTGTCGTCATGACGACATCCAGGTCACATGGCTCTAGCAAGTCACGTAGCTCCTGCATTGCTAAGCTTTACAACTGCGATCAGAGTGCTGAAAGTGAAAGTCCATATTTGACTAAGTAAAAAAGTGAAAAGAAAATGTTGTAAAAATATTTTTTTATAAATCACAAAATTAAGAAAAAAATTTATATATATATATATATATATTTTGTATCCATAAATGGAATAAATGGTGCTATAAAATGTATAATAATAATAATAATAATAATAAATAAATATTTTTATGAAGAAAACAAACAAAATAAGTACAGTTATTTGGTATTGCCGCGTCTGGAACAAGTCACCCTATAAAAATGTCACACTAGTTAACCCCTTCATTGAACACTGTAAAAAGAATTATGCTTTATCATCATACCCCCAAACAAAAAATGAAATAAAACGTGATAAAAAAACTAATGTAAATAAAAATGGCATCACTGAAAATTTCATCTTGTCCCACAAAAAACAAGCCATCATACAGCTCCGTCAGTGGAAAAATAAAAAAGTTATAGCTCTCAGAATAAAACGATGCAAAAAACCCCAATTTTTTTCGATAAACGTTTTTATTGTGCAAAAGAGCCAAAACATAAAACAAATTTAAAAAGATATAAATCTGATATCGCTGCACAATCTTACTGGCCGGAAGACTAAAGTTACCTTGTCAATTTAACCACACGTGGAATGGCATTAAAAAAACAAACAAACAATAAATTCAATTTTTCAAAAAAACTCTGGTAGATTTATGAAAAGCGGCATCAGTGTACTTGTATGCAATCCCTATGACAGAGGGTGTTTCCCTATGCGTGAGCTTTTCAGCATTTGACTCCTGGATTCAAGGTGCTCTGCATCTATAAAGACAATTTCATCGGCCTCATTATAGGGAATCTTCCACCAGGGGTTCCGTCTGAATCATGTATTTCAATAATTTACAAGGAAACCTTTGTTTTACAAGGAAACCTTTTACGCTCAGCGTAAATGGATAAATGTGATTCGAGCCTTACTGCGATTTTTGGAGACAGAATGATCAAATCAACAGCAGGTGAAGAATTGGTTTTATAAAAACAAAAAAGTATATGGCACTCACCAGTGACTTTCGTGAAAAAAGTCCTGGACCCGTTGAAGCGTAGACAAGTGAAACAGCCCTCATCCACCGCATGCCTCGGCACCTAGCATCAACTTCTATAATGTCCTGCTATTGTCTCATGGACTAAAGGACTTTTTTCACGAATGCCACCGGTGAGTGCCGCATACTTTTTTGTTTTTATAAAACCAATTCTTCACCTGCTGTTGATTTGATCATTCTGTCTCCAAAAATCGCAGTAAGGCTCGAATCACATTTATCCATTTACGCTGAGCATTTACACAAAGGTTTCCTTGTAAATTATTGAAATACAGGATTCAGACGGAACCCCTGGCGGAAGATTCCCTATAATGAGGCAGATGGAGGCACTGTGGACACCGTCTGACTTGTCATCCAGCAGTGTTTGTTCTTTTTAGGTGAGCATAAAAGTGCAGTTGTCTACAGTTTTGTGCACTGCTGAAAATAAGGACACTAATGAACAGAGGCCAGACGGAGTCGAAAGTAACTCTGCTGCCTCATTATAGTGAATTAATCTTTTGGGGGTTTCATTTAAATCATATCACTCAGAGATTTAGATGGAAACACAGATATAAGTGCTCAGTGTAGAGCACAGGATAAATGTGATCCAAATTTTTTTTGTGATCCCAATTCATAAAAATAGCGCGTCCGAACTCAGGTCCATCATTTGTCAATGGAAACATAGGAGGCTTCCACATTACTGGTAGCACAAACATTCTGGAAAATCGAAATGGCTCCTTGCCCCCCCAAAAGAAATTCTGCAAATTCTGCTCTGCCAAAACCAAATGCTTCCTCCATTCTGAAGCCCAATGTGCTTCAACCACATTTAATGTCCACATTTTTGGCATTTCCATAGCGATGAGAGCCCGCCTAATTTATGGGCACATGTCTCCAGAAGCACGAGCTGGGAAATACAATGTACTGGGAACTACAACGTACTGGTGAAAACATACTGGAGACTACAGCATACTGAGGACTACAGCATACTGAGGACTACAACAGCAGTTTGCAATTTTCACTCAGCAACATCCACTGCTTCTTGTTTCTGTAAAACAATCATGGAGTCAAAATCATCATTGCACATTTAAATAAATTCCCAAAGGAGTATAATTTCCAAAGTGATGTCACTTAAAGGGGAATTCTGCTCTTCTAGCACTTAGGGGCTCTGTAACAGAGTTCATCATAAGTTGTTAAGGGGTTAAGTGACACATCGCAGAACCACAGAGCTCAGTGATTGGCTCAAGTGGGGATGTAAGCTGTCAATTTAGCATCACCAATGCAGCCAAAATGAGGAGGTGATACTGAAGAGGGTGAGTACTAACTGTCTTTGTTATATTATATGGTCCTTTTTCCTAAAAGTCAGCTCTCTTTTAAAGGGGTTGTCAGCCGCCGATAGCTGTACCCTATTAAAATGAATAGGGGGTGGAAGTGCAGCACCCATCCCTGGCCACTATTTTGTCAACAAAGCTGTGCTATACAGCTCCGCAGTTGAGCACTACTGGCCGCTGCCAACACCAGGAACAGCTGATGGGCTGGGGTGACCCCACTGATGACCGATTGATTATCTACAATTGAAATCAGAAGTTTACATACACTACTTAAAAAGACACATATGCATGCTTTTCTCAATATCTTACATGAAATCAGAATAAACCTTTCCTGTTTTAGAACAACTAGGATTACCATAATTATTAATATTTGCCAAATGCCAGAATAATGAGAGAGAATGTTTTAAGGCATTTTTATTAGTTACTGAAAAGCCAAAAGTTTACACACATTTCATAAGTAATTGGTACCATTGCCCTTAAACTGAATGACTTGGGTCAAACGTTTGGGACATCTTTCCACAATCTTCTCACAATAGTTGGTTGGAATTCGGGCCCATTCCTCCTGACAAAAGTGGTGTAACTGATCCAAGTTTGTAGGTCATCTTGCTTGCACTTGCCTTTTCAGGTTTGCTCATAATTTTTCAATATGAATGAGATCAGAGATTTGTGATGGCCACTCCAAAACATTGACTTTGTTATCCTTAAGTCACTTTGTTACCATTTTGGCAGTATGCGTCAGGTCATTGTCCATTTTGAAGACCCATTTCTGCCCAAGCTTTAACATTCCGGCTGATGTCTTGAGATGTTACTTCAGTATTGCCACATAATCTTCTCTTCTCATGATGCCATCTATTTTGTGAAGTGCACTAGTCCCTCCTTTAAATAAGCACGTACATCAAAGTTTTTATCCTATTAATGTATTGCAGTTATCATATTATATAGCACTGTGTACTTACACTTGCTCATTTAGCCCTTCTACCCAGCTAATTCTTCTCTTTTCCATTAGGTCTATGACATCGCGTGATTTAAAACTGACTAGCTGAATCCTTCTAAGATCTATGTGGAAACGGAAGGTCAGCTTTCTCTGTATGAGTCATAAGTCACTGTAAAAATCCCTGGAAGGGAGAAGAGCAGAGAAAGTGAGTTTAAGGGCCTGTCACACTAAGCGATATTGCTAGCAATATCGCTATAACTTGTGACGTTATAGCGATATTGCTAGCGATATCGCTGTGTGTGATACTTACCTATGACCGGCTCACCCGCTGGTTATCGCTGATCGCGCGAGAATGTCCAGGACTGTTTCTCGTTGTCAGCTTCCTGCGGCGCTTTCTGTGGAGAGACGAGTGACGAGCGTGGAGCCAGGTGGGAGGACGCAGGATCGCCTAGTGTGACAGGTAAGTAGCGACCCCTGACCGCTGTGATGTCACTGGTGAGATCTGCCTGTGTGGCAGCTCACTAGCGACCACTTAGTGATGTACCAGCGATCCTGACTGCGTCATATCGCTGGTCAGGATCGCTGGTACATCGCTAAGTGTGACAGTACCTTAAGAGTTAACGAGGGGAATGATAAGTTCATGGACAAGAAACTTCCTGTTTCTACATAGAGCAGATAAAAGTGAAGAATTAGCAGGGTAGAAATGCAAAATGAACAATTGTAAGTACACAGTGCTATATAATATAATGACAGCAATATATTTAGAGGATTTAAACTTTGATGGGATATCTTCTTTAAATAATGAACATTTTGTCATTTTCACTGTAAATTTAACAAATGCAAACTGAAATCATCACATTTCAGGAGGTGATTAAGCAAAAGCAGTGACTTTTCCAGTGTCATTTTAGCAATCAGCATCACAGTGATTTCTTCTTTCTCTTCCAGGATGAAAAGAATCAAGTTCTGATTACAAATGCGTGGCTACAGATTGTAAGTGGCATAGTTTTATGTAATTAGCTTTTTTTTAATTCATTAAATTACTTTCCAGGTTTTATTTATCTAGGTAATTACATACTACTGGTGAATTAGAAAATTGCAGTACAATTAAAAATCATATTTAATCACAGTCTAGCTTTTTTTAGGTTCATTGGCATAGTAAAGCAATTGAAATAATAATCTAATAATAATCTATAATTGAGATTGCGTTTTGTTACGTAATTGTTTTATATCTTGATTGAATGTTAGACTATGTAATTTATATATCATGACATTTTTATGCTGTCAAAAATAAGCCCAAAAGGTCACGGTTTAAAGAGGTTGTCCAGTTTAAAATGAAAAGTCTGCAGTTACTCTGTGTGACTGCAGACTTATCAATTCCCCCAGAACAAGCACTGTGCACTGCAAGGATTCGCTGGTTTCTGAGCCAGGAACAGCGGTGATGGATGTGATATGCATATTTCCAGTCAGAGCCTGACTAGTGGGTACGGTCTCCCTCCATACACTTGTATAGAGTGAGACTGCACCCACTAGATGGCAGCGCCTATTTCACTAGACGGGGTACGGACTCACTTGATTCAAGTGTATTGAGAAGGCTTCACCGCCGTTCTTGGCTCAGAAACCAACAAATCCTCGCAGCACACAGTGCGTGCGCTGGGGGGACTTATAAGTCTGCAGTCACACAGAGTGACTGCAGACCAGACAACCCATTTAAATCACATTAGGTTCCAATTTCCTCCTGTTCTCAAGATGGCCGCAGCACTGGTTTTGGGATTGCTGCCGTAAGTTAAACCATGCATTCCTTGCCTTTTCTGTGTTGCGAGGTAAGAATTGCAGATGAGGCAAGGTTTAGACTATCTATCGCACTCTCCATGCCACTTTGTCAGTCAGCAAAATAAAGGGTATTAGTTAGGGGGACTATGCATGTTTATTTATTTATTATGCTTTGCTTATATAGCGCTATCATATTCTGCAGCACTTTACATACATTATCATCACTGTCCTCACAATCAAGATTCCCTATCAGTATGTCTTTGGAGTGTGGGGAGGAAACCGAAGAACCCAAAGAAAACCCATGCAAACAGGGAGAGAACATACAAACTCCTTACAGATGGTGTCCTTGGTGTGATTTGAATCCAGGAATCCAGCAATGCCGCAATGCTAACCACTGAGCCACCGTGCTGCCCACTTTTAAGTCCCAGGGTAAATGGTCACTGTAATTAAAAGTAGTGAAGTCCCACAGACAGTGAATGGAGTAGAGGTCAAACATGCATGACACTGCTCCATTCTCTGCCTGATTCTCAGGTTCCACAACCACGATCTCGGGTTCCTGGTGGATACTAGCCTTTGGACTATTAGTGATCATTAAGTAATGGCAGATCAAATGGATAGGTGATAACTTAAGCCCCCATCACACACAGCGATCTCGCTAGCGAGATCGCTGTTGAGTCACAAGTTTTGTTACGCATCAGCGTTCTCACCAGCGAGATTGCTGTGTGTGAAACTGACCAGCGACCGGCCCCCCTGCCGGGTATTGCTGATCGTCCTGGAATGGCCAGGACATTTTTTTGATCGCTGGTCTCCCGCTGGCCAGCACGCATCGCTGCGTGTGACAGGAGGGAGACCAGCGATCAGCGAGCAGGAGATGGTAACTAAGGTAAACAGAGGGTTTCTAAGCAGCGCACAGCGCTTAGAAACCCGATGTGTACCTTAGTTACCAGCGTGATGGTGCAGGAAGCTGGTAACCAAGGTACACATCGGGTTTCTAAGTGCCGCGCGCCGCTTAGAAACCCGATGTGTTCCTTGGTTACCAGCTCCCTGCACCATCGCGCTGGTAACTAAGGTACACAGTGGGTAACTAAGCGACGTGCGTTGCTTGATACCCCCGTGTCGCTGGTGCTGATCGCTGGTGAAGCTGCCTGTTAGGCAGCTCACCAGCGATCATGTAGCGACACACCAGCGATCCTGACAAGGTGATATCGTTGTCGGGATTGCTGGTGGGTCGCTATGTGTGACGGGGCCCTTAATGATTTGGAAATAATCCTTTTATCTTAGGAGGTGCAATTGCTGCAGTCATAATGATAAAGCTAAGATGTGCCCTCAATACTAACGTCTGAAATTGGACAAATTTGAAGAGCACCAATCAATAGGATTAATTTAGTAAAAAAAAATATTGGTTTGTGCCACCATATTCCAAAATTTGTTTTTATATTACCATCAATGTAGCTTTACTGGGACTTCTTTTTGCCCATCAAGCTGTCAGTTTTCTTGATGTCAATTTGCGCTACATATAGATTGCTTTCTAGTGCATTTTTTTAGGGAGGTGCAGTGACAAAAAAAAATTCTGTCATTTTGATTTTTTCCCTTTGTAGCATCTACTGTAAAGTTGGAAGCAGGAACGTGGGATGCAGTGACGGGACACAGGCAGAGCAAGGGTTAACAGGTTTATTTACAGGGGAAATACTCCATACAGGGCGGTAAAGAATTAAACAGTATTGAAGGCAACTGTATTAAAGGCACAGTACAACACAACGGTTCAAATATTCGCAAACGTATTAGGAAGTCAATACTGCAGCTCCTGTTGAGAACTCAATGGTGCCGGCCACAGCCGACGCAGTGTCCTCATTAATGGGGTAAAGCAGGCAATAATACCCCCGTCTTCTGGTGACAGTGGTCTGTCTCCGGTACCTTCCACTGTCCCTAGTCCATATACAGTAGTTTCCTACAAAGGTAAGGGCCATGACTACTGTCTAAGGGTATGTGCACACATTGCGGATTTGTGTGCGGATTTTTCTGCATGTAATCTGCAGAATCCACAGGTCAAAATGCCTGTGTTTTACCTCCAGAAAATATGGGAAGCAAGGTGTGCCACAGTCCGCGCTGCTGAGTCCACAAAATCACCTGGGATGCAAGATGTTGTAACAAAGTACTTCTTTATTCCTTCCTACGCGTTTCGGCGCCCTTCCTGGCACCTTCCTCAGGGATATCCCTGAGGAAGGTGCCAGGAAGGGCGCCGAAACGCGTAGGAAGGAATAAAGAAGTACTTTGTTACAACATCTTGCATCCCAGGTGATTTTGTGGACTCAGCAGCGTGGACTGTGGCACACCTTGCTTCCCATATTTTCTGGCAGTTTTTCCACGTTGGAGTGGTCGGTGGAAGTCCTGCAGCAGCTGATACTGTGTTATGTCTTCAAGCCAGTTGTGGGTCACACAACTGGAATAGGTGAGTGGAACTGCATTACACCACTCACATTGTAGTGTCACTAGTGATAGGGCACTATTGCGCCTCTTGTTCCCCCACCCTTTCTGTGTTTTACCTTGGATTTACTGCGGATTTAGTGTAGATTTCACCTGCGTTTTTACACCTGCGGATTCCTAGAATGGAATAGGTGTAAAAACTCTGCGGAATCCCCACAAAAAATTGACATGCTGTGGAAAATAAACCACTGCGTTTCCGTGCGGAATTTTCCGCAGCGTGTGCACAGCGGTTTTTGTTTTCCATAGGATAACATGGTACTATACATCCCTTGGAAAACTGCTGCAGATCCGCAGGGCCAAATCTTCTGCGGATCAGCAGACGAATCCGCAACGTGTGCATATACCCTAAGCTTGACGAGACTCCTGCACAACTCTCCTCACAGTCTGGGTCAAGCGAGCCCAAAGTGGCTGACGGTAAAAGGGGTCACAATCTGGTATGGGCACCACGTGGCTCAGAAGTTGTTTAACGGCACGGTCAAGGTTCAAGGGTCTGTCCAGTCCTCGATCACATGTATGGGGCACATGTGCTATACTCACGGACACGGAGCGTTCTGTGCCTTGCTTTCTGACAATCAATGGACTCACGCTGTACGCCCCTTTCTCTCTGGTCCCCGCTGTTGATGACGGACGACAGCTGGCACTAGCTTGCACACTGCCGATTTTCTCATGACTTGGCACTTCTCTCTCTGGCTGCTGCATGGCTGGCTCAGCTCTACTTAGTGTGCATGTCTCAGCTCTATGTACACAGCTCGGCTCTGCTTTGCACTACTCCGCAGCAGTCTCTATCTCTCTGCCGTGCTACTGTAGACGCTTGGCTCTGCAGGTGACGGTGCTCCTTCTATGCGACCCCTCGCAGCATCAGTACTCCGTGCAGGGGGCAAGGGAAACAGAGCACGCTGCTGTGTCCTGGCGCCAAACTGCTCTACTTCACACGCTTTCTCCTTTTATCTCCCTGCTGCTGCGCGCCCTTTTCTGGCTCTCCCCACCCTCTTCTGTCAGCAGGAAACCCCGTCTGTCTCATGCTAACCTCATGCAGCAGGGGAAGGTTTGTCCCACTCAGGCTTCCCCCCGGGAACAATGGATGTAGCCTTTCTAGTTCCGAACCCGGCATGCAGGCACCCGAGGTCCGGTCTATCTCCTTACACTACCATATGAGTCGATTAATTTTAGATTTTAATAGACCAGACTTTTATGAATTCGGAGATATCAAATATATATATTTTTTAATTTCTTCATTTTTAATTGCAGAAAATAGGGGTGATTAAATTTTTTTTTTTTTTTTTACTTTCTTTTTTCAATCCCCTTAGGACGTGAATCATTGTTCCTTCAATCGCTTATATTATACATTTAATCACACAAAAAAAGTCCTAAATGTAGTTATAATCCCTAATCAAATGGGACACATCCCCTACAAAATCTAATAAATCACACAAAATTCTTCCTCCCACCAAGAAATACAAGGGGATGTTGATAAAATTATTTCCTTTTTTCAAATATCAAAATCAATAATTAAAAAGAAAGGATACTGATTTTACAAAAATGCAGGGACATTACACCATGGAGTGCCGACAGTGCAAACAACAAAAAAAGCTATACATGACAGCAATCCCACAAAATGAGATTGTAAAATCCACTGAAAAAAGCACCATTCATATTATCATTGTACTATCATTAGATGTGGGGGGTTATACTAATACATACCCTTATCCTACAAAAAACTCCTCATATATAAAGTACATCACACCATGACGATGAATATAACGGCCATATGTTTTTTAAAGATAAAATGCATCTCTATCAAAGGGGCATGGTATAAATCAGTGCATAAAGTGAACAGAATGTATGAACTACAACATAAACACTAGCCAAAAATAAATCCGTGTATATGTGAGATGTACTACTAAGAAAGATGCATAGCACCTAACAAATATATTTCTCTCATGAGGACATGAGAAAAAATGTGCCTATATCAGGGCCAGAGGGACGCCAGGAGTTTCCACGTGCACCTCATAGGAAATAGTTTTTGCCTTTCATTTGCAGCATGATTAGTGATACCGCTATGCACTTCATATAGAGGCCATTGTGGCCCTGATATAGGCACATTTTTTCTCATGTACCCATGTGATAAATATATTTGTTAGGTGCTATGCATCTTTCTTAGTAGTACATTTCACATATACAGGGATTTATTTTTGGCTAGTGTTTATGTTGCAGTTCATACTTTTTGTTCACTTTATGCATTGATTTATACCATGCCCCTTTGATAGAGGTGCATTTTATCTTTAAAAAACATATGGTCGTTATAGTCATCGTCATGGTGTGATGTACTTTATATATGAGGAGTTTTTTGTAGGATAAGGGTATGTATTAGTAGGTTTTAGGAAGTTTCGCCCCCAGCATTTCGCCCCCAGCATTTCGCCCCCAGCAGTTCGCCCCCAGGTACACTTCGCCCCCGAATATTTCGCCCCCAGCATTTCGCCCCCAGGTTGTTTCGCCCCCGCACATTTCGCCCCCGCACATTTCGCCCCCAGCAGTTCGCCCCCGGATGTTTCGCCCCCGGATGTTTCGCCCCCGGATGTTTCGCCCCCAGCAGTTCGCCCCCGGATGTTTCTCCCCCAGCAGTTCGCCCCCGGATGTTTGGCCCCCGGATGTTTCGCCCCCAGCAGTTCGCCCCCGGATGTTCCGCCCCAGCAGTTCGCCCCCGGATGTTTCTCCCCCAGCAGTTCGCCCCCAGCAGTTCGCCCCCGGATGTTTGGCCCCCAGCAGTTTGCCCCCGGATGTTTGGCCCCCGGATGTTTGGCCCCCGGATGTTTGGCCCCCAGCAGTTCGCCCCCGGATGTTTCGCCCCCAGCAGTTCGCCCCCGCATGTTTCGCCCCCAGCAGTTCGCCCCCGGATGTTTCGCCCCCAGCAGTTCACCCCCAGCAGTTCGCCCCCGCATGTTTCGCCCCCAGCAGTTCGCCCCCAGCAGGTCACCCCCGGATGTTTCGCCCCCAGCAGTTCACCCCCGGATATTTCGCTCCCAACAGTTCGCCCCCGGATGTTTCGCCCCCAGCAGTTTGCCCCCGGATGTTTCGCCCCCAGAAGTTCGCCCCCGGATGTTTCGCCCCCAGCAGTTTGCCCCCGGATGTTTCGCCCCCAGCAGTTCGCCCCCAGCAGTTCGCCCCCAGCAGTTCGCCCCCAGATGTTTCGCCCCCGGATGTTTTGCCCCCAGCAGTTCGCCCCCAGCAGTTCGCCCCCGGATGTTTCGCCCCGGATGTTTCGCCCCCAGCAGTTCGCCCCCGGATGTTTTGCCCCAAGCAGTTCGCCCCCCGTCCCCGGATGTTTCGCCCCCAGCAGTTCGCCCCCGGATGTTTCGCCCCCAGCAGTTCGCCCCCGGATGTTTCGCCCCTGGATGTTTCGCCCCCTGTCAGTTCGTCCCCAGCAGTTCATCCCTGGATGTTTTGCCTCTAGCAATTTGCTCCTGGATCTTTCGCATCCGGGAAAGACCTGCCTGAACTGAACATTGGCAGGTTTGCTTATCACTAATAATACACCATATGAGTCTAAGATATACAATTCTGATCAAATTAGTTTTTTTATTCTCAAACTTTGTTTTCTAGATGAGTAATTTTACAAACAGACAGGAAAATAGTAGGATTTCATTGGTTACTAAGTAGGTCGTGCCCCCTTGGGAGCAGAACGGATCCTGGCTCCCTATGATACATTCAGGGCTGCTTGTTCACAGCCCTCTGCAAAGCTCCCCTTCACCCTCCGCTCATGTGCTCTGTCCTGGACAAGAGGAGGGCTCCCCCCTGCCTGTGTAAAGCCGTTACAGGACGGAACACATAGGGGGGGCTTTGCAGAGGGCTGTAAACCAGCAGCCCTTTATACATCATAGGGAATATATTGTTAGCTGCATGCTCCTGTGCAGCCACACCCTCTAGAGTCCATCCACAAGTACTGCTACTAAGGAGAAACAACCTCCTTAGCAACCACTGAAATCCTGCAGCACATGGAGCTTTAACTTGGATGAGACTTTTCACACAGAAGTGAAGCTGCTGGAAGGTCTCCTTTGGAAATGAATATCATGGGCACAGGTACTATAACATAACATGTTTTTTGCAGAGTTATGCTTTAACTGTATATATCAAAACTGTTTTAACAAGAAACATAAAAAGGTATAGAGGGGAAGGATTAGAGAAAAAGAGAAAATACAAATTGCAGGTTATAATGCTTGAATTATTTTACAGCTAAAAACACTGCTCTCAAAACATACAATATGTGACCATGAACTAAAAATCAAGCTGTAGGCAATGCCTCTCAGATAATCCATCAAGCTTCTATTATCGAAATCTTGCACGATACGTTTAACCCTTGCTGAAATTGCAGCATACTTTTTGTTTCTTGCAGCGATGGGATTTCCTGCTATTATCTGAATAATTTCAAAACTATGGAGCTCTTGCTGATGTTTCAGACAGTTAATGAACCGGTATATATTTTGGAAAAGAGTACCACATGTTTCTCGAAAGCTACGGTGCCATCCTTCGACATCATTATTTGTTCGCTGTTGATCATTCAATGTTCGTTCATACACATTCCAGAATTGAACTGGAAACAAAGGTGCTTGACGTCCTCTGCGAGTCATTCAACCAATATACGTATCTTCATAATAGCTGGCAATGGGTATGGCTTCTTGTGGAAAGTCAGGATCTTCCACCAATTCTTCAAATGATTGCACAACATTCTGTGGTGGTAGAAAGGCCAGGGCAGGTATCATGCGTATCCAACGGGCAAATTCATGGTCACCTTGGTATTGCATCTTGAGTCCTTCATTTTGAACTTTACGCCAAACCGACTGTGATAGGTGGAAAAAGCAACCAGTCTTCACAAGGTTGGGGAATTCACTTTCAAATGCCTGTATTGCAGCTAGTTCAAAATCCAACATCAGGTTGTCTGGCTGCAGTCCAGGCTGCAAGTTCTTCAGCTCTTGCAGCAACCTCTGGTATGTAGAACGGCTCTTGTCTGTCAGCAAGGTGTACACTACAGGAACGACAAGGCCGCTGTGGACTACATCGATTGTGTAAAGTTGCTTAAACAAGGCTGGTGTAGTGAAAAACATGCTATCAGCAAACCACTCTTTACTTTGTGCCAGTAGATGGAGATTGTCTCTTGTTCCAAATATCAACATACGGCTGTGTCCATTTCCTAATTTAAAATGAAAGTATTAGTAGAGGAAATAACAGGAAAAGTGTAACAAGCAGCAGACAGAGTTTTGGGATAAATTCACAAAAAAAATATCCTAATCAGAAGACTCTGTTCATATCTCACATTAAATACTCACATTTTGCTCCAGATTTTCTGATTTCATAATAAAAAAACTGAAGCAAAATCTAGTGTGAAGGGGCCAACCAATAGTTTTTTACAACATATATTGTCCCAGTGGAAAATTATATATTTTTGTTTAAAATTAAAATTACTTCCAAACTTGAAATAGGTCACATTTTTAGGGTACCTTTAGACCCTTCAACTAGACGGCCGTTCAGCACGGCCGATCGCCACTATGCTGAACGGGCCGTCTAGTTGACAGCCGCATCCAGATGCGGCGTGCGGCTGGACGTCTGAATGAACGACTGGGCGGTCCGCCCGCCTGAATGGGGCATTCCATTCAGGCGGATGGGCACGCTAGCCGTCGGGTGGGCAGCGCGGACGTTCGTGACGTCCGCGCTGCCTATGCTGTCTCATTGAGAGGATTGTGCAGGACGCAAAAAAACGCCAGTAAAATCACCAGTGTGCTTTTGGCCTAAGGCATAACTGAATGGTCCATTAGGCTGGGGTCATATGCAGCATTAATGTGTAAATCCCATCCACATGCTGATGAAAAAATTTTGTTTACAAAAAAAAAACATGCAGTGCAGCATGTCAATGTATGCTGCCATTAAACAAACAAAATTCCAGCCATTCAGACAAGGGGCTGAAATCCTGCACTAAAACCTGCACCTAAATCCATAGAGTTAAGTGAAGATTTTGATACAGAATTAGGGTACCACAATAGTGGCCACAATTGCAGGCACAAATAGATTCCTGTGGGATCTGCAATTGGTCCCGCAATTACAGCCGCTGCGGAGATGCCGCTCCGCAATCCCCTTCCGTCAGTGGGCACGAGGCCTCAGGCTTTATCCAGACAAGCTGGATTTACAGCCTGAAACCCACCCTTTCATGTCTATGGTGCGGGTTACGGGCGGATTCCGGCCGGGGCCGGAAAACGCCCCACCGGAAAATAGCTTCAAAGCTATTTTCCGGCGGATCCCGGAAGGAATGGGAATGCTTCACTGCCCTGCACTCACCACTGACCGCTCACACAGGGTTAATGCCAGCGTTAACGGATCGCGGTGTACCGCACTCCGTTAACGCTGCTATTAACCCTGTGTGACCAACTTTTCGCTATTGATGGTGCCTATGCAGCATCAATAGTGAAAAGATGTAATGTTAAAAATAATAATGATAAAAAAAAGTTATTCTCACCCCCTCCAATGTCGAGCTGTCCTCCGCGCCTCTATCCAATGCACACCATCCAGGACCTGCGATGATGTCACGGTCATGTGACCGCGACATCATCGCAGGTCCTACGCTCAGACCGGAAGCCACCGCCAGCACTGCAGAGAGGCGCGAGGACTTCAGGGCCCGTGGCTGAGGTGAGTATATCTTTATTATTTTTTTTAAACACGAATATAGTGCCCACATTCCTAGACTACGTGGACAGTGCAATATACTACGTGACCAGTGCAATATACTACGTTGGCTGGCCAATATACTATGTACGCTGTGTAATTTACTATGTGCGCTGTGCAATTTACTACGTGGACTGTGCAATTTACTATGTGCGCTGTCCAAAATACTACGTCGGCTGTCCTATATACTACGTGGCCTGTACAATGTACTACGTGGACTGTCCAATATACTACATAACCTGTGCAACATACCACGTGGCTGTGCCTTCTAGAATACCCGATACATTAGAATCGGGCCACCATGTAGTATATTCAAAATTGGCAATCTTCTTAGCGATTTTCCAGTGCTTAGCACTTGGGAAAGTGGCTACTGTGAAAGCGGTCTTAGGGCTAAAACACAAGGCCAAAATTCCCTGCCTAATTTGGGGCCGAAACATCTGGGGGCAAAAAGCAGGGGGCGAAACATCCGGGGCGAACTGCTGTGGGCGAACTGCTGGGGACGAAACATCCGGAGGCGAACTGCTGGGGGCAAAACATCTGGGGGCGAACGGCTGGGGATGAAACATCCGGGGGCGAACTGCTGGGGGCGAAACATCCGTGGGTGAAACATCCGGGGGCGAACTGCTGGGGGTGAAACATCCGGGGGCGAACTGCTGGGGGCGAACTGCTGGGGGCGAAACATCCGGGGGCGAACTGCTGGGGGCGAAACATCCAGGGGCGAACTGCTGGGGGCGAAACATCCGGGGGCGAACTGCTGGGGGCGAAACATCCGGGGGCGAACTGCTGGGGGTGAATCATCCGGGGGCGAAACATCCGGGGGAACTGCTGGGGGCGAAACATCCGGGGGTGAACTTCTGGGGGCGAAACATCCGGGTACGAACTGCTGGGGGCGAACTGCTGGGGACGAAACATCCGGGGGTGAACTGCTGGGGGCGAACTGCTGGGGGCGAAACATCCGGGGGCGAACTGCTGGGGGCGAACTGCTGGGGGCGAAACATCCGGGGGCAAACTGCTGGGGGCGAAACATCCGGGGGCGAAACATCCGGGGGCGAACTGCTGGGGGCGAAACATCCGGGGGCGAACTGCTGGGGGCGAACTGCTGGGGGCGAAACATCCGGGGCGAACTGCTGGGGGCGAAACATCCGGGGGCGAAACATCCGGGGGCGAACTGCTGGGGGAGAAACATCCGGGGGCGAAACATCCAGGGGCGAACTGCTGAGGGCGAAACATCCGGGGGCGAACTGCTGGGGGTGAAACATCCGGGGGCGAAACATCCGGGGGCGAACTGCCGGGGGCGAAACATCCGGGGGCGAACTGCTGGGGGCGAAATGTGCGGGGGCGAAATGTGCGGGGGCGAAACAACCTGGGGGCGAAATGTTCGGGGGCGAAGTGTACCTAGGGGCGAACTGCTGGGGGCGAACTGCTGGGGGCGAAACTTCCAACTCCCGTATTAGTATAACCCCCCACATCTAATGATAGTACAATGATAATATGAATGGTGCTTTTTTCAGCGGATTTTACAATCTCATTTTGTGGGATTGCTGTCATGTATAGCTTTTTTTGTTGTTTGCACTGTCGGCACTCCATGGTGAAATGTCCCTGCATTTTTGTAAAATCAGTATCCTTTCTTTTTAATTATTGATTTTGATATTTGAATAAAGGAAATAATTTTATCAACATCCCCTTGTATTTCTTGGTGGGAGGAAGAATTTTATATTATACATTGCAGTACCACAGCATTGTATATAGTGAAAATCTCAGTCTACTATGACGCTCAGCGTATGGCTATGATTGCATTGTGGGGGACTGATAAAAGCCAGTGTATGCAACTAATCATGCCATTAAAACACCGCTGTCAGAATTAAATGGTTAAAAGCAATGATCGAAGCTGAGCATTGGTCTCTTCTGCAAGACACCAATGCTGGCTATGTAATGCATCCCCATGATTGTTTTTCCCTTGAAGCTTACACTTATATGTCTTTATAAGTTACTATATCTTTTAAGGTTCATGCAAATGGCAGAACCCTTTACGAGGAGCAAGTACGACAAAGACTGAAAGCTTCATTCTAGAAGCAATGTTTAGAAGAGTGCCTCTACATATGGAGTAAAATAGAGCTACAGAATATAAGAAAACAGGCCTTTGTATACTTTTCATAAAATTGGTAGTGTTTGGATCTCTGTGCCTACAGTATATGGATGGCAATTATGGCTCTCAAATAGCCCATTTATAATATGTCAGCGCTGGAGCAAATGTGGCGCCCCTCTGGGTTCAGTCGCCACAGAGGTACTGTGGTCCTGAGGTGTGGTACCCCACCATCCAGGTAAGTTGGAGACACCTGACCACACTCCAACACCTGCACCCCACACCACAAAGTAGTGTAGCAAAGCACTTTAGCGGCTCCCTGCTTGGAGTGTAGCATAGCACCTCTTGGTGGCTCCCTGCTTGAAACACGAAACGTGCTGGGAGGCGGGTGGAGTTAGTTCACATAAAAGAGTGGGAAGAGTTGAGTCAGTCAGTCAGTCTTTCATTCAATCAGTGAGTGAGGATGTAGAAGGACAGAGTGTGAGACAGAGAAGATCCCCGGGAGAGGGATAGAAGAAGGAAGTGCTGCAGCAGGCCACAGTGATCTGGGTCTGCTGGCCCAGGAAAGAGACTGAGAAAGGAAACTTGATTCTCCATTGGGAAGAAGGATTAGTACGGAACGTGAGGAGAATAAGAGAACAAGGACCAGGGTTAGAGGAGAACCCTTTTTAAGTTCTAAGCGCAAGGCCGGGGTCTGGTCCCTGAGGTTGTACGGATACTAATGGTCCTGCAGCAGACACCGGAGGAATAGAAGTAGTGACCACTTTATTCCCACACAAAACTTGGGGGCACAACAGCAAAATATTAGTGAGCCGGGACTTAGTAGCAAGGAGTCCCTGAAGCAGGCTACAGCTGTCTGCTGTACAAGTAGAGTTCACAGGAACATCTGACAAGAGGAACTCCAGTGTAACTCAGTACTAGGAGTACTTCACTCTAAGGCGCTATAAGAGGAGATGTTCAGAAAAGGCACATATATTGGCGGAGTGTTGGAAAGGAGTACTTCATCTTGCCTGGAAGTTAGCTGAGCTCCTGACCTGGAGGACACGGCACGGATGCAGGCACCTGTACCTGCAACAGACTGTTAGTAAAGCTTTGGAACTACATGCCCTGGTGTCCTACACTTATTCCTGCGCCAACCTGCCCAGCACGGCTACATCCCTTGCGCCTGACACTACACCATCTACGTGTCACTTCCCCTACACTGCCCTGGGACTACAGCCTTGCCTGTGGAGGGCTATAACTTCACTGCTGCACCACACCTTCTGTCCCAGAGGATCTGTCTGCAGCGTTGGCTTACATCTCTATTGCCGAACACCACAGGTGACGTCATGAATCACTCATCATAAGCACACTGAACATTCCCCTTTTACAATGGGCGCCCAGGGACACGGGCCGGGTCCCAGCTGCCGTGACATCTCCCATTGAAGCTCATCGGGCCCGGTACCGAGTACCCCACAGTGCTGGGTGTGAGGGCATCCCACAAACATGCCATAAGTGCAGCTACACTGGGGCCTAGTGGCACTGCAGGTTTCTCGGTAAGGATGCTGCTGTATTCATTTTATTTTCAGCTCTCCTCGTCAGGACGTTGAGGGAGTGTCCCACCGCATCTGTCTTTGCCCAGTAGATGCCATCATATATGTTACTTAATTATGTGGTCTTCCTTGGGATCCAAATTCACAACCATAGCAAAGTGAAAGTTTATCAGTTAGGGCTGAGTCAGACGACCGTATAACTTTGGCGAGAATCGCATCGCACTGCACGGACTGGCCGGGCACCTCTCATGACCTGATCTAGACAGCATGATGGATTACTATGCAGCTGTCAAGCTCAGGTCAGGAGAGCCGACAGCCAGTACGAGGTTTACGATGCAATTCTTGCACGAGATATATGGCAGTCTGTTTCTGCCATTAGTCACATGCTACAGTTGCATGCAAAAGTTGGGCATCCCTGGTCAAAATTACTGTTATTGTAAACAGTTAAGCAAGTTGAAGATGAAATGATCTCTAGAAGGCCTAAAGCTAAAGATAACACATTTCCTTTGTATCTTAGGCAAAAAATATATATATACCGTATTTGTAATTTTTTACATTTTAAAAATTACAAAAAGGAAAATGGGATGATGCAAATTTTGGGCACTCTTGAAGATTTGTGTGCTCTGATATCTTTGACAAGGATTTCAGACCTTAATTAGGCTGTTAAGGGCTATAGCTAGTGATGAGCAAACCCATGAATGTTTGGGTTTGGCCAGACTTTTTTTAAATTCCGGTTCGGGACCCGAACTTATCCCTGGACACCAAACCCTACATAAGTCAATATGGACCCAAACTTCAGTGCTACAAAATGGCAGTAAAATGGTCAGAGTACTGTCTAGGAGGCTGCAAAAGGGAGAAAAAAGGGGTAAGAGCAGGAGAATTGCCATGCAAACATGGTAAACTAGGAAGTACATGAATAATATTACAATTTTAATATTGCCCCTAGAGAGATTGAGGCTTGCTACCACCAGTCCAGTTAAAAATGTCCCCCACAGAGCATGGGGCACAGTACCCCCTCAGCTCCAAAATGTCAGCTCCAGTTTGCTACAATCCTGCAGATGAAAATCTGGTAGTGTGATCTTGGATCGAGCTGGCAGTTTGCCGTGAGGCTTGCTACTGGCATTTCACAGTTTTCACATTTCCCCCACATAAGCTGATAACAAATTTCACCCAGAGGGTGTCATGGTCACGTGTGTCAGGACGCAGATGATGCCGCAAGGCGAACCCATAACACACATGACCCTGGATACACCGCCTCCAGTGGGGCGCATTTAAATAATAAAAACGTGCAGGTGGATACGCCGCCTCCACCTGGCGAATTTAGGTATTACACGTTATACATACAATAATCAAATAATAAAGGGGGAACCTGGGAAACTATAACAATGGTGGGCCCTGCAATAGGGAAAAGGGAATTGGAGACCTCCTGAGCTCCCCTGAGCCAGTGTCCCTGCACTCCTAACGTTCCCTATGCCGGTTTCGCACCGGGCGCCGCACGCGTACCTCAACGCCCTTGCTCACCCTGAACCTAAACCCTCACTAGGGAATGGGTCGGTGCGGAGACTAATCCCACCACTGCACTAATAACACACATGAGGAAAGAGACAATACAGGGGAAACACCACTTAGCTTTGCTCTGTTGCGTGCGCTCCTAGCAACAGAGCCCTCCACCTGAGTGCATCTTCTCCTCCACCCGGATCCATCACCGTAACAGGACCCTTCACCTTAGTGCAGCCTTGGAGCAGAGTCCAACACCAGTTGCAGCTGCTTAGAACCAGAGTCCCAAGGATGAGTTCAGCTGCTGACACGAAGTCGAGCATGCTTGAGTCCAGCTCAGCGGCCAAGTCCCACATGGTGAGTGCCACTCTCCATAGTAGCCACTCCACCAGACCATGCAGACACTTCCCGCTGACTCCATCACTGCGACTCCACCACGCCATGCCAGCCCTTCGTCCAGACACCATAGCTGACACTCTTCCCCCCTGGCTAAGCTGCGCAGGACTCCTCACCAGCTCCATCCTTCATCCAGGCTCTCCAAAAACAGAGTGACCACAAACTCACAATATCACAGGCAGTGATTGCACCCCCTAGCACACCTTTATAGGGTGTCACACCTGATCCCTAATTAAGTGCACAAAAACCTAAAGTGCAATACTGCTAACCACCACCGGGGACAGTCAAGACACCTGGGAACTTTCCAAAGTAAAAAAAGTTCACCCAGTGCAATTAATACCGCCAGATCCCACACTGGATCATGACAGAGGGCATGTCCATTTTTCCCCCCACAGAAGCTGATAATAAACTTCACCTGCACAGCATCTTTCTGTATTTCCCCCACAGAAGCTGATAGCATGTTTTCATATTTTCCCAAGAGAAGCTGATTAAAAATTTCACACCCAGACATTGTTGTATAAGATATCAAGCAGGAACGTGGGATGCAGTGACAGGACGCAGGCAGAGCAAGGGTTAACAGGTTTATTTACAGGGGAATGTACTCCACACAGGGAGTGGGTGATTGTAGGGTGATTATAAGAAATGGGGGCAGAACTGGGAGAGTGGCAAGGTAGGTCATGGATGAACGAAAGTTCAGTAATAAAGAGGTGAAAATTATCAGTCTGTAGTCTTCTTGGGTGCAGCTCCTCAGGGTTCCAATGGTGGCACCGACAACAGCGGCACGTGACATCCCGGTGAGGTCTGTAACAGGCAGGGGGTCCAACCTTGGCAACAACAACAGCGGCGCGGGACATCTCTGTGAAGTCTCTGGGAGGCAGGAAGATTTCCTGTGCGCAAACGTATCTAGCACAGTACTGAGTCTAGTGTGGGGAACCGCCGGAATGCGACTTCACTCTGCGGTGTACACAAGTCCTTGATAGCGAGGCTCTGTTCTAGCCGTCTGTCTCTCTCTCTCTCTGTGTGTCGCACTCACAGTGCAGTCTCTGCCTTCACTAGGGTCACCTCCTAGCGTGGAGGGTAGCAGGGAGCTGACAGTCGGTCATCCACAAACGGTGGACCTATTTGCAGGGATCTGTCAAGTATGTGGTCACTTTTGGGCATACCGTGTGTGGTACTCACTATCACACTGCACTCGGTACGGCACTCGGGTTAGCTCTGCTCAGCTGGCATGGCTCTACACGGCTCCGTTCTGCTGGCACGGCTTCACTCTGCAGGCGACGGGGGCTCCTTCTATACAGCCTGTCGCCAAACTGGTACCTTCTGGTGGGGAAGCAGAGCGCGCTGTTCTGTGCTCTGCGTGCTGCTCTCTGTGCTGTCCTCCACACTGCTCTGCGCCGGCGCCAGGCTGACCTTTTTGGCGCGCTTCTCCCTTTTATCCCCCTGCTGCTGCGAGTGATTTCCCGGCTCTCCTGGGTGAACAGGTAGATCCGTCTCTCTCCTCCTTCCTTCCTGCAGCAGGGGAAGGTCCGCCTCTCTTAGGCTTCCCGAGGGAAACAGAGGATGCAGTCTTTTTAGTTCCGGACCCAGCATGCAGGTACCCGCGGTCCGGTCAACCTACTTACAGTTGCACAGTACCCCCACAGACGAAGTTGCAGAATACACACAGCGGCATTTGCAGAGTACTCCCACAGGCAGAGTACACAGGTGTAAAAGAGAACTATGGTCCTATTCCACAGACGCAGCCAGATAAATGCATACCACATCCATGGAAGGCAGAAATCAAGCAAATTAACCACTTCTCAACTGAGTCAGCAGTTGATGCAGCAAGACAAAATAACCATCCATGACAATTTAGAGGCTCTGCAATCGGAATGAGCAGTTAAATCCTTTAATGAGCATTAGGCCCAGCCACAAAGGTAGAGTAAAATTACTTTTTAAGCACACTATCTGTACAGACATGACTGCAGAGTACTGCTTTTGGCACAGTACACCCACAGATGCTACTAACAAATTTCACGCACAGAGCATGTTTCCACATTTCCCCCACAGAAGTTAACAAAGTTCACCCACAGTTGATATGGCACCCAAATGAAACGAATAGAGTTGAATACTGGATGGGTGCGGCTGGTATAGCTGTCTAATCATCCAAAGGTAAGGACAGCTGCTGTGGGATCCACACCTGGTTCATTTTAAGGAATGTTACTCTGTATCCCCCCAGCCACGCTCGAGTAATGCCTGTGAGCTGATCTGAATGCCACCCTGCTCTGAACACAGTTATTCCTCTTCATCCATATCATTATCCTTCTAAACTCTGCCCTGACTGTTCAATTGGGTACTTAGCCACTGCAGGGACAGTAACCCATCCACCGAGACATGTGTGGACGACAGGCCAAATAATGGTTTGAATTGGCATAACCACTCATCTTTCTGCTGTTTGATCCACTTCCACAGCTCATGCGCGGTGTGGGATTTGTCCCCCAAACAGATGAGTTTCAGAAGCACCTGCTGTTGTTTTCCCGTGGCTGTGCTAAATTTGGTGGTAGGACGAGTAGAAGAACAGTACCTGAACAGATAAATGTCCAGCAATGTTCTGTGATGTTAGGACATGGCCTACAATGCCCAGCCACCACTACATTTACCCAGTGGGCAGTTAATAAGATGTAACATCAATGCTAACTGGTCCACATATCAGTGGTTTTGTGGACCTTGCCACTGATAGTGTTGCGCAGTGCACTCTTGATTTGGTTCGTAACATGTTTGTGCAGGGCTGGGATGGCCTATCTGGAAAATTGGAGGCTGGGAACAACATAATGCGGTACAGCCTTCACCTTCAGTTTTCACTGTCTGTCTCCACCTGCCGGAATGGCAGCATTTCAAAGGCCAGGAATTTGGAAATGATGTCATTCAGGACTATGGCTTGTTGGTTCTATGGGGATATCTCCTCTTTCTCTCGAGGGTTTGGGGGATGAAAAGCTGAACACTTCCATGGGACAGTGTGAAGATGCTATCACATCTTCTCTTTGTGGGGAGGCAGGTGGCCCTGTTGCTTGTGAGCGGGAGAAAGAGGCCAAGAAGAAGGAGCAGGAGAAGACGCAGATCTGCCATGCTTTTAAATGTGTGTATTCCACTGCACCTTGTGGTTGGAAAATAGATGCCTTGTCATACAGGTGGTGCTCAGGTTCAGAATATTTATTCCTCACTTCAGGGTCTGATGGCACAGCGTGCAAACCACCTGTCGCTTGTCGGCAGCTATATTCCCTGAAGAAATGCCACACCAGGGAGCTTTTTTGTGCTGTCTTTGGTGTTCTGATTTAAGCGGCGCAGTAGTCAGTAGCCACCAACGTACTGGCTAGAGGTCACCCGCTGTGCTTTTGCACGCTGCTTTGCTGCTGTGGCAGCATGGCCACCTGATCTTCCTTCGAACTGTGTACGTTACTAGGGTGGCCTCTGCTCTATGTGGAGTTTAGGACCTCATCATCTTCTGCATCATCTTCCACCAAATCCTCAACTCTGCTCTCCTTGCCGGTCTGCACACTGCAGTATTCGGTCCTACGAAAGGTCACATGGCGTCCTGTCACCTGCATGCACCAGAGGAAAGTGTTGTGCTTGGGCATAAAGCAAAGAATGACCACATCCTCTCTCTGCATCAGCTACGCCACCACCACCATCATCAGCAGCTACACCAGCACTACCACAGCCATGTCCATTTCCGCTATTTGATGCTCTGCTCATTTTTTGAAGTGGTTTTCCTAAAAACTACTTGTAAAGAGATGGCAGAAGAGTAGATTTATTTGCAATGTGCTTGAAAACACTGTGGTCCTGAAAAATTATTTATTTGACCTTCTAATGGCAGCGAGATGGTTGATGCCAATTATTCATTTGCAACACTACTAGAAAACACATAGCAGTCCTAAAAAAAATTATTTATTTGGCTGATAAATGGCTGATGCCAATTATTGATTTGCAACAGTACTAGAAAACACACAGCAGTCCTGAAAAATTATTTAATTGGCCTACAAATGGCAACGAGATGGCTGATGCCAATTATTTATTTCCCAGACTACTAAAAACACACACCAATCCAAAAAAATTAATTATTTGGGCTAGAAATGGCAATGAGTTGGCTGATATCAATTATTTATTTGAAACACTACTAGAAAACACATAGCGGTCCTGATAAAAGTCTTGATTTGGCCAATAAACGGTAACAAAATGGCTGATGCCATTTATTTATTTGCAACACTACTAGAAAACACACAGCAGACCTGAAAAATTATTTATTTGGCTGATAAACGAGATGGTGGATGCAAATTATTTATTTCTCAGACTACTATAACACACACCGGTTTAGAAAAATTATTTCTTTGGGCTAGAAATGGCAACAAGACTGCTGATGCCAATTATTTATTTTCAAGACTACTAAGAAGCACAGCAGTTTAAAGACACAGTACTACCACCGGGGGGCAGAGTACACACAGCTGCATAAAGACATAGTACTCCCAGAGTACATGCAGTGGCTTAAAGGCAACATATTCCCACAGGTAAAGGGTGCAGAATATACACAGTGGTTTTTTTGCACAGTACTCCCACAGGCATGGGAGGCAGAGTATACACAGCATCTTAAAGGCAAAGTATGCCCACAGACAAGGGGGGCAGAGTACACATAGCAGCTTAAAGGCACAGTACTCCCACAGATATGGTTGCAAACACCTTTTTGGCACAGTACTCTCACAGATATTTGTTGCAAAGTACACACATTGGCTTTTTGACACATTACTCCCACATATATGGGTTGCAGAGAATACACAGTGGAATTTTGCAGAGTGTGCAGTCAGAACCTGTCCCTCACTTCAGCTGCATCCTATACATATACTAATGAGAGCAGAATGTGGCAGCACTCATGATCCGGCCTTTATACAAGCCCAGTTAAGTGCTGCACTGGCTATTCACAGCTCGTCAATACTTGGCATGGCTGTGATGGCTCTGGAAATGCCCACAGTCTGAAAGCTTGTTGATTGGCAGCATTGTATCCTTTCAACAAGCTTTATTAGATTCGCAAACCAGAACAGGAAACCGGATGTACCGTAAAAAGTCTGTGTTCGGGGTTCTGCACGAGACACTAGGTGTCCTGCATAGATCACGAACTTAACCATTAGGGTTTGCTCATCCCTAGTTATGGCTTATTTACTATCATCGTTAGGAAATGCCAGGTGATGCAAATTTCTCAGCTTTATGAAAATTCAGTCTACTGTCATGGGTTTACCGCGACAGAGAGGAGCCAGAAGACCGCAGCATATGATTTTTCCCACTCCTGCACTGATTAGAAGCACTTCACCTTCATATTGAATGGTGCAAATTTCTTTTAACCATGCAGGCGTTAATCTGCTCAGTTGAGAGCTCCTGGATACTTTCCTGGAGGCTCTCAGCTGTGCACTGTTAGCCACTCCCATCTCCTATATAATCTGGGCCCTGGCTAGCAATCATTGTCAGAGCTATCTTGTACTCTATGGCTGGAGGTTGTTGGTGGTTGTTGTTGGAGAAGGTGTTTGATGGATTCATCTGTGACTGTTGCTAGGTTTTGAGTGTGTGTTAATTCCTCTTCTACTTTGGTTTAATGCCATCCTCCACTCCCCGGTGTTTGCTTCTGTTGTTTATGTGTGTATGTTTGTATTTTCCTTTATCCCTGTTCGTATTACCATGTTAGTCTGGTTGATGTATTATGGTACACTACTACACGCCTCTTCCATGGTTGGAGGAAGGGTACAGACTGAGAGTGGATTCAGGAGCTAAGGCAAGGTACATGACCCCGGCATCTTCACAATCACAAGTAATCCAGGGAACAGGGCGAGCTAGGGCACCCCTAGCATTAGGGACTGGGAAGGATACCCTGTTCCCGGGACACCTGACAACAGAGTCGTGACACCTCCTCAAACCTTATGCCAAAAAACAGCAGCCATAGGTTCTAAGCAGCTTCCTAGCACTCTTAAAATGAAAAATGAAAATGGTGGAGGCTCACAAAGCAGGTGAAGGCTATAAGAAGTTAGCAAAGCAATTTCAAGTTGATCTTACTTCTTTTTGAAATGTAATTAAGAAATGGCAGTTAACAGGAACACTGAAGGTCAAGATAAGACCAAGCAAACTTTCAGTGAGAGATGCTCGTAGGCTCGAGGCAAATCAGAACCCCCGCTTCACTGCAAAAGACCTAAAAATTTAGCAGACTCTGGAGTTGTGGTATGGTCCACTATTCAGAGACACCTGCACAAAAATAGCCTTTATGGAAAAAAAATTCCTGTGTCCTCACCAAAAAATCAATGAAAATCTGTGGCTAGAACTCACAATAGCAGTGCATGCAAGATGACCCAGGAATCTCACAGAACTGGAAGAATTTTCCAAGGAAGAATGGGTGAAAATCCCTCAAACAAGAATTGAACGACTCTTGTCTGGCTACAAAAAGTATTTACAAGCTGAGATACTTTCAAAAGGAGGTTCTACTAGGTACTAACCATGCAGGGTATCCAAACTTTTGCACTGGCCCATTTTTCTTTTTTGTAATTTTTAAAATGTAAAACATGAAAATCATAGAAGAATCATAGAAAAATAGAATGGTAGAGTTGGAAGGACCTCCTGGGCCATCTGGTCCAACCCCCTGCTCAAAGCAGGATTCACTAAATCATCCCAGACAGATGTCTGTCCAGCCTCTGTTTGAAGACTTCTATTGAAGGAGAACTCACCACCTCTTGTGGCAGCCTGATCCACTCATTGATCACCCTAACTGTCAAAAAGTTTTTTCTAATATCTAATCTGTGTCTCCTCCTATTCAGTTTCATCCCATTGCTTCTAGTCTTTCCTTGTGAAAATGAGAATAAAGATGATCCTTCTACAATGTGACGGCCCTTGTGATATTTGTTGACAGCTATTAAGTCTCCTCTCAATCTTCTCTTTTGCAAGCTAAACATTCCCAAATTCTGCAACCATTCCTCATAAGACATGGTTTTCAGACCGGTCACCATTCTGGTCGCTCTTCTCTGAACTTGCTCAAGTTTATTGATGTCTTTTTTAAAATATGGTGCCCAAAACTGGACACAGCATTCCAGATGAGAACTGACCATAGAGGAGTAGAGGGCAATAATGACTTCACGTGATCTAGACTGTATGCTTCTGTTAATACATCCTAGAATTGTATTTGCCTTTTTTGCTGCTGCATCACACTGTTGACTCATGTTTAGTCTGTGATCTATTAGTATACCCAAGTCTTTTCCACATGTGCTGTTGCTTAGCCCTATTCCTCCCATTCTGTATATGCTTTTTTCATTTTTATTGCCCAGATGTAGTACTTTGCATTTTTCCCTGTTAAAAACCATTATGTCAGTTGCTGCCCACTGCTCCTGTTTATACAGTTGTAGCCAAAAGTATTGACACCTCTGCAATTTTGTCAGATAATACTCAGTTTTTTTCCTGAAAATGATTGCAAACACAAATTCTTTGGTATTATTATCTTCATTTAATTTGTCTTAAATGAAAAAAACACAAAAGAGAATGAAGCAAAAAGCAAAACATTGATCATTTCACACAAAACTCCAAAAATGGGCCAGACAAAAGTATTGGCACCTTCAGCCTAATACTTGGTTGCACAACCTTTAGCCAAAATAACTGCGACCAACCGCTTCTGGTAACCATGAATGAGCTTCTTACAATGCTCTGCTGGAATTTTAGACCATTCTTCTTTGGCAAACTGCTCCAGGTCCCTGATATTGGAAGGGTGCCTTCTCCAAACTGCCATTTTTAGATCTCTCCACAGGTGTTCTATGGGATTCAGGTCTGGACTCATTGCTGGCCACCTTAGAAGTCTCCAGTGCTTTCTCTCAAACCATTTTCTAGTGCTTTTTGAAGTGTGTTTTGGGTCATTGTCCTGCTGGAAGACCCATGACCTCTGAGGGAGACCCAGCTTTGTCACACTGGGCCCTACATTATGCTGCAAAATTTGTTGGTAGTCTTCAGACTTCATAATGCCATGCACACGGACAAGCAGTCCAGTGCCAGAGGCAGCAAAGCAACCCCAAAACATCAGGGAACCTCCGCCATGTTTGACTGTAGGGACCGTGTTTTTTCTTTGAATGCCTCTTTTTTTCTCCTGTAAACTCTATGTTGATGCCTTTGCCCCAAAAGCTCTACTTTTGTCTCATCTGACCAGAGAACATTCTTCCAAAACGTTTTAGGCTTTTTCAGGTAAGTTTTGGCAAACTCCAGCCTGGCTTTTTTATGTCTCGGGGTAAGAAGTGGGGTCTTCCTGGGTCTCCTACCATACAGTCCCTTTTCATTCAGACGCCAACTGATAGTACGGGTTGACACTGTTGTACCCTCAGACTGCAGAGCAGCTTGAACTTGTTTGGATGTTAGTCGAGGTTCTTCATCCAACATCCGCACAATCTTGCATTGAAATCTCTTGTCAATTTTTCTTTTCTGTCCACATCTAGGGAGGTTAGCCACAGTGCCATGGGCTTTAAACTTCTTGATGACACTGCGCATGGTAGACACAGGAACATTCAGGTCTTTGGAGATGGACTTGTAGCCTTGAGATTGCTCATGCTTCCTCACAATTTGGTTTCACAATTCCTCAGACAGTTCTTTGGTCTTCTTTCTTTTCTCCATGCTCAATGTGGTACACACAAGGACACAGGACAGAGGTTGAGTCAACTTTAATCCATGTCAACTGGCTGCAAGTGTGATTTAGTTATTTCCAACACCTGTTAGGTGCCACAGGTAAGTTACAGGTGCTGTTAATTACGCAAATTAGAGAAGCATCACATGATTTTTCGAACAGTGCCAATACTTTTGTCCACCCTCTTTTTTATGTTTGGTGTGGAATTATATCTAATTTGGCTTTAGGACAATTCTTTTAGTGTTTTTTCATTCAAGACAAATTAAATGAAGATAATAATAGCAAAGAATTTGTGTTTGCAATCATTTTCAGGAAGAAACTGAGTATTATCTGACAAAATTGCAGGGGTGTCAATACTTTTGGCCACAACTGTATCTTTTTGAATCCTCTCTCTCTTCTCTATTATTAGCTATCCCTTTGTGTCGTCAGCAACTTTAATTAGTTTACCCTCAATTTCTTCATCTAAATCATTGATAAAGATGTTGAACAATACAGGGCCTAGGAAAGAGCCCTGTGGTACTCCACTTGAGACATTCTTCCAACTGGATGTGCAGTCACTTACGACCACTCTTTGGGTCTGATCACTAAGCCAGTTATGAATCCACCTAATAGTTGCCTTGTCCATTCCATACTTAGTCTTTTTTTTAATAAGGATTGTGGGAGATGCTTTGTCAAATGCTTTGCTGAAGTCAAGATATACTATATCTACAGCATTTCCCTGATCCACCCAGTCAGTATTTCTGCCATAGAAGGAAATTAAGTTAATCTGACATGACTTATTAGTTACAAACCCATGCTGACTCTGTTTAATCCCTTCATTCTTATCCAGGTACTTACATACATGTTGTTTAATAATTTGTTCAAAGATCTTTCCTGGTATAGAAGTCAGACTCGTCACTATCTTTCTGTTTATAGATATCCTGGATTCTTCTAGTCCCTTAATAGGACAGTGAAGATCTGTTGATGTTCTATTTCTTTCAGAGAGAAAACAGATGCAAAATAGGAATTTAAAAGTTCGGCCTTTTCAACTTCCTGTCTTACCATTTCATCATTTTCATCCTGTAAAAATCCTATAGCATCGTTGAATTTTCATTTACTTTTGACATATCCCCAAAATCCCTTTTTATTGCTTTTGACGTCTCTTGCAAGCCTTAATTCATTGTCAGCTTTAGTATTCTGATTCGTGCCCTGCAGGTTCTGCAGACAGCATTATATTCTTCTTTAGATATGCCTTCCTCATTCCATTTGATAAACATTTCTTTCTTCCTTTTTAGCATGTGTTTAAGTTCTGTGTTCATCCAACCTGGTTTCCTTAAATGCTTCGTATTCTTCCCTCTTTTTGGAATTATTAACGATTGTGCTTTGAGAATCTCATTTTTGAAGATTTCCCATCCTTCCTAGGCATTTTTGTCCTTAAGGATATCAGCCATTGGATCCCTCCAATTCTCTTTCTGAGTCCCTTAAAATCTGCCTTTCTGAAATCTAACCTTGACGTCTGAGTCTTCACAGGCCTTCCTCCTCTAGTTATCCAAAATTCTAAAATAGCATGGTCGCTACCTCCTAGGGTCACAGTCACTCTTACCTCCTCAACCATTTCCTCCCTGTTTATAAGGATTAGATTCAAGGTAGAAGATCCCCTTGTTTCCTCCCTACCTTTTGGAAGATAAAGTTGTCAGCAGGAGAGGATAAGACTTTCCTTGACCTGTTAGTTTTGCCTGAGAGAGATTCCCAACAAATGTCTGGATAGTTGAAATCTCCCATGACCACTATGTCATATTTTTTAGAGAACTTGGCCATTTGATGCATAAAGAGTTCATCCATATCTTCAGCTTTACTTCAGCTGTAGTAAATGCCTATAATGGTGTTCTTTCCATTGTTCTGTCCTTGCATTCATATATATATATATATATATATATATACAGTATATATTTTATATATATACATATATATATATATTTTTTTTTTTTTTAATAAAAGGCAAAGGAAATGTGCCATCTTTAATTTTAGGCCTTTTGGAGATCATTTTATCTTCAACTTGCTTAGCTAGTCACAATAACAGTAATTTTGAGGGGGTGCCCAAACATTTTCTTGCCTCTGTACATAGAACATTCAATCCTCTTACCATATCTCAGGCCATATTTCTTCTTTTAGATGAGAAGACCAATTTAATTTCATTCAACTATTACATGCCACTGTGAGTATAGGAGGATCTTCATTGGCTAAGGCTGAGGTCACAAGGCCGTTGATTTTCTCATACAAGAGAATTGGGCTGATTATGCTAATGACACTCAATGTCATCTGAGTGTGATCCGATTCTCTTGCATAAGAGAATTGCAGCGCAGGTGCAGAGATTATGGATAACTTAATTTCTCTATCTTCTCCATTGTCTCTGTCTGCACATGTCAGACTGCACTCCAATGGCGTCCGAGTGCAGGGCGATGTTTCACACGAACTCAAAGACATGTATGGATGCACGTGATCTGATAATCTGTAATCTTTTTGAATCCTCTCTCTCTTCTCTATTATTAGCTATCCCTTTGTGTCGTCAGCAACTTTAATTAGTTTACCCTCAATTTCTTCATCTAAATCATTGATAAAGATGTTGAACAATACAGGGCCTAGGAAAGAGCCCTGTGGTACTCCACTTGAGACATTCTTCCAACTGGATGTGCAGTCACTTACGACCACTCTTTGGGTCTGATCACTAAGCCAGTTATGAATCCACCTAATAGTTGCCTTGTCCATTCCATACTTAGTCTTTTTTTTAATAAGGATTGTGGGAGATGCTTTGTCAAATGCTTTGCTGAAGTCAAGATATACTATATCTACAGCATTTCCCTGATCCACCCAGTCAGTATTTCTGCCATAGAAGGAAATTAAGTTAATCTGACATGACTTATTAGTTACAAACCCATGCTGACTCTGTTTAATCCCTTCATTCTTATCCAGGTACTTACATACATGTTGTTTAATAATTTGTTCAAAGATCTTTCCTGGTATAGAAGTCAGACTCGTCACTATCTTTCTGTTTATAGATATCCTGGATTCTTCTATTCCCTTAATAGGACAGTGAAGATCTGTTGATGTTCTATTTCTTTCAGAGAGAAAACAGATGCAAAATAGGAATTTAAAAGTTCGGCCTTTTCAACTTCCTGTCTTACCATTTCATCATTTTCATCCTGTAAAAATCCTATAGCATCGTTGAATTTTCATTTACTTTTGACATATCCCCAAAATCCCTTTTTATTGCTTTTGACGTCTCTTGCAAGCCTTAATTCATTGTCAGCTTTAGTATTCTGATTCGTGCCCTGCAGGTTCTGCAGACAGCATTATATTCTTCTTTAGATATGCCTTCCTCATTCCATTTGATAAACATTTCTTTCTTCCTTTTTAGCATGTGTTTAAGTTCTGTGTTCATCCAACCTGGTTTCCTTAAATGCTTCGTATTCTTCCCTCTTTTTGGAATTATTAACGATTGTGCTTTGAGAATCTCATTTTTGAAGATTTCCCATCCTTCCTAGGCATTTTTGTCCTTAAGGATATCAGCCATTGGATCCCTCCAATTCTCTTTCTGAGTCCCTTAAAATCTGCCTTTCTGAAATCTAACCTTGACGTCTGAGTCTTCACAGGCCTTCCTCCTCTAGTTATCCAAAATTCTAAAATAGCATGGTCGCTACCTCCTAGGGTCACAGTCACTCTTACCTCCTCAACCATTTCCTCCCTGTTTATAAGGATTAGATTCAAGGTAGAAGATCCCCTTGTTTCCTCCCTACCTTTTGGAAGATAAAGTTGTCAGCAGGAGAGGATAAGACTTTCCTTGACCTGTTAGTTTTGCCTGAGAGAGATTCCCAACAAATGTCTGGATAGTTGAAATCTCCCATGACCACTATGTCATATTTTTTAGAGAACTTGGCCATTTGATGCATAAAGAGTTCATCCATATCTTCAGCTTTACTTCAGCTGTAGTAAATGCCTATAATGGTGTTCTTTCCATTGTTCTGTCCTTGCATTCATATATATATATATATATATATATATACAGTATATATTTTATATATATACATATATATATATATTTTTTTTTTTTTAATAAAAGGCAAAGGAAATGTGCCATCTTTAATTTTAGGCCTTTTGGAGATCATTTTATCTTCAACTTGCTTAGCTAGTCACAATAACAGTAATTTTGAGGGGGTGCCCAAACATTTTCTTGCCTCTGTACATAGAACATTCAATCCTCTTACCATATCTCAGGCCATATTTCTTCTTTTAGATGAGAAGACCAATTTAATTTCATTCAACTATTACATGCCACTGTGAGTATAGGAGGATCTTCATTGGCTAAGGCTGAGGTCACAAGGCCGTTGATTTTCTCATACAAGAGAATTGGGCTGATTATGCTAATGACACTCAATGTCATCTGAGTGTGATCCGATTCTCTTGCATAAGAGAATTGCAGCGCAGGTGCAGAGATTATGGATAACTTAATTTCTCTATCTTCTCCATTGTCTCTGTCTGCACATGTCAGACTGCACTCCGATGGCGTCCGAGTGCAGGGCGATGTTTCACACGAACTCAAAGACATGTATGGATGCACGTGATCTGATAATCTGTAATCTTTTTCTCTTGCCAAATCAGCATGGAAAAATAATCGCAGATCTGCACTGCCCCATAATATAACAATGGGCAGTGTGCTATCAGATAAAACATTGCATAGCACTTGACTGTGTTATACGCTAGTGTGTTTACATGCATATTGTACTGGTATAGTGAGATATTTAGCTTTTAGGGTTTGTACTCACTCAGCTGGTGTTCAAGTAGGCACAGGAAGTGGTTTTCATTAAAATGTCCAGGCTGGTTTATTAAGACTTCATAAATCACTCAGGAAAGCAAAAAGAAATGACAGCCTATTCCGGCACAAAGTGAAAACACAATGTAAATAGTTCATACAGTATTGAGGGTTTGCCCACTTGGATTAGTGTCCAGTTCTATGAGCAGGGATTTCCTATGCTGCAGTCCATTGGCTCAGTGGTCATGTGGCAATGGATGGCTATGTGACTCGGGGTGTGATACCTCCAACAAATCATGGAGCATTATATGGTGCCACTTCTGTATGGAGCATTATATGAGGCCCAACATTCTGTATAAAGCATTATATGGGACCCATTCTCTATAGAGCATTATTCTGTATGGAACAATATATGGGTTCCATTTTTCTTTATGGAGCATTATAAGAGGTCCATTATTCAGTATTCGAAAAGGAGATGAATCCAGCGAGCCAAGTTTGAAGTACATAAAAAATCTTTTTCTTTATTTCAAATGTAGATTAAAAATATTTATCCATAGCAGCATATTATAGATGTAGGCAATTGACAATGATAAAGGTTTAGCCGAAACGCGTCTTGCCGTGCGCTTTACAGCAGTAATTTTTCCTGTTTCTGCCTACATCTATAATATGCTGCTATGGATAAATATTTTTAATCTACGTTTGAAATAAAGAAAAAGATTTTTTATGCACTTCAAACTTGGCTCGCTGGATTCATCTCCTTTTCGCATTTATTGTTGGCAAGAGCTCCTGTCATTTATCCGTTGCTGAGAGCCTATACAGTATAGCAGCTTATCTTTTGAACCAACTGGGTAAGCTGGCATTTTTTCTTTTTCATTATTCAGTATGGAGCACTATATGGAGCCCATTTTTCTGTATCGAGCAATATATGGGGCGCTTTATACCATATGGAGCAATATATGGGACTTATTATACTGTATGAAGCACTATATGGGGCTCATCATTATACTGTATTGAGCAATATATGGGGCCCATTATACTGAATGGAGCAATACAGTATATGAGGTCCATTATACTATACGGAAGACTGTGGTGCCCATAATACTGTTTGGAGTACTATATGGGGCTCATTATTCTGTATGGAGCACTATGTGATGCCCATAATACTGTATGGAGGACTATGCTGTCTGGTCTATAATGAAAAGTCTGCAGTCATTCTGACTTTTGAATCCCAGCAGTGCACGCATTATGCGCTACAAGGATTCACCAGTTTCTGAGCTGTTGTAGAATTTACAATAGATATCACTTATGTAATATAAGAAGTAAGTGAAATCTTTGGCATTGTACTACACCTATGTTTATGGACCGTATCTGTGCATCATGAATTGTGGTATGTGTTAAAGGGGCCCACTGAGACTCTTTCTCTCGGCACCCACTAAAACCTGGAGCCGAATCTGTATACCTGTAATGTGCATGTAAGATTTAATCATGCATAATTTTTGTATGTGTGTCTATGTAAATGTGTGTATTTATGTAGGTAGGACCTGACAAAAGGGGGGGCCCAGACCCAAGTCCTGCACTTTGACTGTTCACTGCCACTGTTTCACTGTCTGTGTCCTCCCCTCTTGTTATGTAACACGGGTCCTTACTAAAAGAGCAAATAAAAAAAGATTGATATGTACAGCTGTGGTACTGAAACATAAAATCTCTTTCACACACTGAAAGTAGCATACCTTTATTGTAGGGAGAGTGATGTACTTCATTCATGCAAGCCATGCATATGAGAACTATTAAGGGTTTAATTGTTTAGTCTATTTAAAAATTCTGTCATTTAGTGGGAGTAAATTATTCAATGTGAGAAATTAATTAACCGCTATAGCTGATGATGGGATTCAGTTCTTCCACTTTCCACAAACTCTTTAATATCACAGTCAATTTGCTCTGTAAAGTGTGGCGAAATACATTCGCTGAAAGCATTAATAGTAATTAACCTGCTGGGAGATGCTGTTTTAGCCTCCGTTTAATGCTTGTTTATGTAGAAGATAATGATTCTTTCGGCCAAGTTATGGTCCAATAAACCCTTTAATGACAAAATACAAAAAAGAAGGAAGAAAGCAGTATGTACATTTTTGCTATATTTACTAAACATAGGTTAGCAGTTCAATGATGCAGAACAAATATTACGAGCATGTAAGCAAAAAAAAGTGGAAAAGCAGAAGAATTTACAAGCCATTTAGAACTTAGAGCTTGCAAAAACTTTTTAACAGTTAAGGATTTCATTGTGTGTAAATTTGGCATTATTGTGGCTAGTATATATCAGGATCCTGAAGCTCTAACTGCACTTTTCAATACAACTGTAATAAAAAAAAAATACCAATCAAATGTTTTTTTTTTCTAATGCCTTTAAATGGCAAATGTTTACACTTGTATTGGCACCCAGTTGCATAGTCATGGCTTTATGTTCAATGGTGTTGCCAAATGTACACATACATAGAAATGACCACTTTTGTACTTTGTATTCTACAGTACTGGAATGACTTCTACTTGACATGGGACCAAGCAGAGCACCCTGGAGTACAAACACT
The DNA here is from genome assembly GCF_039654945.1 of Dendrobates tinctorius. NCBI lineage: Eukaryota > Metazoa > Chordata > Amphibia > Anura > Dendrobatidae > Dendrobates > Dendrobates tinctorius. Next base: position 52,381,897 of record NW_027361679.1, on the reverse strand, counting down.
TCGTTTTCCTTCTGATCAAATTTGGGTTCCTGATATTTTGTTATACAACAGGTAAATTATCTTCTGGCATAGTAGTGTTTCCTAAACTGATTAAAGGGGTTGTCTCAAGATGAATCTTCTGGAGCGTACCGCTCTGCCACGGCTTCCTGCTTTGCCTTGAAATTTACTGTTCAGGTCACCATGCCGGTGGTGGTGGCGGCATGGTCCCACCACTCGTCCGAACTGAGCTCTCCCCCAGATTGCCAAGAGAGGCAAATTTACCTCTGCAGCGTGGAATAAGCACAAGGGGACTGATCCATCCAGCTTCAGAAGAGCCTGAGCAGGCTGTAAAGCGTAGAGCTTGCTTGTGCCACATGCTCCGTGTCTATGTAAGCAGCTACTTTAGCGGCCGAAATCCTAAGCAACAAGGTATTCACTTTAAAAGTAAAAATCCCTTCGTACTTGAGAATGGAGAGCATTTTTAATAAAAGTTGAAATTGTGAAGTTGCTTTTTTAAAAGCACTTTGCAAATCTACCCATTCATGAACTTCAGACAACCCTAAAATTTGTTTAAAAAAATTGTTTGATGAATACAACTCTTTTGCACGTGTTCTATTAAAAAGCAATGTCAACTAGAAGGCTACCTATGTCAGAACACACCTCTATGAACCAGAGTAGGATGACAATGTGTAAAAGCCGTCTGATTGACCATCATGTAATGCAACATTTACAATGCAGAGACTTGTGAAACAAGTTAAATACGGTAAGTCTTAAAGAAGGGACTCAAATAATCAGGCTGTTATCATGGACATTACTGTCATGATTTCTTTTCACCTGAATTTTATAATATTTTTGTTTCATATCTTATTCTGAATTATAGTTGTATAATTATAACTCTATATATGGAATATTAGCAGTACATTCTAGAAATGCATTATGATGCTAACCTTTTACTAGGTGATGTTTGCTATTCACAAGCATTAATGATGAATATAGTAATTTAATTAACACTTATTATCATTCAAAAGCTTTGCTTTGTCAATTTGCATTTGCTTTAGCTTCCATATATGCGGCTGTTTATTAATGACTGATAGCATGGGTTTTTTAATCCTCATCTTTCCGATCTCTCTGTGATAGTATTGTAATATGCAGGTGCTGGGATGCAGTAATACAAATGCTGCAGAGCAGGGGTTAACTATATTTAATTAATCAACAGTAGGGAACTCCATGCAGGGAGATAGCAGGGTAAAAGGGTACGAAACGAAACTGAATAAACAGTTGTTTAACTAATAGTCTCTGGTTAACAGTTCACTTATCGTGGCTCCGCAGCCTGTCACTCGCTGAAGGTCCCATGGGTAGCAGGATGCTGGCGGCAGTTGGTGTGGTGTCTGCTGTCGTCCTCGCCCAGCACGCGGTCCTACTTCTGATGACAGCGGGCGGTGTCCGGTTTTGCCCACTGAGCCCCTAGTCCATATATCCGCAGAGCAAAAGAATAGAGCTCTCCACAGGATTCCTCTCGGCACGTAGCTCTTTGAGCAGCCGCCGTCACCTTAAGGGCTGAGCTGCAATGCTCTGCCCGACGTGCGCCTCTCTGGATGTCAGAGCTGCGATGCTCTGTCAGTCTCATGCTCCACTGTGCACCCACCGGTTTCAGTGAGTCCCTCACTATGTCGCCCTTTCTCTTCATGCCGCGGCCTGTCGCTCCCCTCTCAGTGTTTGCAGTCTGTACCTCATCAGCGTTCTGGCCGGAAGACCGCTTCCGTTGCCACGCAACCCATTTTACCTCACACTGATTGGCCACGCCCCCTTCACCCTGATTACTGGGTCGCTCCGGCTGCAATCTTGTTTCCCCCGAGAACAGGAGTTTCGTCCCCAGCAGTTCCGGACCCAGCGCCTCAGCAGCTCTGACAGCCCAGTCTTCCCTTCTACATCATCACGTTATGTCTAGGAGAATTTTAAAATGATGAAATTGGCTAAGATTTTTTTACATTCCTTACACGAGCTATGAAGATGTAAAATAATAATAATAGGGCTGAAAACCTCGATGGCCACCTCTATGACCATAACACAGCTATAAAACATTTGAAAATGCAAATTGTTTACTTGTGGAGTAAGATAATTATACAGCTTTATGCAATGTCTTTCCTTTTCAATGCTTTCTGATATCTTGGCTGTAAAACACTTATGAAAATCTGTGAGTCATATAGTTATCACACTTTTTAATAAGAGTTACTGCAAAAATGTCCAGATATAGAATTAAAGTCGCTCTATGATTCTAAAATCTCACAGCCACAGATATGTAAGGTAAGGTAGAGAATGAGATCATGGATTCAGATGTTTGAACTATTTAAGTAGAACGCAATGTATTATTTTTTTTACCTCCACATATAACACTATGTACAGGTGTAATTTCATTGAACAGAACTCTTGCAGAACTTTAGAGCTTTCTGTTTCTAAATGAATCTGGTTTCTTGTTAAACTCTTCTCAAATTATGGTTTTGCTCCTGTTTTGCACCTTGAAATCATGCCTATTATCATGACCGACACCAGGACTTAGTGAAGCCGGATAAGTGGCACAGCCTACAGTGCCAAGGGGCCTATTATGCACAGTATTCGATCGGTACAGTATGATGAGTATGGTGGATGTGCAAATTGCATGTATGGAGAAGGCTGAGAAAGTGGTGTAACTTATGGGTCCCAATGCAAATTCTCCAACAGGGCCCCTAACTATCATGGCTGTAATAGTATTGGTCTCAGATGGGCTAAAAGGACTGTTGTGGCCTCTTAGGCTTTAGAGCCCATGTGCGACTGCAAACCCTGCATCTACTACAGTATATATATATATACACGTCCCCTGCATATATAGCGGATGCCCCCTGTATTTTATGGCTAACACCCAAGTCTAAGCTGCAATCGGAGCTAGTGCTGATTGCAGCAGTTTAACCTTTCAGACACTGATATTAAGGGCGGGGGCACACAACTGTTTTAATCTCCATCAGAGAAAAACTGTCTGATTATGGTGATGAGACTTTGATCAGAGTGGTATAATTTTTTCGAAGATGGAGAGAAATAAAAGCTTCTCCACATTCTCCATTCAGTCAGTACGTGGCGATCCACGAACCCATAGATTTTAATTGCCAATATTGATCTAACACTTGGATCAAAATTAGAAATGTCACCGATTTATTTCCCCGAACACTCAGTTTAAGGAAAAAATCAGATATATGCATAGCCCCATAAAATAACATGGACATGACTGTTAACCTTGAAAACTAAGGATAGCACTCGTCCAATGCAAACGTCCGTGGGCACCTGCTCTAACTGTGACAGTGGCATATAAGAGATACTGGTAGAAGGTCATCATCACTATGCCCATCAACCAATGGCATTGTCTCAGCATCCAGATGGCCTACTAAGGTCCCACTGTCTGCTCTGTTTGTGCACCTATCACCTATATAGCCTAGTGCTTGGGTGAGCTTTATAGGTGATACAATAGGTAGTTTTTACAATAAACTGCAATATTGTACTATTGCAGTGTATTGTACAGGCGATGAAATGGTTGCAGGTTCAAGTTCATTAGAGAAACGAATAAAAAAATCTGAAAAAAAATCATTTTTTAAGAATTAAAAAGTTCACATCAGCACTTTTCCCCAAAAGTAAAATCTAAAAATGTAATGATAATAGCTACAGCTTGTGTGGCAAAAAAACAAGCCCTGATACCACTCTATCGACCAAAAAATGAAAAAGTTAATACTCTTGGAATTCGAGGAGAAAAATATAAAGCCGGCATAGACCTGAAGCTGATCCTGCTTATTATCCTTCTGTCTGTATTCTTGATTCAGATCTAAGAGACATCTCTTGACATCTGAGGGTTAGTGCATTACACAAAAAGACAAATAACATCAAGGACCGAACCTCCGCCTCATGCACCATCTAGTTAGGCTCTGCACTAGACATAATACTTTGTATTAGTCTTGTCTGAAGTATTTAATAAGGGTTGTCATGATCCTTTGTATCGATATTATACTTGAACACATCTGCTGTCCACAGGTCTGTGTGTTGTGCATGGCCATTGTCTATTATCTATACATCTCTATTTACCCCTATCTCAATACATCACTCGACAGCTGGTCAATATTTCTAAGAAATCAGGGTGGTCACTTGAATGTGTGGCGCCCCTGGGGGTTCAGTCTACACAAAGGTACTGCACCTCCTCCTGAGGTGTGGTGCCCCACCATCCAGGTAAGGTGGAGACACCTGACCACACTCCAACACCTGCATCCCACACAACATAGTAGTGTAGCAAAGCACCCTTTGGTGGCTCCCTGCTTGGAACATGAAGAGTGCTTGGAGGTTGGTGGAGATTAGTCTGCACCAAAAGAGTGGGAAGATATTAGGATTTGGTCGGTCTGACAGGGAAGTCAGAGAGAGATGATCCCCTGAGTGGGTTGGATGGAAGGAAGTGCTGCAGCAGACTTCAGTGACTTGAGTCTGCTGGCACAGGAAGGAGAAATTCAGAAAGCCTAATTCTCCATAAGAAAGAAGGATTTGTACGGAACGTAAGGAGGAAAGGAGCACTAAGGATTAGGGTTAGAGCAGAACCCTTCCCAGGTTCACAGCGCAAGGCCGGGGTCTGGTCCCCGAGGTTGTATGGATACTAATGGTCCTGCAGCAGACACCGGAGGAATAGAAGTTGTCACCACTTTATTCCCACACAAGACTTGGGGGCACAACAGCAACGTGGGTGAGCCGGGACTAGGTAGCAAGGAGTCCCCGAAGCAGGCTACAGCTGTCTGCCGTACAAGTAGAGTTCATAGGAAGATCAGAAAGGAGGAACTCCAGTGTAATTCAGTACTGTGAGTACTTCACCATAGGCGCAAGAAGGGAGACGTTCAGAAAAGGCACATGTTGGCGGAGTGTTGGAACGGAGTGCTTCATCTAGCTTGGAGGTTGACTGAGCCCCTGACCCAGAGGACACGGCATGGATGTGGGCACCTGTATGCACAACAGACTGTGAGTAAAGCTTTGGAACTACATGCCCTGGTGTTCTCCTCTTATTCCTGCACCAACACCCTCAGCACTGCTACATCTCTGTGCCTGACACTGCACCATCTATGTCTCTCCTCTATCTCTTCATCTACACTGCCCTGGGACTACTGCCCTACCTGTGGAGGGCCACAACATTATTGCTGCACCACACCATCTATCCCAGAGGATCTGTCTGCAGCGTCGGCTTAACATCTTCAATGCTGAATACCACAGGTGGCGTCATGAATCATTCATAAACTTTTAATGGATGCCCAGGGCCACGGACCGGGTCACAGCTGCCATGACATCTCCCATTGAAACCAACGGGCCCGGCTCCGAGTACTCCGCTGCCCTGAGTGCGAGAGTGATCCATTATTTGGCATCACGAACAGGATGACGAAGCCCGGTGCCACCGGGTTCTGTGTGCCAAAGATTTATTGGATTTACACATTGCTGAGAATGTGCAAAATAACCAAAATTATAGACTGTAAAATGGACTCTCAAAATGGCCGCCGGCACGGTGAAGAAAGACCAACATGGGTGGTCCTAAGAGAAGAGCGCCAACTGTCCTGGGCCTCCCCTGCCTAAACTTCTATGCTACAGCGACATGGCCCACCCCCAGAGGGGTTCGTATACTGGCCTGGTATGGAGGAGTAGGAAGAAGACACCGCCCCCAGAAGGAGGAGCGAAGCCCTGTGGCGGAAAAGGAGCCTGAGAAGGAGAGAGAACGCCAGGACGCCATAGAAGGAGGAAGGAGGCCCGAAGAGCGCGAGGAAGTTGAGTTGAACTTCCCCAGTGCAGTAGCTGAGTGGCTCCGACCCTGCTTCCACAATGAACCGCCAGCAGCTGGAGGACGAGATTGCCCAGCTGACACACCACCTGCGGCTGAGACAAGAGGCTCTCAGGACCCTGAACCTGCAGCGCGCCCAGGAGGGGCCTGTACCACCGGTAGCTACACCATCGGTACCAGCCGTCGCTGCACTGGCTCTTCCCCAAGAAGCACCTGTCACCATCTCCCCGCTGCAACCACCGCCAAGCGCTGTCTGCCAGGAGGAGTTATCCGAGGGCCTGGGATCAGAAGAGGAAGAAGCTGTGCTCCTGCCTGGACCTAGCGTGACTGCGCAGGTCCCACCCGAGACCCCTGTGGACCCGGAGCCGCCATCTGCTCCACTACCGTCTCCAGTCGCTGATCAGGCAGTGCCAGTCACCATCGCTGCCACCGGCTGCCACCCGATGCCTGCACCGGAACTGACACAACACCGCCAGGAGGCTCCAGGTATGACCGTCGCCCCTGCCATCGGGTTGCTCCCTGAGTTTCCGCTTGCTGTGACCAGCATGCCAGTACTCCGCATGGGACAAATGGAAGAGTAGTGTTCTCAATTTAAAAGCACTAAGCTGACTGCGATGGGGAAATGGAAGAAGTCCCTGTTGGAAAGAGTAAGGCTGGAGCAAGCGCGTCCCATTCAGCATCTTCTGATTTCAGCGGAGGAGCCTGAGCAGTTGCTGGGAGTTACTATGCATCATGGGTTCCCCCTTCAAGAGATTCATGAGCCCCGCGTTTCACCCTACAAGCAGCCACAGGCAAAAGTTTCACCAGCTGTCTGACCAAAAAGCAGAGCAGCGGAGATACCAACTGAAGCTGAGGAATAGCACCCTCAGGTACAAGCTGTTACCACTGCTGTACCCCAGGCAGCACCTCCACTAGCTGCCACCCCATCTGCCCAGGCAGCTACCACTCTAACTCCTTGGGAGAAGGAATACCTGCAATTTGTAGATCATCAACAGGAAGAGGAAAGCCTGAAGTTCTCCCCTGGAAGCAGCCAAAGAAACCAGCTTCCACCACCCCAGGAGGAGACTAACATTAATGAACATTTCCCAAACAAATAACTGTTACCCAGGAGGGTATTAGCACCGTTGTGCCCCATTGTTTACAATTATGTTCCAGTTTTCTTCAGTTTGCCTAGTTGCGTTGGCAGCATTTATTATGAAAAATTGAACTGCAGTGATCATGAACTTGGAGTGTATCACAAACTTTCTTGTATATAGTTGCACCTCTTTAGTTGCCCTCTCTTGGTTTTACATAGGTCTTCTAAGAATAAAGACTACCTCATCTGGAGCATGGCTCCCACCTAAAGGACACTTCAAGAAATCCCGGCTGGGAGCGGTGTCCAGCACTAACAAGAATGATTGAAGTTCTGATGTGAAGAGTTATATAATGTGCCTTATGAAAGTATTAATAGTTATAGAACAGCTTTTATATAGAATTTAATTGATAGTAATAACTATTAGGAATATAGAATTTAATAAAGAGATGAAAAATTTGAATAAAGATGCAGGTGACGAACCAGGCATCAGTGGTTGTCACTTATGGTCAAGAAGGGAAATGTGAAGTGATAAAAGGTATTGAAATGGAAGATGATAGTACTTGAAATGTGAAGTGAGTTTACTTCCATAACGCTTTAAATGAGGTAACGTAACTATAAGTTAAAGTAATATAATAAGTTATAGATAGTTAAATTGTTTGTAACGTTCAAGAGTCAGAGCCTCCCATATTGGGAAGTTTATATAAGAATTCTTTATCCAGCATTTAAATTTTTTTTTGTATGTTCCTGTGGAGGGCCACAACATCATTGCTGCACCACACCATCTGTCCCAGAGGATCTGTCTGCAGCGTCGGCTTAACATCTACATTGCTGAACACCACAGGTGGCATCACAAATCATTCATAAACTTTAATCATCATCCACACGTTCAAACATCCTCCCTTTTACAATGAATGCCCAGGGCCACAGACCGGGTCACAGCTGCCATGACATCTCCCATTGAAACCAACGGGCCCGTCTCCGAGTACCCCGCTGCCCTGAGTGCGAGGGCGATCCAAATGCACATGTAAATGGTATTGCTAATTGCTGAGATATTCATTCATGCTTGATAGATGCATTAAATCAATGTGATAAACTTTTGAAGTGCCTATCATTTGAGTTTGCCATGGTAGGCAGCATGACTGGGATAGCTTTCACATCACATTAGAAAATTTGTCCAGCCTATTATTCACAGCACAGGGTTTGTGGCTATTGTAATTTGGATGCATATGAGATTTGGCACCATCACAAATGATTAAAATCCTTGCTATACTCATGCTGGAAATGAAGGTCACCGTGCTTTCATATGTAGGATTTCAATTATGTGAAAATGGAACTTTTCGTAAACTTGCACATGAATTTACTGTTGGTAATAATCTAGCAGAATAATCCCACAGATGTTTCACCTGTAGATAATCCAATCCTTATATTACTAATGCTGTTTTATAAGATTAAGGCCTTTCGTGATGGAACTTGTCATATAAGAATCTATGAAGTGATAAATAATCCCTCTGTGTAACTCCAATCCGATACCTGGGAACCTCAGTAATCAACTATCCGTGGGTAAACATGGCAGCAGATGACAAGTTATTTCCCTTTAGAGACACAACAGGGAAAATAAACCATATAAGATTCAAATTCAAACGAATAGATTAACTGTGAAATGCAGTGCAGGTCAGGTCTTTTTGAGAGATAGAAACTCTTAGTGTTGCATTCACACATCCGTGGGTCATGATGAATCGTGATCCAAGTAAAGACTGTGATCACCCACTGGCCACAGGTTTCATGACACGAACTTGACAGTCTCATGGTCATATGAGGCTGTCAAATAAAGGTCAGGAGACCCATTTCCAGTCCGTAAATCGTGGTCAGTACTCCGACCATGACACATTGATGTATAAATGTGACATAACCGCTGCTTACCCAGGCTAAGAGATGAGAATCCAGGTCTTCAATATGGAATAAGTGTATCCTCATCCTCCATTTCAGTTAGTTTCATTCTCTTTAAGAGGAGTTGTCCACGACTTGGACAACCTCTTCTCAATCCATATGTTGCCACCTTGTAAAATAAAAACAGCTGTACTCCCCTCCTGTGCTGTCACCATTCCAGCAGTGTCGGAACTAGCTCTCCTGGGAATCGCATAACATTATTAAGTTACATGATCTCCGCAGCTAATCAGCACTGGTTTCATTTTCCCCACCTTCAGTCAAATCTTATGCAATGGCTTGCGAAAGTATTCACTCCCTGGCATTTCACTGTTTTTTTAGGGTTTGCATCAATTCATGTAACATAATAAATAATCTTTATATAGCGCCAACATATTCCGCAGCGCTTTACAGTTTAACAGTTTCAGTTTTCTTTTTATTGTGAAGCAAACAACAAATAGGACAAAATAACTGAAAACTTCAGTGTGCATAACTTTTCATCCCCTAAAGTCAGTACGTTTTAGAGCCTCCTTTTGCAACAAGTACAACTGCAAGTCACTTTGGATAAGTCTTTATGAGCTTTCCACATCTTGCCATTGGGATTTTTGCCCCATTCTTCAAGACAAAACTGCACTAGCTCCTTGAGGTTAGATGGTTTCCTCTGGTGAACCACAATCTTCAAGTCTGACCACAGATTCTCAACTGGATTAAGGTCTGGACTTTGAATAGGCCACTCCAAAACATTTACATGTTTCCCCTTAAACCACTGGAGTGTTGCTTTAATAGTATGCTTTGGGTAATTGTCTTGTTGGAAGGTAAACCTACTTCCCCATCTCAAATCACTGACCAACAAGCAGATTTTGCTCAAGAATATCCCTGTATTTCACACCATCCATTTTCTCTTCAACACAGACTAGTTTCCCTGTGCCTGCTGCTGAAAAACATCCCCACAGCATGATTGTGCCACCACCATGTTTCACTGTGCAAATGGTGCACTTGGGGTGATGAGTAGAGTTGAGCGAAACGGGCCGAAAAATTTCAAAAGTCGCCGACTTTTGGCAAAGTCGGGTTTCATGAAACGAAACCTGACCCTAGGATGAGGTCGGCCACGAGGTCGGCGACTTACGCGCCAAAGTCACGTTTCAAAAGTTTGTTTTGCGCTCTTTTTCAGCCAATCAGGATCCACGGACACTGTGGGCAACGTGATGACATAGGCAGGGGTCACCACCATCTTTCAGAAGGGCATGCAAGTGAATGGCTTGCTTTGGTGGGCGTCACAGGGGTTATAAAAGGGCGTGCACGCCGACCGCCATCTTACTTCTGCCGATCTTAGCATAGGGAGAGGTTGCTGCTGCTGATTCTGTAGGGAGAGCGTTAGGCAGGGAAGAAGAAAAAAAAACTGCTTCTGCTGCTAGCGATTTTGCCTGTACAACACACCAGTCACTGTGTGTGCAGTGCAAGGGGAGGCTATATTGTGGTGGATCAGCGGTGTTGGTTGTTAGGCTGCCTTCTAAGGCTTCCTGACAGCTGCATAGCTGTTTACCCACTGCTCTGCAAACTGCTTTTTTAAAAGCAATCCCAATTTTTTTTTTTGTCCTGCTGAGGTACTGAGCGTGCATTTTTTCACACCATACAGCGGTGTACGCTCCTCACACGGTACCGTGTAGCGGCTGTTATCACAGCCACAGTGAAGCTATCTGTGTGTCACTGTGAGAATAAGTCGAGGACATGTTCCGTTCTTACAGACCTGCACCTACTAGTTTTGTCTAGCTTTCAAACAGTTAAATATATTTGCTGTTTGATCACATTCAAAACTATAGAGAGACAGCGTGTGTCAGTCCTTATACTTAAAAAACACGGAGCTTGACAATTTTACGTACACCGGACAGCCGTGTACGTGCACGCTCCTCTCAGTACCGTGTAACGGCTGTTATCACGGTCACAGTGAAGCTATCTGTGTGTCACTCTGTGAGAATAAGTGGAGGACATGTTCCATTCTTACAGACCTGCACCTACTAGTTTTGTCTAGCTTTCAAACAGTTAAATATATTTGCTGTTTGATCACATTCAAAACTATAGAGAGACAGCGTGTGTCAGTCCGTATACTTAAAAAACACGGAGCTTGACAATTTTACGTACACCGGACAGCCGTGTACGTGCACGCTCCTCTCAGTACCGTGTAACGGCTGTTATCACGGCCACAGTGAAGCTATCTGTGTGTCACTGTGGAAGGATAAGTGGAGGACTTGTTCCGTTCTTACAGACCTACACTCTAGGGAGATTCCTATTCTGCCCAATTCTACATACACCTTGTAGTTTGTGATACACTAGCCAATTTCTGCCTGTGACATAGCGCTCTGATATTCAGTGGGCCTCACACAATCCAAAAGTGTCCAGTGTCCACTAGTGTGTGCAGAAATTCAAAATCTCTGTGATCCTGTAGTCACTTTTTTCACACCTGTGCCATCGAGCCTGTGACATAGCGCTCTGATATTCAGTGGGCCTCACACAATCCAAAAGTGTCCAGTGTCCACTAGTGTGTGCAGAAATTCAAAATCTCCCTTATCCTGTAGTCACTTTTTTCACACCTGTGCCATCGAGCCTGTGACATAGTGCTCTGATATTCAGTGGGCCTCACACAATCCAAAAGTGTCCAGTGTCCACTAGTGTGTGCAGAAATTCAAAATCTCCTTTATCCTGTAGTCACTTTTTTCACACCTGTGCCATCGAGCCTGTGACATAGCGCTCTGATATTCAGTGGGCCTCACACAATCCAAAAGTGTCCAGTGTCCACTAGTGTGTGCCGAAATTCAAAATCTCCCTTATCCTGTAGTCACTTTTTTCACACCTGTGCCATCGAGCCTGTGACATAGCGCTGTGATATTCAGTGGGCCTCACACAATCCATAAGTGTCCAGTGTCCACAAGTGTGTGCAGAAATTCAAAATCTCTGTGATCCTGTAGTCACTTTTTTCACACCTGTGCCATCGAGCCTGTGACATAGCGCTCTGATATTCAGTGGGCCTCACACAATCCAAAAGTGTCCAGTGTCCACTAGTGTGTGCAGAAATTCAAAATCTCTGTGATCCTGTAGTCACTTTTTTCACACCTGTGCCATCGAGCCTGTGACATAGCGCTCTGATATTCAGTGGGCCTCACACAATCCAAAAGTGTCCAGTGTCTACTAGTGTGTGCAGAAATTCAAAATCTCCTTTATCCTGTAGTCACTTTTTTCACACCTGTGCCATCGAGCCTGTGACATAGCGCTCTGATATTCAGTGGGCCTCACACAATCCATAAGTGTCCAGTGTCCACAAGTGTGTGCAGAAATTCAAAATCTCTGTGATCCTGTAGTCACTTTTTTCACACCTGTGCCATCGAGCCTGTGACATAGCGCTCTGATATTCAGTGGGCCTCACACAATCCAAAAGTGTCCAGTGTCCACAAGTGTGTGCAGAAATTCAAAATCTCTGTGATCCTGTAGTCACTTTTTTCACACCTGTGCCATCGAGCCTGTGACATAGCGCTCTGATATTCACTGGGCCTCACACAATCCAAAAGTGTCCAGTGTCCACTAGTGTGTGCAGAAATTCAAAATCTCCCTTATCCAGTAGTCACTTTTTTCACACCTGTGCCATCGAGCCTGTGACATAGCGCTCTGATATTCAGTGGGCCTCACACAATCCAAAAGTGTCCAGTGTCCACTAGTGTGTGCCGAAATTCAAAATCTCCCTTATCCTGTAGTCACTTTTTTCACACCTGTGCCATCGAGCCTGTGACATAGCGCTCTGATATTCAGTGGGCCTCACACAATCCATAAGTGTCCAGTGTCCACAAGTGTGTGCAGAAATTCAAAATCTCTGTGATCCTGTAGTCACTTTTTTCACACCTGTGCCATCGAGCCTGTGACATAGCGCTCTGATATTCAGTCGGTCTCACACAATCCAAAAGTGTCCAGTGTCCACTAGTGTGTGCAGAAATTCAAAATCTCTGTGATCCTGTAGTCACTTTTTTCACACCTGTGCCATCGAGCCTGTGACATAGCGCTCTGATATTCAGTGGGCCTCACACAATCCAAAAGTGTCCAGTGTCCACTAGTGTGTGCAGAAATTCAAAATCTCTGTGATCCTGTAGTCACTTTTTTCACACCTGTGCCATCGAGCCTGTGACATAGCGCTCTGATATTCAGTGGGCCTTACACAATCCAAAAGTGTCCAGTGTCTACTAGTGTGTGCAGAAATTCAAAATCTCCTTTATCCTGTAGTCACTTTTTTCACACCTGTGCCATCGAGCCTGTGACATAGCGCTCTGATATTCAGTGGGCCTCACACAATCCATAAGTGTCCAGTGTCCACAAGTGTGTGCAGAAATTCAAAATCTCCCTTATCCTGTAGTCACTTTTTTCACACCTGTGCCATCGAGTCTGTGACATAGCGCTCTGATATTCAGTGGGCCTCACACAATCCAAAAGTGTCCAGTGTCCACAAGTGTGTGCAGAAATTCAAAATCTCTGTGATCCTGTAGTCACTTTTTTCACACCTGTGCCATCGAGCCTGTGACATAGCGCTCTGATATTCACTGGGCCTCACACAATCCAAAAGTGTCCAGTGTCCACTAGTGTGTGCAGAAATTCAAAATCTCCCTTATCCTGTAGTCACTTTTTTCACACCTGTGCCATCGAGCCTGTGACATAGCGCTCTGATATTCACTGGGCCTCACACAATCCAAAAGTGTCCAGTGTCCACTAGTGTGTGCCGAAATTCAAAATCTCCCTTATCCTGTAGTCACTTTTTTCACACCTGTGCCATCGAGCCTGTGACATAGCGCTCTGATATTCAGTGGGCCTCACACAATCCATAAGTGTCCAGTGTCCACAAGTGTGTGCAGAAATTCAAAATCTCTGTGATCCTGTAGTCACTTTTTTCACACCTGTGCTATCGAGCCTGTGACATAGCGCTCTGATATTCAGTCGGTCTCACACAATCCAAAAGTGTCCAGTGTCCACTAGTGTGTGCAGAAATTCAAAATCTCCCTTATCCTGTAGTCACTTTTTTCACACCTGTGCCATCGAGCCTGTGACATAGCGCTCTGATATTCAGTGGGCCTCACACAATCCAAAAGTGTCCAGTGTCCACTAGTGTGTGCAGAAATTCAAAATCTCCCTTATCCTATAGTCACTTTTTTCACACCTGTGCCATCGAGCCTGTGACATAGAGCTCTGATATTCAGTGGGCCTCACACAATCCAAAAGTGTCCAGTGTCCACTAGTGTGTGCAGAAATTCAAAATCTCCCTTATCCTGTAGTCACTTTTTTCACACCTGTGCCATCGAGCCTGTGACATAGCGCTGTGATATTCAGTGGGCCTCACACAATCCATAAGTGTCCAGTGTCCACAAGTGTGTGCAGAAATTCAAAATCTCCCCTATCCTATAGACACCTTGTACCTTGTTTTACATTACTATTTAGTTTGTTTGATTTTGTCTACATTTCTACAAAAAATGAGGAAGTCTGGTGGAAGAGGCTTTGGAATTGGGAGGGGTTGGCAGCTGGTAATGATGGTGTTGGTGGTGGATCTGATGGTAGTGGCAAGAGCAAAATAGGACCGAATGCAGGAGGTGTTGAGCCTGCGTCATCGTCTGGCTCCATAAGGCTTCGAAGGTTTAGTTTTCTAGGATTTGGCAAACCGCTTTTAAAGACAGAGCATCAGGAAAAAGTTTTGTCTTACATTGCTGACTCAGCCTCCAGCTCTATCGCCTCCTCTTCTGAAGTTGTAAAAAGTAAAAGCACTGAGTCGTCATTGGAGGCTCATGTTCATGAACCACACCTTTCCTTGTGTCCTTCACCCCAACCAAGATTGAAGGATGACGCAGGCCATACTACTGATTACTCCATGGAGCTGTTTTCACATACCATGCCTGGGTTATCAAGTGAAATGGTGAATTACCCAGGCCAAGATGAATCTGACATGGAGTGCACTGATGCACAGCCGCTGATAGATGATTCTGCTGGTACATTCACTCAGAGCACTACATTGTCCTCGCAGTGTACAGAGCCAGATTCTGACCCTGATGAGACTCAGGTGCCCCTTCCCGCACACTATACCACCATACACGGTGACACAGAGGAAGGTGCACATGACATTGAAGAGGAGGTGATGGATGACCCAGTTGTTGACCCAGATTGGCATCCATTGGGGGAAGAGGGTGCTGCTTCCAATAGCTCAGATGAGGAGGAGCATCCACAGCAGACATCGACATCGCAACAGCTGTTATCTTTCAGGCCCGGAGCACTCCAAAGACAGGTTCCAAAAATCAAAAGAGTTGCTGGACAGCTTGTCCAGAGGGTCAAAAGATCACAGCGTGCGAGGCCGCAAAATGTCTGCCAAAGTAGGAAGAGTGCAGTGTGGCACTTTTTTGAACAAAATCCTCATGATCAGGCCAAGGTTATCTGTAAGAAGTGCGCAAAGACCTTTAGCCGAGGGAAAAATCTGAAAAATTTGAATACCAGTTGCATGCTTAGACATTTAACCACCATGCACTTGCAAGCGTGGACACAACACCAAACCTCAAGTGCCACATGTGCAACTGATCACAAAGAAGGTAGTCAGCAATGCTACATTGTTTCCCCCACTGTAAGCCCACCGGTTAGCACAGCAGCAAATGTTGAGGTGTCGTTGCACGGCCACAGCAGTCAGGGAATCCCACTGTTATATCAACGAAATACTGAATCTAGGCCATCAGAAAGAACACCAACTCCATCACCATCATCAACCCTCTCTCAGTCCGCCCTGTCCACCGCTACTTCCACCATGTGCAGCTCTCAAGTCCAGCTCACCCTCCCAGACACTATGAGTAGGTCAAGAAAGTACTCAGTCTCTCATCCGCGTACACTGGGTTTGAACGCCCACATTGCCAAACTTATCTCGTTTGAGATGATGCCCTATCGGTTGGTGGAAAGCGCAGCTTTCCGTGAACTCATGGCCTATGCAGTACCACGCTATGACCTACCCAGTCGCCACTTCTTCTCTCGCAAAGCCATCCTAGCCCTCCACCATCATGTAAAAGACCGCATTGTCCATGCACTCAAGCAGTCAGTGAGTGGAAAGGTGCACCTCACAACTGATGCATGGTCCATCCGGCATTGGCCAGGGCCGTTACGTGTCCATCACTGCGCACTGGGTTAATGTGGTGGATGCAGGGTCCACAGGGGACAGCGGTGGTGGGACAGTGCTGCCTAGCCCACGGTATAGGAAATAGTTGGCTGTAGGCGTTCGACCCTCCTCCTCCTCCTCCTCCAGAAGCGAAAGCTCGTCCACAGAGCGCAGTCGTACGAGCACTCCATCTGCAGCTGCCACTGTTGCACACGAGGTGTCCCCCTATCGAGCAGCTAGTGGAAAGCATCAGCAGGCTGTGTTGCAGATGATGTGTTTGGGCGACAGACACACCGCCGAGGTGCTGGCCGAGTACTTGAAGCGACAAACTGAGTCATGGATGGGCAGTGTACATCTTGAGGCAGGCAAGGTAGTTAGTGATAACGGCCGTAATTTTGTGGCAGCCATAGCCCTTTCAAAACTCAGCCACATACCTTGCTTGGCTCACACCTTGAACCTGGTGGTGCAGTGCTTCCTCAAAAATTATCCGGAGTTAACAGCCCTGCTCCAGAAGGTGCGAAGACTGTGTGCGCACATCCGCCGGTCACCTGTACACTCCGTTCGTATGCAGAAGCTGCAGCGATTGCTCCACCTTTCCAACCACCGCCTCATTATCGACATTGCAACAAGGTGGAACTCCACCCTGCACATGGTGGAGCGGCTGTGCGAGCAGAGGCAGGCCATAATGCATTTGTGGGAGGATACACTACACGGCCAGGCACTTTGAGAGCAGACATGGAGTTGACAGGTGTGCAGTGGTCGAAGCTGAAAGACCTCTGTAAAGTTCTTCAGTGTTTTGAGGAATGCACACGGCTGGTAAGCGCAGACGACGCCATCCTAAGCATGAGCATCCCACTTATGCGTCTGCTCATGCAAACTTTGACGCACCTTAAGGAGCAGGCGTCTGCAGCCAATGTTGATGAGGAGGAAGAGGAGGAGGGAATCCTTGATGACATTCAGCCATTGTCTGCTCAGGGACCTCTCCTGGACGAGGTGGAGGAAGAAGAGGAGGAGGAGGATGATGATGGGGATGATTACTTAGGGGAGGAGGATGCATCTTGTGGGGCAAGTGAAAATGTTGGCATGGCAAGGTCTGGTACAGGGTTTGTGCGTGACTGGAGGGATGTGGATTTGCCAGAAAGTGCTCCTCCAACCAGCACTCGCAGTGCATCATTGACACCGGGAACATTGGCCCACATGTCAGATTATGCCTTGCAGATCCTAAAAAGGGACCCTCGCATTGCCAAAATGATGAACGATGACGACTACTGGTTGACCAGCATCCTGGATCCACGCTATAAAGGCAAATTACAAAACATCATGCCACAGGAGAACCTTGACCTAATATTGGCTAATAAACAAGCAACTCTGGTAAATCGGTTGCTTGAGGCATTCCCAGCACACAGCAGCGGTGATGGTTCTGACACGAGCCGTACAGGCCGGGGGCAGCTTGGCAGAGATGTTCATGGTGCACACAGCAAAAGTGGCGTTGGAGACAGGGGTTTCATGACAATGTTGTGGACTGATTTTTCAAGTACCGCTCACACAACTGGTAATACTGCATCGATGGAAAGTGACAGGAAACAGCAGTTGTCAACTATGGTTACAAACTACTTTTCCTCCCATATCGATGGTCTCCCGCAGAGGTCATTCCCCTTTGACTATTGGGCCGCTAAACTGGACACCTGGCCTGAATTGGCACAATATGCCTTACAGGAGCTCGCTTGCCCAGCTGCAAGTGTGCTATCGGAAAGAGTCTTCAGTGCAGCTGGATCAATCCTGACAGAAAAAAGGACCCGTCTGTCAACCCAAAATGTGGATGATCTAACCTTCATTAAAATGAACCATGCATGGGTTTCCAAGGATTTTGTCCCACCTTCCCCTGATGACACATAGGGTGACAGAAAAATGGCTTGCTTTGGTCCACCTCTTCCTGGGACTTCACCTATTTCGCCTTTTGCATCAGCTGAATGTCCAACATCAACATATGCCACTTTCTAAAACTCCCTAACTGTGCTGCCTCCCCCCCCATGGCCGGGGTCACCACCTAGCGCACGACACCGTGCGAGTGCCGTTGCCCTGGACAGGTGGGTAGGCCGACTCTTGGGCGTGGGCACTGGCACAGGGTCCCTCATAGTGCAATCAAGTGTCTCTGATGGTGGTGGTGCACACCCGCCGTCAGACACACCGCTGTACTATGAGGGGCCCAGTGCCAGTACCGACGCCCACGAGTGGGCCCCCCTTGCTTGGGCAGGGCCCCAGCATTTGCAATCTTTACCTCTCCCTGCTCCTCCGCTGTGTAGTCTGGGCCGTCAAATCCATACTGTGCCTGACACCGTCTGAGCCTGCCTCCTGATGTATAGACATATATTTTGAATGTGTACGCTATCCATACATGTTATCCGGGGATACGGTACCCTTTCTCACCTTTGTGCAATCACGTGCAATCCATACTGGGCCTAACACCGTCTGAGCCTGCCTCCTGATGTATAGACATATATTTTGAATGTGTACGCTATCCATACATGTTATCCGGGGATACAGTACCCTTTCTCACCTTTGTGCAATCACGTGCAAGCCATACTGGGCCTAACACCGTCTGAGCCTGCCTCCTGATGTATAGACATATATTTTGAATGTGTACGCTATCCATACATGTTATCCGGGGATACGGTACCCTTTCTCACCTTTGTGCAATCACGTGCAAGCCATACTGGGCCTAACACCATCTGAGCCTGCCTCCTGATGTATAGACATATATTTTGAATGTGTATGCTATCCATACATGTTATCCGGGGATACGGTACCCTTTCTCACCTTTGTGCAATCACGTGCAAGCCATACTGGACCTAACACTGTCTGAGCCTGCCTCCTGATGTATAGACATATATTTTGAATGTGTACGCTATCCATACATGTTATCCGGGGATACGGTACCCTTTCTCACCTTTGTGCAATCACGTGCAAGCCATACTGGGCCTAACATCGTCTGAGCCTGCCTCCTGATGTATTGACATATATTTTGAATGTGTACGCTATCCATACATGTTATCCGGGGATACGGTACCCTTTCTCACCTTTGTGCAATCACGTGTAATCCATACTGGCGTGAGAACGGCTGGCGAGCTGTTAAGCAAGCTACAGCACCTGTGGTTTGCACACGGAATTTTTCATTTTTTCAGGAATGACGGTTAGGCCTAATTCCGGAACTGCGGTTGACCTGCACTTACTGGGAAATCATCGTTCGCGGGTAATAATTGTAATCATTGATCCCCATCACTAACGTTGTTCAGCGGGTTATCTGCACCTGTAAGCGACAAACGCTGGCCTTTTCAGTGTAGCGCACATGCAGCCACGGACATGTAAGGGCATGACACACCAGTTATTGGCCAATCTCATGTGCCAGAGCCTCACGAGTCCCTCTAGTAAGCCGGACTAGGACCGCGGGGCATGACGGAGTCTCGTTCGTTAACGGAATTAAGCTTGCAATGTGTGCATCTTTTCTGTAGCTGGCATGGTTGAGGTTTCCCAGGTGGAGTCTAATTTAACCGTAGGCTCCACTCCTGGTAGTGCCCTTCTGGACATTCCTTTAAGGTTCAGCTTTGCAACCATACTGCCCACGTAAAACAAACACTTTGCCTTCATGAACGCTGTTTGGAGGGTCATGACTCGTGGGAATAACGCCGCCCAATCAGTTAACCTGCTAGAGAGATCCTTCGTTGCTCCCAAGCATGACATCACACTCCCTAGGAGGAAGGTAATGCCACTGTGGCGACCGTACTCCTGGGGGCGACACAAGTGCACTGATGCCCAGCCACTGCTCGATGAATCTGCTGGTACATTGACCCAGACCACTACATTCCCCTCGCATGCTACACGGCCTGAATCTGACCCTGATGAAACTCAGGTTACCTTTCCCATATACAGTTCCATCTTACACGGCGACAAAGATGAAGCTGCAGATGAAAGTGCAGGTTCGGCCCACCCGCCATCAGACACACCACCGTACTATCAGGGGCCCTGTGCCAGTGCCATCGCCAACGAGTGGACCCCCCCTGCTTGCTCAGGATCACAGCACTTGCAAGGTTGAAATACTGTGCAGTGAGATGGAAGATGGGGACGACGAGGAGTCCAGACTAGTACAGGGATTCCCTAGCGAGGAGACTTATTTGATTGTTTTCAATGTTGGGACAGCAATTTTTGGGGAGCACTATACTCTGGAGAATGATAGATGGGGCCCACCATACACTGGAACATTCCAAAGGTGGACATCAGACACTGGAGCAGCATTTACAGGGCCCATTATACACTAGAGCATTAGAAATGGGGCCCATTATGTTTGGAGCATTATTTGGGCCCATAAGACAGTGGAGCTTCATCCATGGGGACCAACAATACTGTAGCATTATGTGGAGCTCATCATATACTGTTTCAAACATTATATGGGACCAATGATTCTGTATGGAGAAATAGATGGGCCTCGTCATGAGATGTAAAAAGTGAAGTATTTTTCATTGTACTATACCGCTATTTCTCTGCCGTATCGGAGCATGATGAGTTGTGGTATGTGTTAAAGGGGCGCTCTTTCGCCCAGGGCACATGAAAACCTGGAGCCAGCCCTACCCCCCCACAACTTTAGCCAAATAACCCCCATTTTTCAGTGCGTAACTTGCATTATGAAGTTAATTAAGATTGACAAGCTTAAGTAAGAAGAATTGATGCTTTTGGCATTCAAATGGGCACTGTAGGTGTGTTTCCTGTCCTCCTCTCACTGCCGACTTTTATTCCCCATTGACAAACATTGGATTTCGTGTTTCGGGACAACCCCGACTTTTCCCTATAATCGGCCGATCTTGCTCGACCCGACTTTTGGAAAAGTCGGGTTTCACGAAACGAAACTCGACCCTAAAAAACCAAAAGTCGCTCAACTCTAGTGATGAGCTGTCTTGGTTTGGTGCCAGAAATAGCTTTTACCTTGGTGACCAAAAAGTATAATTTTGTTCTCATCTGACCACAGTAAATTCCTCCATACATTTGGGGAGTCTCCCACATGTCTTTTGGCAAACTCAAAATTAACCTTAGAATTCAAAATTACTCCTTCAGGGTTACCTTTGGTCTGTGTGCTGCCTCTCATTAATGCCCTCCTTGCTCTAGCTGAGTGTTTTGGTGGGCAGCCTTCTTTTGGCAGGTTTTTTATGGTACCATATTCTTTCCATTTGATGATAATGGATTTGATGGTGCTCTGGGGAAACATCAGAGATTGGGATTTTTTTTATAACCCAACCCTGACTTGTAGCTCTCAGCCTATTTGTCCCTCACTTGTTTGGAACTCTTCTTGGCTTTCATGGTGTTGTTTGGTTAGTGGTTCCTCTTGCTTAATAGTGTTGCAGCTTCTCTGACCTTTCAGAAAAGGTGTGTATATACTGACAGACCATGTGACACTTAGATTGCACACAGGTGGACTTTCTTTCATTAAGAACATGGCTTATAAAGGTAATTGCTTGCACCAGAAATTGTTAGGGGCTTCATCGCAAAAGGGGTGAATACATATGCACAAGGCAATTTTTTGTTATTTGATCCCATAAATATAATTTATGCCTATTGTAAGGTAGCGCTGTCATTCGGGTACGGCATACTCGCTTAGCAGCCACAAAACCAGATCCGGCACAGGTTTTCCATAAACAATCATAGTCCATGCGGTTTATTTAACATCATAAACCCACAGCAGTAACATAAAGTTCATCACATCAGCATAGCGTCCATGACAGAGTTCAGCTCTGTAACCCCTGTGGTCACACAGGTAAGGCATACACAGACTCTTCAGCCTTAGTTATCTCACCCACGTCAGGGTTTCCTCACAGTTCCTTTATCTTTCCTGCAGATGTCTATTCCCTCCAGGGAATCATCAGGCACGTACAGCCATTCAACACAGCGTTCCTTGCTGTCAGGAAGACAGCCCCCATCTCTCCCAGATGGGGCCTTCCAAAACGGACCAACCAGGTCCCAGCATTCACCCTCATCAGACCTACCCTGGCCACCTTATACGGTCCGTAGCCACGCCCACCGGGTCACATGGCTATGACCTCATCACAGGTCCTTGAACCATTCACACACTTTTATCACAAGGTTCTCAAACACACCCCCTTGGTGGGTTTGTAGGTAACTGGGCCGCCCGTCTCCCCAGTTACCTGGAGACTTCTCCCTGACACATTGAAACAACACCTCAGCAATATCATTGCTGATCAACACACACACATAAGTCTCTATCTCAAGGCCACTCACCTTGAGATACATAACGGTCCTTCAGGATTCTGCCACTCATCCTCTCTCGGGACATCCACACAGCACCCCCTAGCAGACACATTGGTCACTACACCACATACCTCCCCCTCTGTTCAAACTTGTGGGGTTAGACACACAACATTACACCAGGATCTCGAGACTGGGCACTCATTACACCTTGCCCCACAGGTCGAGAGAACCATCTCCATCTGTCATACGGCCTCATCTCTACGTTAGGCCTCCCCCGCCCCCAGCGGTCAGAATACCGGCCCTGATCTTTGGCCCTCCAGTTACAGTCTGTCTGCTTTCATCAGACACTATTTAGTCACCACCCACCTACAGTGCGCTTCGTCACTTGACCTTTCTCCCACTGACCGGCTCTCCCGGTTGGTGCGGTCATAAGTCTTAATCAAGCCTACTGTCTGGCCTGAGTCTGACCCATTCAGCGTCTCACAGGAACTAATGTCTCAGCCTCGTACGGCCCGTCGAACTGCCACTGGCTGACATTCTTCGGCCACCTGCCATGTTACTACTTGGAGGAACCCTTTGGGTCCTTACATCTTGGGTTGGAAGCGGCCGCCACCTGGTATTCCGTACTTCTTTATTAATTCGCCATCGGTCCAGCCTCAACTGCTCAATTTCTTGCAGGTACGCCACTCGATACTCCACGAGCATCTGAAAGTCTCTCAGGCTCTTCACGGAGCCAACCACCATGATGGGAATCCTACCCTCTTCACTGGATACCTGGTCTTCATCATCAGGAGGGATCCTCACCCTCACCACACCAGAGAAATTTACAAGGTCTTGCAATACCTTCCCGAATCTTCCAATGATTCTCCCAATCAGACCTTTGGGTACCGGAACCAAATCTTTCCGCAAACCCAGCCGATCCATAGCCTCCTTCGCTAACTCTAGGTGTCGAGCAGCCTTCATATTACTCCGCTTGACCAGCTGTTTGGCGTGGAGACATTGTAAATGCATCTCTCTCAGGACAGCTACCCGGTTTGCAGTATCTTCTCTGGCTGATATTATCACCAACTGCCGAGTCTCAGGTGCCCAGTGCACCTTACACGCCTTGACCACCTCTTTGAAAGCCTCATGCACACCTTCCTCAGCACAGGCTTCTTGCATGTCCTCTGGTACATCAATCACAAACTTGAAGGTCGTGGCCTTGCTCTCTTCCTGGCCAGGAGGCTCTGGCTTTACCACGGACACTTCCCTCACTACAGTTGATCCGACCAGGTGACTGTCTTCTTCAGTTCTTAGCTCCTCAACTTCACGAGATCTCATCTCTTCACAACCGTTTGCCAAGACGGGCACCGGCAGCTCCGTCCCCCACCAGTTGGACCTGGCTGCTGTACATCTTTGTCCAAGCTCTTCTCCCGCAGAAGACCTTTTACTACTCCTTTGAGTTCTTCCATCTTTTCCCTAAGGGTCTTGTTCACACTTTACCAGGTGGACAGGTGACCGCTGAGCTCCAAGTCTTCTTTCTCGATCTCCTCAACCCTGTGCTCGGCCATATGTCTCAGGACTCTTTCTCGTTCGAGATGTCTTTCCACTGTCTCCTTTATTAACTGTATCTCATAATCTTGTTCTCTTTTGGCCAGCATGTGTCGCACCACAACTTCTTTGATTATATTGTCAGAGGGTACCAATGGGTCAGTCCCGTCAGTCGAGTGAACCCTCCAGTTACCGTCCACCAATGTGTCTAGTCCAGTCATCTCATCTCCCAGCCCACCATTCGTCATGTCACGAGACGTCAGGTCCGTAAGTTGGGCAGATGTATTTCTTCTTCCGGTCAGTTCTACCTCTGACCTGTCCACGTCAGGAGGTGTCACTGTCTCATTGTCTGCTGGCACCACAGTCGAAACGTCTTCATCGTCTGACCATACGTCATCAAACATGACAAAGTCTCGGCCCCTCTCAAAGGTATGCACTAAGTTTGGTGGCATACTACCACCTTGACACTTCCCCTTTGTCATCTCAATCATAACTCTGTCCACTGTATAATTCACAATGACCCCATGGTCGCAGCGAACCCTGACGTTTTTCTCGGTCAGAGATAAAACGAGAGGAGTTCCTGTCAGAGTCACCTGACTCTTTGAGTCCAGCCTACCAGGGACTCCTTCCCGGTGCAGCATCACGGTACACACCTGTGGCCCATCGTTATCAGGAAAATACATGCCGCACTCCTCAAAACTCATACACACACTGCGATTCCCCAGACATACCCACTGAGGCAACCAGTGCTGCCATTTCCTGAACTACCCCAATTTGCATCGCCGCGCCCTCCTGGGACTCCACCCCTTTTTGGGTTACCACCCCAATTTGGGTCATCGCCCCCCTCTGGGACTCCACCTTTTTTTGGGTTACCATCTCAACTTGGGTCACCGCCCCCCTCTAGGACTCCACCCCCTTTTGGGCTACCACCCCAATTTGGGCCACTGCCCCCTTTCGGGATTTTCCCATGTCCGTTATACCGGCCTTCTCAGACCACAGTTCACACCACACAGTTTATGTCTCTTACGATACCACACAAGTCCTTGTTGGCACCACCACAGCTCCTGCTGTCACCGATCTTCGACACCACCGGCTGCCGTTCACACACACCTGCTGGTGTCACCTTCGTAACCCTGCCGAGTTACAGGAATCCGCTTGTCCCCTTCGTAACCCCACCGAGTTACTGAAAACCGCTTGTCCCCTTCGTAACCCCACCGAGTTACAGCAAGTCACTTGTCACCTTCTTGACTCCCACTGAGCCACCGCAGGCTGAGTTGAGAAAAGAAAAAAAACACAATACACAAAACTCACATGTCCTGTCTGTGTGTTATTCAGGACGTTCTGTCTCCGCCTGAGACCGTCCAACACACAGAGCGCACCGGGTGCTATTCAGGAAGCCGACCCTCCTCCCAGGGTTTACCAACACACCGGCCTTACCAGGCCAGGTCCAGGAGCTCAGCGGGTGCTCTTCAGGACATCCATCTCCGCCAGAGACTGCCCAACACTCAGCCTCACCAGGTCCAAGGTCATACCACGTGCTCCAGGGATCCGATTCTTCTCCCAGAACCTCCCAACACTGACCCTCCAGGACCTTGCTCACTGAACCCTCCAGGTGCACAGTCTTTATCACTTACCCAGGTCAGTACAACACGAACACCTGTCCGTTACCTGTGTCGGCCACACAGGTCCTCGGGTATCTCTTATCCACAGAGGCACCCTAGCAATCACCAGTCTCTTTCTCATTGACCCCGGTCAGTACAACACGGCTTTCACAACCATCACCTGCTTGCCGCGCATGTTCTCGGACCCCTCTACCACAGAGGTGTCCTATAAGTTTCTTCCACTGACCTGCTGTCAGTATATCACATGGCTTTCACAACCGTCAGCCCTCCTGGTTCAGCGTTGCCCTTAGCAACCGAAACTTTGCAGTCCTCTTCCGTTGCTCCTAGCAATAAGGCTACAACAATGCCCGCATTCTCCACCAATTGTAAGGTAGCGCTGTCATTCGGGTAGGGGATATTCACTTAGCAGCCACAAAACCAGATCCGGCACAGGTTTTCCATAAACAATCATAGTCCATGCGGTTTATTTAGCATCATAAACCCACAGCAGTAACATAAAGTTCATCACATCATAATAGCGTCCATGACAGAGTTCAGCTCTGTAACCCCTGTGGTCACACAGGTAAGGCATACACAGGCTCTTCAGCCTCAGTTATCTCACCCACATCAGGGTTTCCTCACAGTTCCTTCATCTCATGCTGCAAACGTCCATTCCCTCCAGGGAATCATCAGGCACGTACAGCCATTCAACACAGCGTTCCTTGCTGTCAGGAAGACAGCCCCCATCTCTCCCAGACGGGGCCTTCCAAAACAGACCAACCAGGTCCCAGCATTCACCCTCATGTGACCTACCCTGGCCACCTTATATGGTCCGTAGCCACGCCCACCGGGTCACATGGCTATGACCTCATCACAGGTCCTTGAACCATTCACACACTTTTATCACAAAGTTCTCAAACACACCCCCTGGGTGGGTTTGTAGGTATCTGGGTCGCCCGTCTCCCCAGTTACCTGGAGACTTCTCCCTGACACATTGAAACAAGACCTCAGCAATATCATTGCTGATCAACACACACACACATAAGTCTCCATCTCAAGGCCACCCACCTTGAGATAAATAACGGTCCTTCAGGATTCTGCCACTCATCCTCTCTCTTGGGACATCCACACAGCACCCCCTAGTGGACATAGTGGTCACTACACCACACTATATTTTTCTCACTTCACTTCACCAACTTAGACTATTTAGCGATGATGCATCACACACATCGGATTACAAAAATATTTAAGCACAGGTTGTAATGGAACAAGATCATGAAAAAGCTTAGAGGTTGAATACTTTTGCATGCCACTGTACAGTTGTGGCCAAAAGTATTGACACCCCTGCAATTTTGTCAGATAATACTCAGTTTCTTCCTGAAAATGATTGCAAACACAAATTATTTGGTATTACTATCTCCATTTATTTTGTCTTAAATGAAAAAACACAAAAGAGAATGAAGCAAAAAGCAAAACATTGATCATTTCACACAAAATTCCAAAAATGGGCCAGACAAAAGTATTGGCACCCTCAGTCTAATACTTGGTTGCACAACCTTTAGCCAAAATAACTGCGACCAACCGCTTCCGGTAACCATCAATGAGTTTCTTACAATGCTCTGCTGGAATTTTAGACCATTATTCTTTGGCAAACTGCTCCAGGACCCTGATATTAGAAGGGTGACTTCTCCAAACTGCCATTTTTAGATCTCTCCACAGGTGTTCTATGGGATTCAGGTCTTGACTCATTGCTGGCCACCTTAGAAGTCTCCAGTGCTTTCTCTCAAACCATTTTCTAGTGCTTTTTGAAGTGTGTTTTGGGTCATTGTCCTGCTGGAAGACCCATGACCTCTGAGGGAGACCCAGCTTTCTCACACTGGGCCCTACATTATGCTGCAAAATGTGTTGGTAGTCTTCAGACTTCATAATGCCATGCACACGGTCAAGCAGTCCAGTGCCAGAGGCAGCAAAGCAACCCCAAAACATCAGGGAACCTCCGCCATGTTTGACTGTAGGGACCGTGTTTTTTTCTTTGAATGCCTCTTTTTCTCCTGTAAACTCTATGTTGATGCCTTTGCCCAAAAAGCTCTACTTTTTTCTCATCTGACCAGAGAACATTCTTCCAAAATGTTTTAGGCTTTTTCGGGTAAGTTTTGGCAAACTCCAGCCCGGCTTTTTTATGTCTCGGGGTAAGAAGTGGGGTCTTCCTGGGTCTCCTACCATACAGTCCCTTTTCATTCAGACGCCGACGGATAGTACGGGTTGACACTGTTGTACCCTCAGACTGCAGGGCAGCTTGAACTTGTTTGGATGTTAGTCGAGGTTCTTTATCCAACATCCGCACAATCTTGCGTTGAAATCTCTTGTCAATTTTTCTTTTCCGTCCACATCTAGGGAAGTTAGCCACAGTGCCATGGGCTTTAATCTTCTTGATGACACTGTGCACGGTAGAAACAGGAACATTCAGGTCTTTGGAGATGGACTTGTAGCCTTGAGATTGCTCATGCTTCCTCACAATTTGGTTTCTCAAGTCCTCAGACAGTTCTTTTGTCTTCTTTATGTTCTCCATGTTCAATGTGGTACACACAAGGACACAGGACAGAGGTTGAGGCAACTTTAATCCATGTCAACTGGCTGCAAGTGTGATTTACTTATTGCCAACACCTGTTAGGTGCCACAGGTAAGTTACAGGTGCTGTTAATTACACGAATTAGAGAAGCATCACATGATTTTTCGAACAGTGCCAATACTTTTGTCCACCCTCTTTTTTATGTTTGGTGTGGAATTATATCCAATTTGGCTTTAGGACAATTCTTTTTGTGTTTTTTCATTTAAGACAAATTAAATGAAGATAATAATACCAAAGAATTTGTGTTTGCAATAATTTTCAGGAATAAACTGAGTATTATCTGACAAAATTGCAGGGGTGTAAATACTTTTGGCCACAACTGTACATCTGGAGGAAGTGAGAGCAGCAACTTTCTTATTTTCTCTTGATATATGTGATTCATCCAAAGGTGGGAAACATAAAACCAGTGCTGATTGGCTGCACGGATCATGTGACATAATAATGTTATGTGATCCCCAGGAGAGCTAATGTCGACACCACTGGAATGGTGCCTGTGTGAGCAGGTTGCGGGATGCAGTGACAAAGAGAAGGCAGAGCAAGGGTTAAAAAATTGAACAGTTTAATTGAACTAGGGGTTAGCTTCTCACAGGGAGACAAAGGGTTAAGGTAAAAATGTACAGAACAATAAATGCAGAATGAGAACAGTCTTTTTAGAAAGAGCTTATCGTGTGCTTGGTGCTGCTCCATGGCAGACGATCCCGCAGGGAGTTACACTGTCAACAACAGCTGAAACAATGTCCAAAGGGAAATCCTTCACACAGCGGTCCATCTTCTGGCGGTAGCGGTCGGTCTCCAGGGCCTTCAACTGAGCCCCTAATCTATAAGCTGCTACAGCCGAAACAGACAAGGATGCAGCTCTTTTCTGAGTGCACGGGAAATGGATAGTCTTCACTGGCAGGGAGGGCCACAGGTATGTGTCTTGTGCCCGGCCTTCTCTACGTTGCCTGTGCACTGTCCCAAAAAGCACAGAGCGCTCAGCACCTCTGTCTCTCACAGTCTCTCTGTTGATGGCGGGGGTCGGCAGGCACAAGCTGTCACAGCACTGATACTCAGGGAACGGAGCATGCTGATTTCCCTGCCACACGCTGCTTGTTAGCGCCACTACTGACCGTTTCCACGCATGCTTCCCCGTCGCCGCGCCCCTAGCTTCTGGGTGACCTAGATTGGTCCGGTCTCTTATTCTCTTTCCCCTGGACAACACGGGAGACAGTCTCAATGGTTCCGGAACCGGCGCAGAATAGGTACCATCGGCTTGGTCTTCCTCCTTACACCTGCATGGGAGGTGAGTATAACACTGCGATCAGATGTCATGTTCTGTCATGCAAGAGAATCAGGCAAATTGTGACAATGACACACAGTTCAAACTGTCAGAGTTTGATTCGAGTGTCATCTGAGTGTGATCCAATTCTCTTGCATGAGAGAATCACAGCACAGGTATGGAGAAGATGGAGAATTTAATTTCTCCACTGTCTCTGTCAACGTAAATCAGACTGCATGTTGATGTTATCCAAGTGCAGTCCAATGTTTCACATGCATTTATAAATTTGTATGGGTTATCACATGCACTTGCAGTAGTATTCAACCAATTCAATATACAGGTGTTTCTCACAAAATACAAAATGCAAAACGTGAAATTCATATATTATATAGAGTAATTACAAGCAGAGTGATCTATTTCAAGTGTTTATTTCTGTTAATGTTGATGATTATGGCTTACAGCCAATGAAAACCCAAAAGTCATTATCTCAGTAAATTAGAACACCAGCTTGTAAAATGATTTTAAAAGCTGAAATGTTGGCCTACTGAAATGTATGTTCAGTAAATGTACTCAATACTTAGTCGGGGCTCCTTTTGCATCATTTACTGCATCAATGCGGCCTGGCATGGAGGTGATCAGCCTGTGTCACTGCTGAGGTGTTATGGAAGCCCAGGTTGCTTTGATCGCAGCTGTCAGCTCATCAGCATTGTTTGGTCTGGTGTCTCCCATCTTCCTATTGACAATACCCCATAGATTCTCTATAGGGTTAAGGTGAAGAGAGTTTGCTGGCCAATCAAGCACAGTGATACTGTTGTTTTTAAACCAGGTATTGGTACTTTTGGCAGTGTGGACAGGTGCCAAGTCCTGCTGGAGAATGAAATTTCCATCTCCAACAAGCTTATCAGCAGAGGGAAGCAGGAAGTGCTCTAAAATTTCCTGGTAGACAGCTGCACTGACTTAAGGCCCTTTTACATTTAGCGATGCACCAGCGATCCGACCAGCGATCCGACCCGGTCAGGAACGCTGGTGCATCGCTAAATGATCGCTAGTGAGCTTTCACACAGAAAGATCTCACAGCGATGCAGCAGCGACGCAGCGGACGATACTCACCTTTCACACACAGCAATGAAAACGTCCTCCCGCCCGCGTCCAGCGTCGCTCGTCGTCACAGCAGGAAGCCTAGCAGGAAGCAGACAACGAGAAATGTAGCCTCCCAATCTCGCGAGATCAGCGACAGACAGCGGGGGAGCCGGTCAAAGGTAAGAATCACACATAGCGATATCGCTAGCAATATCGCTATAACGTCACAAAATCAGTGACATTTTAGCGATATTGCTAGCGATATCGCTATGTGTAAAACCCCCTTTAGGTCTTGATAAAACACAGTTGACCTGCACCAGCAGATGACATGGCTCCCCAAACCATCACTGATTATGGAAGCTTCACACTAGACCTCAAGCAGCTTGGATTATGTGCCTCTCCACTCTTCCTCCAGACTCTGGGTCCTTGATATCCAAATGAAATGCAAAATTTACTTTCATCTCAAAACAATACCTTGGACCACTAAGCAACAGTCCAGTTCTTTTTCTCCTTTGCCCAAGTTCTGGCATTGTCTATTGGTCATGAGTGGCTTGACACAAGAAATGTGACACTTGTAGCCCATGTCCTGGATACGTCTGTGTGTGGTGGCTCTTGAAGAAATGACTCCAGCAGCAGTCCACTCCTTGTGAATCTCCCTCAAATTTTTGAATGGCTTTTTCTTTACAATCCTTCCAAGGCTGCGGTTATCCCGGTTGCTTGTGCACCTTTTTCTATCTCACTTTTCCTTCCAATCAACTTTCCATTACTATGCTTGGATACATCACTCTGAGATCAGCCTGCTTCTTTAGCAATGACCTTTTGTGGCTTACCCTCCTTGTGGAGTGTGTCAATGACTGCCTTCTGGACATCTATCAAGTCAGCAGTCTTCCCCATGATTATGGAGCCTACTGAAACAGACTAAGGGACCTTTTTAAACACTTAGGAAGCCTTTGCAGGTGATTTTTGTTAATCATCCTAATTTACTGAGATAAAGACATTTGGGTTTTCATTGGCTGTAAGACATAATCATCAACACTAACAGAAATAAACATTTGAAATAGATCACTCAGTTTGTAATGACTTTATATAATATATGAGATTCACTTTTTGCATTGAAGAACTGAAATAAATTTACTTTTTGATGATATTCTAATTTTGTGAGAAGGGCCTGTATTTCTCACTAATATTACAGATTTTTTTCTTTTTTTTTCACTTTTCCAAGCTATTGTTAACTTTTATACATATCATCTAGTAATACCAATCAAATGAATAGCATACTGCTCAAAAAAATAAAGGGAACACTTAACCAACACAATGTACTAGGATGTGTTCCCTTTATTTTTTTGAGCAGTATATATTTTCTATATATGCAATTATCCTGTATTGAATATGCCCTGACATCTGGTGATTTATTTTATTTTAAACCCTATATAGTAGTTTACATTCATATAAGTACTCTTCTTCCTTTTTTCTTTTACTTTTACCACCTTATCCTAAGAAGTTCCATCACTAGGACTACTACGTTTTTAACTTTGCCTACAGTAGATCGGGCACAGACCGCTTTGACAGAATAGTGAGAGCTGTAGCTAATGAGCAGTTGATTTTCGCTATCATTGAGCGAAAGAGCCAAGATCGCAGGAGAGACGCTTGTCCGGGATCTAAGTATGCATTTTTTAATTTTCTGCACTAGACTACGGCTATTAAGATGGACTTGTCCACTCGTAGAGAAACTTTTCAACACTTCCATGGCTATTTCTCTTTAGTATGTAGCCAGCATCTGATAAGCAGTTAATATATTTATGCTTTATTTCTTTATTTTAAATAATGTGACATTACAGCAAAAATTACAGCAATCCATCATACTTATTTGTCTTGCCCAGAATAATAATTAAATATGAAGAGATTGACTTGTGACTGTGTAATGAGTGTTATAAAAGAGATAATTACATTTATAGTAACATTGTGGGTGAAGAAAGTGGTGAAGAAACCAGCCATATTCCAAGCAAAACTTAGCTTCTCAATTTCCTAGAATACCTGCTGGATTGTAGCAAGATTGCAGCTGGATTGTTTTTTGGTGGGACTTACAGAAAAAGCAATGCCCATTATTAGAATGTGTTGACCACAGTTCGGTTCAGTGATGAGGACTGCAAATCGATTAGCACCAATTCTACTTTACACCAATAATGGCAGTAACCAGAACTTGCCATGGTTTACCTTGAACAATAGTAATATGGTGCAACACTATACCACTTCACTAACATTATCAATTTTAAGAAATGATAAATACATTTTAAGAACTTTTACGTTATTTATCCCGTCAAGGTCTGTTTTCATTTTCTTTTTTCTTTCCTGCATTTTGATTTTTATCATCAAGATAGCCATTTGAGTTTTTTGTTTTTGTCTTGACGGACGAGTGTGAGGGTTTGTTTGTTTTTTGACAAGTTGTAGTTTTCATTGGTATCATTTTAGCATTTGGATGACTTTTTTTATAGGCGTTTATTCAATTTATTGAGAGGAAAACTAGTTGACAAAAAAACAGCAATTCTGAATTTTTTCATCTCTGTTTAAGGTGTTGACTGGTATATTAAAAAATAACATGATATTGTAATAAATACTGTACATTTGTTATTGTTCTTGATATTGGGGTTGAAATTAAAAGATACAGTTCGACATAAAAAAAATTATATTATATTTGACATTTTTTGAAAGCTCCATTGGGGCACTTGAACAAGAGATCAGTGTTAGCACAATATCGTCCTGTTAGCATTCTCATCGCCACCAGATGAGTGAAGCACCCAGACCTCGGTCTAACCACCTAGATACTGTTATTACTTTTGCTGTCCAAAAACATTTCTGTAGCATATCTGTGTCATTTATGGAAATGATAAATCTGACCTGAGGAGTAGCAGGAACACAAAACAGGAAAAACAGCTCAGCTACTATTATACAATATTCGTCCATGGAACTGATTTTATTATTAGAGGAAACGGGACATGCTGCTTGATCCACAAACAACAAGTATTAGACACTGGCTGCATGATTTCAGCCTGAAATGCTGCGATGTTTCTGAGAAAAACATACTTTAAAAGACCCTGAGGACAGAGCTGCAGTCAGACAGATGGGTCCCCGGTGCTTTCTCCACACCCACTTTTCTTGATTGACCGGTCTCTCCCTGCATACGAGTATAGGGGAAAGACCTGTGAGGCCCTGGCAAAGAATGGGATGAAGCCACTGGGAACCGGTCTGTCCAGCTAGTTTCCTTGACTGGTTTCAAAGTATGTTTTTCTCTGAAATGCTGAAATGTTTCCGAGTCAAACATATCTGGCTGAGATCATACTGTACAGTCAGTGCCTGATACATGCTGCTGGATCCACAGGCAGCATGTATCAGCTGTCAGGGTCCCTTTAAAGAAGTTTAAAGGTACTGTCACACTTAGCAATGTACCAGCGATATGACGCGGTCAGGATCGCTGGTACATTGCTAAGTGGTCACTAGTGAGCTGCCACACAGGCAGATCTCACCAGCAACATCGCAGGAGTCGGGGGTCGCTACTTACCTATCAGACGAGGCGATCCTGACGTCTTCCCGCCCGCGTCCACGCGTCGCTCGTCGTCACAGCAGGAAGCCCAGCAGGAAGCTGATGACGAGAAACGGTCCAGGACGTTCTCGCACGATCAGCGATAACCAGCCGGGGAGCGGTCAGAGGTAAGTATCAGACATAGCGATATCACTAGCGATATCGCTATAACATCACAAAAACCAGTGACATTATAGCGATATTGCTAGCGATATCGCTTAGTGTGACAGGCCCTTAACAGTAATTGCAGTTTGATAGTTTCAGTGGTCTTATCTGGGTTATGGGGATTTGTATAAACATTTTCGTAATGAAAGCAAAATCATTTTCAAATCCATGTTGAATAGATTTACAATGCAAGACACAGTCTGTCTCATAGTGTTAAATTTAGGATTCAGATATTTTATTATTGACTTGTAAAAGACACTTGTATTTTTAGTAGCTATACACAGAAAACATGACAAACCACTTAAATTTTAGTATAATAATTATTAATTGTATTTGCAAAAGACATAATTATTTACAGCCATCATAGCAATGGGCTGAGCTAGTTTTCTTTTCTTAAAAACACTATAGAAGACATTGGAATTGTATAGGTTATTTTAAAGAAATTCTCTAAGCATTGATTTTACTACAAGATGACAATATTGCACCGTAAATGTATTATTATTTGGTTAAATGTACCATTTCTAATAGTACAATAGTTTGCACACTTATTTTGTACAACTACAGAACATCATAAATACAGTATCACAGTACCCAAGCAACTGGGGAAATACAGATTTTATTTGATGCCAGAAAGTTTGCCAAATTTTCTTCATCATTTTCGAATCAATGGTTTCTGGGACTATTTTGGATGCCTGTCAAATGCTATTATTCTCTGTGGATAAGAAAGCTTGCTTGCTCATTTGACATTAAGAGATTTATTTTAAATATAAAAACTTATACAAACCAGCATTAAGAAACACGGTATACATACTGAGTATTGAATATACCAAGTACAGTTGTGTGAAAAATTGTTTGCCTCCTTCCTTATTTGCTATTCTTTTGCATGTGTGTGTAGCAATTATGTAGGTACTAAGGAATCTGATAGCGTGGGATAAAATCAGTCTGAGAACAAAGCTGCAGCAAACAAGTGTATTTAACAAAATAGAAATGCACACAAAACTAACACAGATATTCCTGCAATTGAAGGAGGTGCACAGCACAATATAGTAAAGAACAGTAAACTGAAAAGCGGGACACGACCGCTAATACGAACCAGTCCTGCAAGGATATGACGCAGGAGTGTGCGAGACACTTAAATGAGGAAGTCCAGTAATGACTAGTGTTGAGCGATACCTTCCGATATCGGGAAATATCGGATCGAATTGGATCGGACCGATACCCAAAAAGTATCGGATATCGCCGATTCCGATACCGGAAACCAATGCAAGTCAATGGGACAGAAATATCTGAATTAAAATAAACCCTTTCTTTCCTTGTAGGTTAATTCTACATGAAGGAAAACAACTAAGAATAATGTAGAATGTATTGGGGGAGGTGGAGGAGACATTAAAGGCATAGAGGTTTAGCCCAATCAAATGGAATAGCAGGAATTATTTTTTTTTTAAGACGTTCGGAGTTACAAAGATATTGACTATGTTAAAGGGGTTGTGTAGCAATAGAGGGAGACGTTCAGAAAAGGCACATGTTGGCGGAGTGTTGGAACGGAGTGCTTCATCTTGCTTGGATGTTGACTGAGCCCCTGACCCGGAGGACACGGCACGGATGCAGGCACCTGTATGCACAACAGACTGTGAGTAAAGCTTTGGAACTACATGCCCTGGTGTCCTGCAGTTATTCCTGGGCCAACACACTCAGCACTGCTACATCTCTGTGCCTGGCACTGCACCATCTACGTCTCTTCACTACCTCTCCAGCTACACTGCCCTGGGACTACAGCCCTACCTGTGGAGGGCCACAACATCAAAGCTGCACCACACCATCTATCCCAGAGGATCTGTCTGCAGCGTCGGCTTAACATCTTCATTGCCGAACACCACAGGTGGCGTCACGAATCATTCACTCATAAACTTTAATCATCATCCACATGTTCAACATTTCCCTTTTACAATGGACGCCCAGGGCCACAGCTACCATGACATCTCCCATTGAAACCAACGGGCCCGGTACCGAGTACCCCACAGCCCTGGCGTGTGATCCAACGTGGCGGAAATACATAACAGAACTGGTTGTCTGGGCTTTTCACATAATCTCAGTGCATATCTAGGCTGCAGAATGCTGACAATAAGTAATTTACCTTCTGTGGCTAGTTTGCACGGTTTCCAAGATATCATCTCTTGCTTTTAAGATAAACGTCCAGGGGGGGGGTGTTCTGGCATTGAAATGAGAACTGGTCGTTTCCTCCTCCCTCACTAGTTTCACTTTCCATAGATCACTGTTCAGCGTGTGTCTGGGGGAGGAGCAGCTGGGTGGTCTGCTCACAGCCAATCACAGCCATGCCATTAGTTAACATGCCTACATGCCTAACAGGATGTGCCCACACTTCTTAGGATTCCTCATTGGCTGAATCAAATCAAACTGGCTCATAGCATTATGGGAACTTCCGATTCCGGTATTCGATATGCAAAAAGTATCAGAACTCAGTATCGGAATTCCGATACCGCGAATATCGGCCGATACCCGATATTTGCAGTATCGGAATGCTCAACACTAGTAATGACACTAGTGAGAATGCACACAGAACTTAAACGTGGAAGTCGAGCAAAGGTATTAGTAAGAATGCACACAGTACTTAAACGAGGGAGTCCAGCAATAACTTGATCACAAGTGTGCACCGCACTTGTTTGTGGAAGTCCAATAATATGCAGGTGGAGCATTGACAGGGAAAGGTCTCTAAAGGTACCTTTCAGTGCTGAAAAGTACGCTCAGGTCCCGCACCACAGCCCAACAGGCACAGTCCAAGAAGGTATAAAGAAGTTAGCACGTCTTACTGACCGCAGCATTTCCAGAGGTGACTGGCTGCACCCTAGTGTTCTGGTCAATTGGTAACCCCAGTCAGGATCCAGGAACATACAGAAGACGGAAGGGAGCTGAACATGGTGAGGTAGACCAC
This sequence comes from Dendrobates tinctorius, assembly GCF_039654945.1. NCBI lineage: Eukaryota > Metazoa > Chordata > Amphibia > Anura > Dendrobatidae > Dendrobates > Dendrobates tinctorius. The sequence continues at coordinate 52,344,910 of NW_027361679.1, read as the reverse complement.
CGAGTAATGAGCAGCAGCAACGGTAGTTCACCAGCACACAGGCAAAAGCTCAGGAGCCAACAGCACAAAATACCTGACCCGGACTCAAATAGCAGGAAAGGCAGGAAGTTCAAGGACAGGGCGAGGTACAAGACTCCATCTTGGACAAGGGCAAACAAGCTCAATGGAAAATCCAGAATCCTTACAGTTTGTCACACTTAAATGTTTCAGAACAGCAAATTTAAATATTAGACAAAGATAACACAAGTAAACACAAAAATGCAGTTTTTAAATGAAGGTCTTTGTCCATAAGGGAAAATGAAATCCAAACCTACAAGGCCCTGTGTGAAAAAGTGATTGCCCCCTAAACCTAATAACTGGTTGGGCCTCCCTTAGCAGCAATAACTGCAATCATGTGTAAGCAATCATTGGCAATGATTGTTTTACAATGCTCTTGAGGAATTTTGGCCCACTCATCCTTGCAGAGTTGTTGCATTTCAGCCACATTGGAGGGTTTCCGAACATGAACCGCCTTTTTAAGGTCATGTCACAGCATCTCAATTGGATTAAGGTCAAGACTTTGACTAGGCCACTCTAAAATCTTGATTTAATTTTTCTTAATCCATTCAAAGGTGGACTTGTTGGTCTGTTGTGGATCATTGTCCTGCTGCATAACCCAAATGTGCTTTAGCTTGAGGTCACGAATAGATGGCCTGACATTCTCCTTCAGGATTTTTTGGTAGACAGCAAAATTGATGGTTACATTTCCCAAAGCAAGCCTTCCCGGTCATGAAGCAGCAAAACAGCCCCAGACCATCACACTACCACCACCAAATTTTATTTTTCGTACAATGTTTCTTTTCTGAAATGCTGTGTTAGTTCTACGGCAGATGTTATGGGACACACACTTTCCAAAAAGTTCAACTTTTGTCATGTCAGTCCATAGAGTACGCTCCCAAATGTCTTGGGGATAATCAAGATGTTTTCTGAGATGAGCCTGAATGTTCTTATTGGTCAGCAGTGCGTTTTTTCTTGGAACTCTGTCATGCACGCCATTTTTGCCTAGTCTCTTTCTTATGGTGAAGTCATGAATACTGACCTTAGTGGAGGCAAGTGAGGCTTGCAATTATTTTGATGTTGTTGTGGGGTCTTTTGTGACCTCTTGGATGACTCATTGCTGCACTTTTAGGGTGATTTTGGTCGGCCTACCACTTCTGGAAAGGTTCAGCACCGTTCTATCGTTTCACCATTTGTGTATAATGGCTCCCACCGTGGTTCGCTGGAGTCCCACAGCTTTATAAATGGCTTTTTTAACATTTTCCAGACTAATAAATCTCAATTACATTGTTTTTCATTTGTTCCAGAATTTATTTGGATTGCGGCATAATGTCTAGCTTTTGAGGATCTTTTGGTCTACTTCACTTTGTCAGGCAGGTCTTAAGTGATTTCTTGATTAAGAGCAAGTGTGGCAGTAATCAGGCCAGGGTATGGCTAGGGAATTTGAACTCAGCTTCCAAAAAACGTGATAAACTACAGGTAATTTATGTTTTAAGGGTGGGGGGGACAATTTTTCACACAGGACCCTGTAGGTTTGGATTTCTTTTTCTCGTAAAAATAAAGACCTTCATTTAAAAACTGACTTTTGTGTTTACTTGTTTTAGCTTTGTCTAATATTTAAATTTGTTTGGTGATCTGAAACATTTAAGTGTGACAAACATGCAAAAGAATAGAAAATCAGGAAGGGGGCAAACACTTTTTCACACAACTGTATATATTTTATTTATAAATATATTGCAGAAATAGCTACACCTGCAACATACATCTGAATGCTGCTTGCAGTAATCCATACACATACTCGAGAAACATGGATTTTTGTGAGTACTCACCATAAAATCCTTTTCTCCGAGACGCTCATTGGGGGACACAGAGACTGTGGGTGTGTGCTTCTGCCGTCTGGAGGCTGACACTAAGTATACAAAAAAAGAGTTAGCTCCTCCTCCGCCGCATACACCCTCGCCCCCAGACCGGGCGTAACTCAGTTTAGTGCATAAGCAGTAGGAGAACGCGCCTTAAACTCAGGCAAGAAATTATACGTATGAAAAAGGGGCCACCCTAATCCTTACACAAGGATTTGTATAACTCAAAATAAGTAAATGCCAACTGGCTAATAGGGTGGGTGCTGTGTCCCCCAATGAGCGTCTCAGAGAAAAGGATTTTACGGTGAGTACTCACAAAAATCCATGTTTCTCCTTCGTCTCATTGGGGGACACAGAGACTGTGGGACGTTCTAAAGCAGTCCTCTGGGCGGGATCTTAGCTCACCCAATCCATGCTAATTTTGCGCCCCTGATTAGAGGTGCGCAACTGCTGCCTGGAGAATCTTTCTTCCCAGGCTTGCATCCGAGGATGCCTGGGTATGTACGTTATAATGTTTGACAAACGTATGCAAACTGGACCAGGTAGCTGCTTTGCACACCTGCTCCGCTGAAGCCTGGTGTCGCAGTGCCCATGAGGCACCCACTGCTCAAGCCGAGTGTGCCTTGATCCCTGCCGGAACCGGCGTGCCACTGATTTGATAAGATTCTTGGACCGTCAGGCGAACCCATCTGGCCAAAGTCGCTCTGGACGCAGCGAGCCCCTTCCGCCGCCCTTCTGGAATCACGAATAGAGAGTCTGTCTGGCGGAATGGCGCTGTCCTTGTCACATACCTCCTAAGGGCTCTTACCAGATCCAGGGTGTGCAATGCCTTTTCTACCCTGTGCACCGGTGCCGGGCAAAACGAGGGTAAGACAATGTCTTCGTTGATATGGAATGCAGACACAACCTTCGGCAAGAAGGGAGGAGCTGGCCTTAAAACTACCTTATCTTTATAAAAGGTCAGGAACGGCGGTTTACAAGATAAGGCCGCCAATTCCGAAACCTGCCTAATAGACGTTATAGCTACCAGAAAAACGACCTTTCTGGACAGGTAAGGTAAGGAGACTTCTTGCAATGGTTCGAAAGGAGCCTCCTGAAGGGCCCTGAGCACCAAGTTCAGGTCCCATGATTCCGTCGGCGCCTTATAGGGGGGTACTAAATGTGCGACCCCCTGCATAAACGTCCTAACCTGCCAGACGGAAGCGACTTTTCGTTGGAAAAGCACCGACAGGGCCGAGATTTGCGTTCTGAGCGAACTCGGAGCCAATCCCGCGTCCAGCCCTGCCTGCAGAAAAGCCAGTACGTTGGGGATCGAAAAAACCAGAGGAGCCACTCCGCGATCCCTACACCAACGGAAAAAAAAAACTTCCCAAGTCCGGTGATATACTCTCGCCGAGGAAGGCTTTCGGGCACTCACCATCGTGGCCGCCACATCGCGCCTGAATCCTGCCTGTGTTAACAGCCAAGACTCAATGGCCACACCGTCAAACACAGGGCCCCTAAGTTCGGATGGCAGATCGGCCCCTGGGACAGTAAGTCCGGCCGATCTGGGAGACGCCAAGGTACGTCCACCACTAGTTGAACCAGATCTGCATACCAGGCCTGCCGGGGCCAGTCTGGGGCCAGCAGAATTGCTGGAACCTTCTCTCTCCTTATTTTTCTGATGACTCTTGGAAGCAGAGGCAGCGGGGGAAACAAGTATGGGAGACGAAACTGGCTCCACGGAAGCACCAGAGCGTCTGCTGCGATTGCCTGCGGGTCGAGGGATCGAGCGACAAACCTTTGTACTTTGGCGTTCTCTCTGGATGCCATAAGGTCCACGTCTGGTGTCCCCCACCGTTGGCAGATCTGTTGAAAGACCTCGGGGTGCAGGGACCATTCCCCTGCCGCGACCCCCTGTCGGCTGAGAAAATCTGCCGCCCAGTTTTCGACTCCCGGAATGTGCACCGCTGAAATTACCACGTGGTTCTTCTCTTCCCAACGCAGTACCAGCCCAACCTCGCGCATGGCTGCCTGGCTGCGCGTGCCCCCTTGATGGTTGACATATGCTACTGCTGTAGCATTGTCCGACTGAATGCGCACCGGCCGGTGTCTCAGCAAACGCTGAAAATGTTGCAGGGCCAATCGTATTGCCCGTATCTCCAGAATGTTGATCGGGAGAATTACCTCCCGAATGGACCACCGCCCCTGGGCTGTGTGACTCTGGAAAACTGCTCCCCAACCATGCAGGCTTGCATCGGTCATCACCACCAACCACTGTTCCGGGGGAAAAGGTTTCCCCTGGACCAGAGACGAGTCGCGAGTCCACCATCGGAGTGATCGCCGGACCGGCGGAGACAACTTGCACCGATGACTGAGAGACAGCAGCCTCCGATCCCATGCTGACAAGAGCGCATGCTGAAGCGGACGGAGATGGAACTGGGCAAACGGGATTACCGGATGGATCTGGTGCCTGGCTGTAGAAGGCTCCGTACCCCCTGCTTGATCCTTCGCGCCTTGTCCTGAGGGAGGATCACCAGCCCCCGGGAGGTGTCGAAAACCATGCCTAGGAATACGATTCTCTGGGCTGGAACCAAGGACGACTTGTTTCGATTGATCAACCAGCCTAGACGGGCCAGGGTATCCAGTGTGATACTGACATTCCCCTGGCACGCCTGAAACGACGGCCCCTTTACCAAAAGGTCGTCCAGGTACGGTAGTACCGTTATGCCCCGTGCATGCAGGATGGCCATAACCACCGCCATTATCTTTGTAAAGACTCTGGGGGCAGTGGCCAAACCTAAGGGCAGAGCCACAAATTGGAAATGTCGCCCTCCGATCGCAAAACGCAGGAACCTCTGGTGTGGAGGAAATATCGGAATGTGTAGATATGCATCCTGCACATCGATCGAGGCCAGGAATTCCCCTGGATCCATGGCTGCAATGACCGAGCGGAGGGACTCCATCCGGAACCGCCTGACCCTGATGAATTTGTTCAGGATCTTTAGATCCAGTACTGGCCTCACAGTCCCGTCTTTTTTGGGGACCGAAAACAGGTTGGAGTAAAAACCTTGCGTCTCTTCGCCTTGCGGCACTGGGACAATGACCCCTTTGCACTGTAGCGTCATTATAGCCTGTAACAAATCTTCCGCCTGCGATTCTGTCCCGGAAAGTCGGGAACGGAAGAATCGCTGTGGCGGGAGTCCGACAAACTCTATCTTGTACCCGGACGATATCAATTCCGCCACCCAAGCGTCGCGTGCCACTGCGACCCAAACGTGGCTGAACCCTAGTAGGCGTCCGCCCACTCTGTCGTCCGTAGGTACGAAGCGCCTCGAGTCATTTTGCTGGAGGCTTTTGGGATCTGGCCCCCCTCGCTCTGGGCAAACGGCCTCGGCCTCTACCCAGCGGATTGGCCCTGTAAGAGGTTTGCCTTTCCCTACTCTGGCCATCGTTTGCGGAGGAGGATGCCCTGGCCGAAGTCCCCCCCCAGGGGCTACGAAAGGGCTGAAAACGCCTCTGCGTTTGCCTGAATGCCGGGCAACTCCTCTGCTGCGGGAGGAAACTACTTCTCCCCCCTGTGGCTTCTGAGATAAGCTTCTCACCGAACAACCGATTGCCCTGAAAAGGCAATGAGGTTAAGGATTTTTTAGAGATAGAATCCGCTTTCCACAACCTCAGCCATAATGCTCGCCTAATGGCGATCGCATTTGCTGCTGCCACAGCCGAACACTCGGCCGCGTCCAGTGAGGCGCTGATGAGATAATCACTCGCTCCTGATATCTGATTTGCCACCTCCAAGACCTCCGCGGGCAGATCCCTGTCTTGGAGGGCCTTATGCAGAGCGTCCGCCCATGAAACCATGGCCTTAGCCACCCAAGTTGCCGCAAAGGTGGGGGCCAGAGCCGACCCTGCTGCCTCATACACCGAGCGGGCAAGCCCCTCTATGAGGCGATCAGTTGGGTCCTTGATGGAAGAAACACTGGGTATCGACAATAGCGATCTTGATGCTAAACGTGATACCGGTGGGTCCACTACTGGCGACTCCACCCATCCTTTATGGAGCTCAGGAGGAAACGGATACTTTGCTTGCAGCGCTTTTTGCATTGCAAAACGCTTATCCGGGTGTTCTCTATGTTTCTGGACTAGATCCTCAAACTCCGGATGCGTGGCAAACCTTCTATGCGGTCGCCTGGTTTTCTTGAAGGAGACCTTGTGACCTGAGGCCGTGGACACATCGTCCTCGATCTCTAATGTCTGGTTGACTGCCTCAATGAGGCTGTCCACCGAGTCTTGGTACCCCAGGCTTTCTAGATTCCAGGCCTCCTCCTCCTCGCCCTCATCCTGATCGCTCCCTGAGCTCAGCGACGGGGAATGAGATGCCCTAATACCCGCCGCCGAAGCCCCGGAGGGCCCGGCCGACAGGGAACGAGCTCTTTTGCCATGAGCTTGTCTGGTACTGGAGCGGCCTCTAACGGTCAGAGGGTCCTGAGACGTGGACGAGCTGTCTTCCGCTGGCAGACCACCATCCTTGTCCCTGCCTGGGCCTCGAAGGGATTCAATTGCCCTTGTAAGGGACAACATAGAATGCGATAAAGACACCGCCCATTCCGGGGGGTCCTGACCCCTGGGCTCTGAAACAGTGGGGGGCTCCTGGGCGCGCTCCGACTCGCAGGCTTCACAAAATTTACCCGCCTGCGCCTTTGGCAGCCTGACCCCACAGGAAACGCAAACAGCGTATAGGAAAGAGTGAGCTTACCCTTTGCCAGACATATTGCCCAAGCTTGAAGGTAGGGTAGAAGGAGGAGGAGGGTAACCCCTTCCTTGACTACCAGTGCGGCTCTCGAAACGGGGTTGCACTCACCCACAGGTAACGTTCCACTCCTGTTGAATGACCGCGGAAATGCAAGGGGGGGCGGGAGTTTCCGCTCCGGTACTGTGTGCGCCCGCCGCTCTCCACCCCCTGGGCTGAGCCGTACCGGAAGTCAGTGGGCGGGTCTTCCGGCTACCACCGGAAGTCGGTGGGCGGGGCCTCGCGCGGTACCCACGGACTTCCTCATGCAGCGGGGGCCGCGGCCGCCGGCGGGGCTTCCGGCCGCACTCCGGTACACGGGGCGTGCGGCGTTACTCGCCGGGGGCAGCACCGGGTTCTGAAAACTTGCGGTGCGCTCCGGGAGAGAGGCGGACCTCCCCATTATCAAAGGTGAGCAGGGCGTTCCGCCGTGGGGGCTCTCTTGGGGTGCTCTCAACTCCATCCCCGGGCAGGGAGGGGGAGGCTTCTGGTATCGGGACGAATCTTCGATCCCTCGGCTCACCTGCGCCTCCAACTCAACCCCTGGTCTCACTACCTAGGGGTGGAAGGGGCCTCAATGAATCGCGTTGCAGGAGAGGAACAACGTGGAGGGTCGCTCACACGTGCTCGCCTGTTGAGGTTATGGGGAAACCGAATCCTCTTATCAGGATGCGTTGCCGCCTCTTTACAAAATAAAAAAGAAAAATGGTTGTCTGGGGAAAAGTCCCAGATGTGTCCCTCAGTGCGGGAGAGGAAAACACGTGGAGGGTTACTCACACGTGGTCGTCCGTTGATGATTTGGGGAGATCGGACCCTCTCTATAGGATCCGTCGCCCCTGTCTTATCTTCATAGAGAAGAAGAAAAAAAAAAAAAAAAAAAATCTAGTCTGGAGCTCCAGACTGCGTGTGCCTCCATCAGACACTAAGCAAAAAACTGAGTTACGCCCGGTCTGGGGGCGAGGGTGTATGCGGCGGAGGAGGAGCTAACTCTTTTTTTGTATACTTAGTGTCAGCCTCCAGACGGCAGAAGCACACACCCACAGTCTCTGTGTCCAATGAGACGAAGGAGAAACACTCCAATTCAGATTAATAAAATGATTTTCAGCTGCAGAAATTTCTACGCAGGTAGTTGCCCTTTCTTTGGGTTCGTATACTCTGATGTATACGCTCTCATGCAAGAGAATCAGGCAGATTATACTAATGGCTCTTGGCTCAAACTCTTGTAGAGTTTGATCCAAGTGTCATCTGAGTGTAATCAGATTTTCTCGCATAAGAGAATCGTATCACAGGTGAGGAGATGATGGAGAATTTCATTTCTCCATCTTCTCCATTGTTTCTGTTTACATACATCGGATCACACGCACCCATTGACTTGTATGTGTGCGGGTGATCCGAATATCAGAGCCTCATGCAGCATGCTGTGATTGTTTTCTCATGTCAAATTGGCGTGAGAAAATAATCGCAGATCTGCACTGCCCCAAAGTATAACACTGATACATTGGATAGCACATGGCCATGTTATATGGCAGTGTAAGTGAACCACTAAAGGGGATATCTGGGATATTATTTATTTTTTAGTATTGGTTTAAGAACTTACCAGCTGGGAGTTGCTAACTATCAGCTTCTCTATGAGCTCAGAGTGTCACAGACTGCTCCTGCCAGCGATTCTCCCTGCTTCTGGTGATGTTCTGATCTGCTTTGTTGAATGGGTGTCACTACCAATGTTATGCTGATTGACAGTTGGCTCCCCGCTGACTAACTGCCAGAAGACAGCTATCAATTAGCAGAGTGCTGGCCATGACATCTTGTTGATAGTGCAGACTGAAAGAGAATGAGCTGCTCTGTTGAAGAGTGGTCAAAGGAAACAAGAAAGTCACCTTCTGAACCGGCAGAGATCATCGCCAAGCAACTACCTGCCAGTAAATTCTTAGCCCTATCCAAAAAAGTACGGTAAATATAGCCTCCGATAACCCCTTTAATGTAAGCCTATGAAAACCTTGATCTGAATCTTACACTTATACATTGAGAAAGTGACTACTAGTCCACAGAGAATATGATGCTCACAATTGCAGTCACATGATGCAAGAGAGGTTCAGAGTGGTGCTGGGGACAGCAGAAGACAGCGATGATTTTATTGCACAAACTGTATATACAGTACATTACTACATTACTGAAGGCTTTCAAAAGGGGCAATATAAAAAAATTGCTTGAATTATCCATTAAGAGGATTAAGATATTTTATATTGCAAAAGCAAGTGCTGTGTTAAGGCAACCTTTGCTGATGTGTACTTGGAATTAGAGCTGCCACTGTACACAAAATGCATACAAGCTTCCAGCATACCAAACAAGCATTTGTGACTCAACGAAGGCTGTTGTTATTCAAGTGCTAGTTTTGTACATTATATAGTAAGGTATTAAGTAAATCATGATTTTTCAAGTGCTTGTGCACTGGAGATTTTAAAAATACTACATAAATGACTACATTCCAAATTCAATGCACAAAAATGTTCATAAACCTCATGTACTGTACATAATATTTCCTAATCCATTGTCCAAACAATGAAAGTGGCATGTCTGTAAAATAGGATTCTAAATTATTGAACAAATATAATGATGAAAATTGTAAATGAGTATTATGCTTATGTTATTTCAGAGTCTTCATCTTGATCAGACAAGTTCGATATTAAATCAGTTGTAAGGCTTCCATGGAACTGCCATTGAAAAAGCTAATAAGTTATGATAAATACGGTATATTAAAAATGGTTTGCATGATTGGATTTGATGAAATTGCAAATGACGTAAATTAATGCCTGAATAAAATATTGTTGTGTGTGTATACAGTAAGGACATTTTATGTTTGATTCTGAGATACTGTACATATGGTATCACACAAAATGATATCACCCAGATGTGTGCAAATTTCCATAAAATCTGCATAAATTGGTTAGAAATTTTGAACTGTAGAGATATGTGCACAGTACATAGAGAGCATTATCCTAGAAAACAATAATCATCAGTAAATATTACTTCTTAAAGTGGACCTGTCGTCACCAGGCCAAAAGTGGGAACCTTTTTGCTCCTATTTTATTCCTGCTGTTCACCTGAATATTCAGTTTACTATTCTGTTTTCACTATCATAAAAAAATCCAGATATAGGATTTTTTCAGTGCCCCCAATGTTCTTTTTACCATCTTTACCAATGAGGCGTTCCTTAACAGGGGTCACTTTGGGAAAATTTGTGGAAGTTGTCAGCCCTCAATTCTGAGGATTATGGCAATACTTTTCTATCAAGCTCATTCAATGTAGAAGTGATGGCATATACCATCTGTATCTAATTATTTTATATACTGTCCATTCCTAAGCCTTAAGCAAGCTAAACAATTACCGTAAATCTTGATCTTGGTCTTAAGTTCACGCTGATCTTACAGTTTAAACAGGCTGCCGATCACCTGATAAATGTACAAAGCACTCATTCATCAAGTAAAATGATCCTTTGGTTTTCACAAAAGATCATTGTTCCAGGCATCATTCTGGGTAAACAGTTTTCGCACTGCCAAGAACAATGGCAGCCAATGTGAACTGAATGATCTATTACAGACCATTGAGTGCTCATCATTTACAGCAGTTCTCCTGTGTAAACAGATTATTACATTACCACCAATCAGTTAATGTTTACTCCTCGGTGGTCATTTAACCCTTTAATGACTAAGCCAATTTTGACCTTAATGACCAAGCCAAATTTTATAATTCTGGAACGCTTCCGACTAATTCTGAGATTTTTTTTGTGACATATTGTACTTCATGATAGTGGTAACATTTCTTCGATACGACTTTATTCGATATGACGTTTATTTCTGAAAAAAATGGAAATTTAGTAAAAAATGTTGAAAATTTTGTGATTTTTAAACTTTTTAATTTTTATGCTCTTAATCAGAGTTATGTCTACTTTATATCAGCCCAATTTTTGAAACTTACATTTTTTGCTAGGAAGCTGTAAGGGTTCAAAGTTGACCAGTGATCTCTAATTTTTCCAACAAAATTTACAAACCATTTTTTTAGGGACCACATCACATTTGAAGTGACTTTGAGGGGCCCATATGGCAGAAAGTACCCAAAAGTGACACCATTCTAAAAACTGCACCCCACAAGGTGTTCTAAACTACATTGAAGACGTTTATTAACCCTTCAGGTGCTTCACAGAAACTGAACCAATGTGTAAGGAAAAAATGAACTTTTTTTTCACAAAAAAACTTACATTTGGCCCAAATTTATTTATTTTAACAAAGGTACCAGGTGAAACAGACCGCAAAATTTGTTGTGCAATTTCTCCTGAGCACGTCAATACCTTATTTGCAGGGGAAATCTACTGTTTGGGCACTTGGCCGGGCTTGGAAGGGAAGGAGTGCCATTTGACTTTTTGAATGTAAAATTTGCTGGAATAATTAGTGGATGCCATGTCACATTTGGAGAGCACCTAATGTGCTTAAACAGTGGAAACCACACACAAGTGACCCTATTTTGAAAATCACACCCATCAAGGATTTTATCCAGGGGTATAGTGAGCATTTTGAACCCACAGGTATGCCACAGAATTTGTTAAAATTAAGTTGTCATATTGAATATGTCGTGTTGAGCACAAGTGCTCGCTACTCTAGTTTGCATCAGGTGCTCGGGTATGCGCCGAATATCATGGGTGCTCAAGTGACATGCTGGAGTCTCTGCCCCGCATGTTTTGGGGCTGTTAGAAAAAAAAGTGAGAGGATCCGCAATGCTTCTTGTATACCCAAGCACCTGAGCAGGGTGCACCTGTACTTAACACTAGCCATCATATCGCGATTTTTTTTCATTTGAGAAAAAGCACAATTCTTACCCCAACCCTAACCATAACATAACCCTAACACAACCCCATCCCTAACCCCAACTGCAAAGAATGGAAAAAAATATTTTATAACTTTCATCTAACTAAGAGAATGACAAAAAGGGATTTGATTTACTTTTTTTTTATCATTGTGATAGCGTCTATGTGTTAGAATCTGTTTAGTTTGTGACTATCTGCCATTTTCTTGTGGTGTTCAGGCTGCTAGTCTTTTTCCTCTGGTGCTGGGTTTGTCTTGGGTCAGGTGATTGTATCACTCTTTGTTAACTTGCACCTGTCTCCCAGTCCTTGCTGGACAGCAGTGTTAATCCACTTGAGTTCTGGCTTTGTGCTTTGCTTTTACCTTCTGTGTGTGTAATTTGTGCAGTGCTGTGACCTCTGGTTCTGCTAGTCTTTGTTTCTGTATCCTGTTGGTTTCTGCAGCCTTCTCTGTGTTTTCTATTAGGAGGTGACCCGTTTTTGTACCCAGTCCTTAGATCTTTCAGGGACCTCCCCTTACCCTATCTATAGGACTTCGCTTGAGATTAACCTATGGTCGTCTGGGGGTCTATTTGCAAGGAATGGGTCTCCCACTCCATCGTAGAGTATCTGCCTAGTCATAGTGCAGGGTCAGTCTTCACCCTTCTACCCTAGTTCTGCGTTGCTCCGGCGTTCTTTCAAAATTTCATTAATGACATTTTGAGGTCGTTGATCGATAGGAGTGTTATTGTTTATTTGGATAATATTTTGATCTACTCGCCCGATCTAGAGTCGCATTGGCAGAGAGTCCGCGAGGTTTTGCAGATTCTGAGAGAAAACACACTCTTTGCGAGTTTGCGGTATAGAAAATTAGCTTTTTGGGGTACTTTGTTTCCAGTGATGGGTTTTAGATGGACCCAGTGAAGGTTCAGGCAGTATTGGAGTGGCCTAGACCTGAATGCTTTAAGTCGATTCAGAGATTCTTGAGGTTTGCTAATTATTATTAGGAAATTCATATAAAATTTTTCTGTTATCGCAAAACCCCTTATAGATCTTACTAAGAAGGGTTCCAATACTGTCCAATGGTCCCCTGAGGCTGTTAAGGCTTTTGAGCATCTCAAGGAGAGGTTTAGCTCTGCTCCTGTTTTGATCCAGACAGATGAAACTAAGCCCTTTTTGGTAGAGGTGGAAGCCTCATCAGTAGGAGTGGGGCTGTTCTGTCACAGGAAGGAGAGGATGGGGTGCATCCCTGTGCGTTCTTTTCTAAGAAATTTTCAGAGGTGGAGCTCAACTACGATGTTGGGAACCGAGAATTGCTGGCTATTAACCCCTTCTAGACCCAGCCTATTTCGACCTTAATGACCTGGCCATTTTTGGCAATTCTGACCAGTGTCCCTTTATGAGGTAATAACACAGGAACGCTTCAACTGATCCTAGCGATTCTGATTGGGCTTCATGTTAGTGGTAAATTTAGGTCGATAATTTTTGCATTTATTTGTGAAAAAAATGGAAATTTGGTGAAAATTTAGAAAATTTTGCAATTTTCACATTTTGAATTTTTATTCCGTTAAACCAGAGAGTTATGTGACACAAAATAGTTAATAAATAACATTTCCCACATGTCTACTTTACATCAGCACAATTTTGGAAACAAAATTTTTTTTGTTAGGAAGTTATAAGGGTTAAAAGTTGACCAGCGATTTCTCATTTTTACAACAAAATTTTCAAAACCATTTTTTTAGGGACCACCTCACATTTGAAGTCACTTTGAGGGGTCTATATGGCAGAAAATACCAAAAAGTGACAGCATTCTAAAAACTGCACCCCTCAAGCTACTCAAAACTACATTCAAGAAGATTATTAACCCTTCAGGTGCTTCACAGCAGCTAAAGCAATGTGGAAGGAAAAAATTGACATTTTAATTTTTCCAACAAAAATTTTTTTTTAGCATCAATTTTTTCATTTTCACATGGGTAACAGGGTAAAATGGATCCTAAAATTCGTTGGGCAATTTCTCCTGAGTACACCGATACCTCATATGTGGTTATAAACCACTGTTTGGGCGCCCGGCAGAGCCTGGAAGGGAAGGAGCACCATTTGACTTTTTGAATGGAAAATATGCTGGAATATTTAGCGGTTGCCATGTCGAGTTTGGAGAGTCCCTGTGTGCCTAAACATTGTAGCCCCCCCACAAGTGACCCCATTTTGGAAACTAGACCCTCCAGCAAACTTATCTAGATGCATAGTGAGCACTTTGAACCCCCAGGTGCTTCACAAATTGATCCGTAAAAAAAAAGGACTTTTTTTTCACAAAAATTTTCTTTTAGCCTCAGTTTTTTCATTTTCACATGGGCAACAGGATAAAATGGATACTAAAATTTGTTGATCAATTTCTCCTGAGTACACCGATACCTCATATGTGGTCATAAACCACTGTTTGGGCGCACGGCAGGGCCCGGAAGGGAAGGAGCACCATTTGACTATTTGAATGGAAAATTAGCTCCAATCGTTAGACGACACCATGTCGTGTTTGGAGAGCCCCTGTGTACCTAAACATTGGGGCTCCCCCACAAGTGACCCCATTTTGGAAACTAGACCCCCCAGGAACTTATCTAGATGTGTGGTGAGCACTTTGAACCCCCAAGTGCTTCACAGAAGTTTATAACGCAGAACCGTGAAAATAAAAAATCTTTCTTTTTCCTCAAAAAATGATTTTTTAGCCCTCAATTTTTTATTTTCACAAGGGTAACAGCATAAATTCGACCCCAAAAGTTGCTGTCCAGTTTGTCCTGAGTACGCTGGTACCCCATATGTGGGGGGGACCACTGTTTGGGCACACGTCGGGGCTCGGAAGGGAAGTAGTGACGTTTTGAAATACTGACTGATGGAATGGTCTGCAGGCATCATGTTACGTTTGCAGAGCCTCTGATGTGCCTAAACAGTGTAAACCCCCCTCAAGTGACCCCATTTTGGAAACTAGACCCCCCAAGGAACTTATCTAGATGTGTGGTGAGCACTTTGAACCCCTAAGTGCTTCACAGACGTTTATAATGCAGAACCGTGAAAATAAAAAATCATTTTTTTTTTCCCAAAAATCATTTTGTTAGCCCCCAATATTTTCTTTTCCCAAGGGTAACAGGAGAAATTAGACCCCCAAAGTTGTGCAATTTTTCCTGAGTACGCTGATACCCCATATGTGGGGGTAAACCACTGTTTGGGCACACGTCGGGGCTCAGAATGGAGGGAGCGCTGTTTGACTTTTTGAACGCAAAATTGGCTGGAATAAATCATGGCGCCATGTCTTGTTCGGAGACCCCGTGATGTGCCTAAGCAGCCGAAACCTCTCAATTCCAACTCCAACTCTAATCCCAACACACCACTAACCCTAACCCAACCCTAATCATAACCCTAACTACAACCCTATCCCCAACACACCCCTAAACCTAATCCCAACTCTAACCCTAGCCACAAGCCTAATCCCAACCCACCCCTAACCCTAATCTTAACCTAATTCAAGCCCTAACCCTAATTCCTACCCTAACCCTATTTCTAACCCTAACCCTAATTCCAACCCTAACCTTAATTCCAACCCTAACCCTAATTCTAACCCTAACCCTATTTCTAACCCTAACCCTAATTATAACCCTAACCCTGATTCTAACCCTAAATGGAAAAAATATATATTTTTTTTTATTTTACTGTTTGTGCCTGGCTATGGGGGTGATAAACGGGGGGTGCATTTACTTTTTTTCATTTTGATCACTGTGAGAGTTTATCACAGTGATCAAAATGAAAAATTAATGGGCAGCCAGCAAATTCATGGGCGCATGTGCCTGCCATTTTGCAAGATGGCGGCGCCCATGATCCGGACTGTGTGACACCGGGAGCCACAGCAGGACATCGGCGGTACCGGGGGGAATCGGAAGGTGGGGGGGAGCAATAGGAAGGGGAGGGGGAGCAGATGATGATGTCCATCGGTGGCGGGGGCCGATCGGCCCCGCTAGTCGGTGTGGGGGGGATCAGGTGTCGGTGTCCAGCCATGTCCGATGCTATTGCAGCATCGGCCATGGCTGGATTGTAATATTTCACCAAATTTCATTGGTGAAATATTACAAATCGCTCTGATTGTCTGTTTCACTTTTAGCAGCCAATCAGAGCGATTGTAGGCACGTGGGGGCTAAGCCATGCCCACTGGGATTAACCATAGAGTGTCCTCTGTATGTGGGTCGGGTGGCCTTTCAGTGATCCCAGTCACCCGACCCGCAGGAGGGCGATTTATAGCAGGTCATTTGGGCATGACTTTTCATGACGCCTACGTAGGCATCATGGGTCGTGAAGGGGTTAAGCTGGCATTTGAGCATTGGCAACATTTTTTGGAGGGCGCTAGACATCCTATACAAGTCTTTACTGATCATAAGAATCTGATCTATCTGGATGCTGCTAAACGTTTGAATGCCGGTCAAGCTAGATGGGCATTGTTTTTTGCCCGGTTCCATTTCTATTTTGCAGAGAGGGGTGGTGGTGGTAGCATTAGATTCTAAGTTGGAAAATAGCATTCTTAAAGCCCAGGATGCGTCACCAACTAACACTCCGTATGGGAAGTTATTTGTGCCTAAAGCCCTGAGGAGAGCTTTGTTTACGGAATGTCATAAGTCTCGTTTGGCAGGTCATCCAGGGAGTGCCAAAACTAGAAAGTCGATCGGTCGGAGTTTCTGGTGGCCGGGGTGGCTAAGAGAAATCGTCAAGTGGGTGCGTCAGTGTACCGTGTGCGCAAGGTCTAAGGCTTCTTATGCTCCGGCGGCAGGGTTGCTTTGCCCTTTACAGGTTGCTAGTTCTCCATGGACGCATCTTGCAATGGATTTTATCACCGACCTGCCAGTCTCTGAGGGTTTTTCTGTCATCTGGGTTGTAGTGGACCGGTTTAGTAAGATGTGTCATCTGGTCCCGTTCAATAAATTACCCTGCGCTAAGACACTTGCCAGGGCATTTGTGAAAGAGATTGTCAGACGTCATGGTGTTCCCAATGGAGTACCACAGTTTCTGGCTCGATTTTGGCGTGCCTTTTGTGTCAGACTTTAGGCTCATTTGTCATTTTTGTCGGGTTATCATCCGGAGTCCAATCGACAGACCGAGAGGAAAAACCAGGACGTTGAGTAGTTTGAGAGGTTTTGTAGCAGACAATCAGGAGATGTGGTCGGAATACCATTAGCTGAGTTTGCTTTCAATAATCATATGTCTTCTTTGGCTGGGTGTTCCCCTTTTTTTGTTTTTTTTGGGAAGCATCAATCTTTCGGTCCTTTTTCTAGGATTGGGACGGTGGTGCCTGAGGAGGAGAGTTTTTCTGGAAATTTGGAAAGGGTTTGGACCAGTGAGCGCCATAATCAGAATCAGGCTTATAGAAGGTCTAAGAAATATTTTGACAAGAGAAGAAGGGAGGCGAGGTTTGTTGTTGGGGACAAGGTTTGGTTGTCCTCTAGGAATCTGCATTTTAAGATCCCTTCTAAAAAGTTGGGGCCTAAGTTTGTAGGACCCTTCAAAGTGGTTCAGATTGTCAACTCGGCAGCGGTGAGATTAGACATTCCTTCGTCCTGGAAAATTAAGTCAGTTTTTCATGTATCTTTGCTGAAGAAAGTTGACACGCCAGATAAAGTGGCTATGCCGTCTGCTCCTCCAATTGATGAGGACTGCGAGTTTGAGTTTTCAAGCATTCTTGATTCCAGGTGGCACAGAGGAGGGTTACAGTATCTTGTGTCCTGGAAGGGTTTCGGTCCAGAGGACAATTCCTGGGTGAAAGCTGTGGACGTCTCAACCTCAAGGTTAATTAAGGCTTTTCAAAGGAGATTTCCGAATAAGGCCCGGCCTAGAGGATCCGGGGGATCCTCATTAAAGGGGAGGTACTGTTAGAATCTGTTTAGTTTGTGACTATCCGCCATTTTCTTGTGGTGTTCGGGCTGCTGGTCTTTTTCCCCTTGTGATGGGTTTGTCTTGTGTCAGGTGACTGTATCACTCTTTTTTAACCGGCACCTGTCTCCCAGTCCTTGCTGGACAACAGTGTTAATCTGCTTGAGTTCTGGCTTGGTGCTTTGCTTTGCCTTCTGTGTGTGTAATTTGTGCAGTGCTGTATCCTGTTGGTTTCTGCAGCCTTCTCTGTGTTTTCTATTAGGAGGTGACCCGTTTTTGTACCCAGTCCTTTGACCTTGCAGGGACCCCCCTCCCCCTATCTATAGGTCTTCGCTTGAGATTAACCTAGGATCGTTGGTGGGTCTATTCGCAAGGAATGGGTCACCCACTCCATCGTAGGGTATCAGCCTAGTCATAGTGCAGGGTCAGTTTTCCCCCTTCTACCCCAGTCCTGTGTTGCAGATTCATAACATTATGACAGTTACCAAAAGAAACCAATAGGAAAAATTTCCTATTGCCGGGTACTGGCCGGCAGATCTCAGCAAGTGCACTGCACATGTGCCCACCATTTTTTTTTCAAGGAAGATGATGCTGAACATTGTCTCTACCTGGAACATAGATGTTTCTCTGTCCCCAATCACGACGAACAGAATGCTCTACTGTATTTCTACTGTCCCATAAACACAAGAAGCAACAATATTTTGTGAAACCTCCTTGCATTCCCATTAGCAGACCAATCACTTCCAAATCTCCACAGATATTCCATTGATGATGTTTATATTTTATAGAATCCAAAACAACTGACAGATTTTCATAACTTTCCTTAAGATGTCATGAGTAAGCAATAGGGATTGATGGTTTCATATTTCCATTGTGAAGCAACACTGCTTTCAAACTTCTCTGGGATGAGTCAATAAACAAACCCAAATCTGCAACAAAATACTCTTGATTCAGTTCTTCAAAGAGGCCATTCACATTGCTACAGTACACCATTGGTCCATCAACTGTGAAAAATTGTGTTAAAGTGCTACTTCTGTTTCGGTAATAACACACTCTGACATCATCATGAAGAAGATTCTTCTATTTCAACCTAGATGAAAGAAGTTCAGCTTTTTCTTTTGACAATGAAAGGTCTCTGATGAAATCATTTAATTCATGTTGCCTGAAGCGTTCTGGCTGCTCGACTGCTCCATCAAGTACATACTCATCTTGACTTGAGGTCAGCTCCCTAGTCTTCATATTCTACTTCATTTTCATGCAATGGTGGTACAGGAACTGGCAAGGTACCATCATGTGGAACTGGCCTAATCACAGATTCAAATTCAGGGTAATTATTCTTATGTTTGTTCTTTGTAGAAAAGCCCTTCAGTTTGACAAAACAAAAGTAGCAGTCATCACTATGATTTTTAGGTTCTCTCCAAATCATGGAAGCAGCAAATGGCGTAGCCACTTTCCTTATATTCCACCAGTTACTAAGACCATTTTAACAACTAGAGCATATCACATGAGGGGCCCAGCTTTTGCCTTGATCACCAAGTGAACATTTAATGTACATCTCGTACATCTTTTAAGCTTTATGAGTGATTGAACGTACTTGGCCTTTTAGTGTAAAAGAACCACAGAGATAGCAGAATCTGTTCGGATGATTGATACACTGTCGGGGCATTTTTCTCCTTTAAATCAGATCAAACTGTAGAGTAAGTTCAGCTCAATGGTGGTGGCAAACTCAAAAAAAATGCCATGAGCCGACAAACTATATGTAGATATTTCCCCAGAAATGACAGAGTCAGCTTGTATTTAGATCTAATTTTACTCGAGGTAATCTGTTAGATAACTATATACAGTTGTGAGGTAAACGGGTCAGCCTGTTCCTTAAGGGCCTGTCACACTAAGCGATATCGCTAGCAATATCGTTGTAACGGCACTGGTTTTTGTGACGTAGCAGCGATATTGCTAGCGATATCGCTATGTCTGATACTTACCTCCGACCGCCTCCCCACTGATTATCGCTGATCGTGCGAGAGCGTCCTGGGCCATTTCTCGTCGTCAGCTTCCTGCTGGGCTTCCTGTGGCACTGACGAGCGACGCTTATACCTCACATGGCAATAACTGCATCTCAACTTTATGGAGTACCATATGTTTTAGTTTTCACTATATATTTATGTGTTGTGAAAAAACAAAACAGATTAGTTTTGGAATATTCACATATTGTTTGCTAGACTGTCTGCAAGTGAAACATCTGTTTTATATATCTGAATGGGGTTGTTTCTGCAATATATTCATATTTTTCTGCAGGCCCTTTTCAGATGCATGGAACAGCCCACATTCAGCAAATCTGCCACATGTGAATATATCCTTAAGGAACCTATAAAAATTAGATTATATTCAGTTGAACTTGACAATTTTTATGGGATCTGCAACTATATAATGTGTATAGCGGCCTCCCGAATATCTCCTGACAGATTACGTATTTTTCGCTTTGTAAGATGCACTTTTTTCCCCAAAGCTTAGGGGGAAAATGGGGGTGCGTCTTACAAAGCGGACATGCTTTACCAGGTGTAGGCCGCAGGGGTATCCGGGTGTCCAGCCACATCTCCGGGTGCACAGCGGTGTCTCCGGTGCCCAGCCCAGGGCTCTTTCGACATTTTGCGACAAGCCAAAGCCCCTGGGCTCTCTCTCTGTTTCCTCTGTGTGATTGACTCCGGCAATATGGCGGCCGCCACTGGTGATCTCGGGACTGAGATATCAAGAGATGAGATCTCAGCGCTGAAATCTCATCTCTCGTGATCTCAATCCCAAGATAACAATGTGCGCATGCGCCGCCCCCGGCGGCCACCGCCATATTGGCCTGTCGCTAAATGTCGGCAGAGCACCGGGCTGGGCACCGGAGACACAGCTGGGCACCCGGAGACACCCACAGCACTGCCAGACACCCGAAGACACCCAGACACGCCAGCGGCCTACACCTGGTAAATGTCGGCAGAGCCCCGGACTTGGCACCTGGAGACACCGCTAGGCACTGGAGACACCCACAGCACCGGCCAGCATTGCCGGGCACCCGGAGACACCCGGCAGCAGCACAAGCCCCCCAGCAGCAGCACAAGCCCCCCTGGAAGCAGCGTAAGCCCCCCTGGCAGCAGCACAAGCCACCCTGGTAGCAGCACAAGCCCCCCTGGCAGCAAGCACAAGCCCCCCATCAGCAGCACAAGCCCCCCTGGTAGCAGCTCAAGCCCCCTGGCAGCAGCACAAGACCCCCTGGCAGCGCGCTGCACATCAGAGAACCCTCTCATCCCTTCCTGCAGCCTGCAGTATCACCCCACTCCTGCCTCCTCCAGCAGCGACCCTGCGACCCCGCTTCACCGCAGCCACCACCACCCCCCGGTAAGCAATAAGACGCATGGATTATAAGAAGCACCACCATTTTATTAAAAAAATATTTTTTTCTTATTTTTCTCCTCAAAATTTGGGGTGTGTCTTATAATCCGGAGCATCTTATAAAGCGAAAAATATGGTATGTCAGGGAAGATAACAATCGGTGGTTAAAATAAAAAAAAGTCTGTGTTCAAGATCTGTGCCTGAACACTTAGTGTTCAGTACGGACCCCAAACTTTACTGTTTGGGGTCGCCCATCTCTACTCACAAATATTGACCAAAACATTTCCTCTATCACCAGCACCTCCCACCGGATGAATACTGTAGTGTAGGAGACATAGGCAGATGTCGCTGGAGCAAGTCAGAGTAGAAATGTAACACCAAGAGACTCAAGGATCCCTTAAAATATTACCTGGAATACAAGACATAAAATCAATCGATCACATCTAATTATTATACTCTAAATGATATTTATCATTTCATCCTATCTTATGAAAATCAATAAATGTTCAGTATGATGTCAATATATTTTGAGATTTGTTCTCCTAACAATTATCTAGAGGTAGTAGTGTGCACAAAGTTGTGGTTCTAAATGTGCAGTAATACTTGCAAAATATATAACTAAATAATTTTTTATCCTGTATGTGTTTTAGTGCAGATGAAAGATTTGATGCAACATTTCACACTAATGTCTTGGTGAATTCCTCAGGAGCTTGTCAATATATACCTCCAGGTAAGAGCCACTGTGCGTTATTTTGTATTAAATTTAACACAACTATCCATAATTATGCAGAAATTCATCCAGACATGTTCATCCTAGGACATAGGAGTTGTTCATTACTTTTATATTGATAACCTGTCATATCTATAATTCATCAATATAAGAACGCTGAGTGTCAGAAACCATTAAGAAGTGTACAAAGCTATGTGTTCTGCTCTATACGTCTGGCTGCCACGGGAGGTGCCAACAACTGATCAGTCAGGTTGCCAGGTGTCAGACCCCAACTGATCTTAAACTGATCACTTAATCCAGAAATAGGTAAACACTAGTGATGAGCGAGTATACTCGTTGCCTGGGTTTTCCCAGGTATACTCGGGTGGTCTCCGAGTATTTTGGCATGCTCGGAGATTTAGTTTGTGTCGACGCAGCTGCATGATTTGTGGCTGCTGGACAGGCTGAATACATGTGAGGAATGCCTGTTTGTTAGGGAATTCCCACATGTATTCAGGCTGTCTAGCTGTCTAGCAGCCGTAAATCATGCAGCTGCGTCGACACAAACTAAATCTCTGAGCACGCCAAAATACTCGGAGGGCACCCGAGCAACGAGTATACTCGCTTATCACTGTAAACACTACAAAGTAATGAACAGTTCATTTAAAGGGGTTGTCCAGTCAAAAAGTACAAGTCTGCAGTCACTCTATGCTCGCACTGTGTGCTGTGAGGATTCACCGGCACCAGGAGCAGCGGCCATGTGGTCACAAGTAGGCAATATGCATGCTCCTGGCCACATTCCGACTAGATGGGTGCAAGTGTACTAAGTAAGGCTGGAGACAGTCTAGTCGTAATGTGGTCGGGACTCTGCATATCACATGAACGCTACTCCAGACGCTGGTACCAGAGTCCTAACAGCATACAGTGCATGTGATGTGAGGATTCACAATGTGACTGCAGATGTGAATATAGACCTGTGGTTTTAGACCAGACAACCTTTAAGTAAAAATGTATTACCTGCATTAATTTATTTACTTATCTGGTCTGCGTTGTATTTACTCTTATATTCTCTAATAGGATAATTTATGCACAGGTCTATCATAATGAAACCTGCCACCTTTTGCTTAAAGATTACTTTTCACCAGGTCAAAAGTGGACAGTTTTAGTTCTAATTTTATTCATACTGCTCTGAGTTGAATTTTATTTATTTTTTTATATAATCTTTTATATGGTTCCTGATATAAGTGCTTTTTTATATTGTGTTAATTTGTATATTCTTCAACAAGGAAGTGTGGCTCACAGGATTATCTGGGAATGTGTCATTAGGCTGCTGTGCATAATTATCCTGTAAGTCACACTCCCTTTTAAGACCATAAAAATGAGCATATTGACTGTAATAAGTGTAAAGGCCCATATCTCTGGAGCTGTATGGCAAACTCAGAATACCTGGCAGAGACCAGTGACGTCACTTGCGAGGGTGGCGCTGCTCTCCTGCACTGCCGGCTATAATTACTGTTCATCTAAACAGACAACAGAGCACACATGGAGGAGACAGCGCACTGCGCACATTGCACGGGGAGGACAGCAGAGACAGCACCACCCCTGAAATGAGCGTCAATGATGGCGCTTGGTTTCAGGGAGGGGGCAGGGAATGTGACAGTAACTGCAGGGTTTGCCCCCTGCTCTGATAATGTTTTGTTTGAGTATCCCAGCATGCACTGGGATACTCAAACAAATTGTCATCACACAAGGGCAGCACGGTGGCTCAGTGGTTAGCACTGCAGCCTTGCAGCACTGGAGTCCTGGGTTCAAATCCCACCAAGGACAACATCTGCAAGGATTTTGTATGTTCTCCTTGTGTTTGCGTGGGAATCTAGATTGTGAGCCAGTGTTGATAATGTGTGCCAAAACTGTAAAGTGCTGTGGAATATGTTAGCGCTATATAAAAATAAAGATTATTATTATTATATAGAGAAAAAACATACAATAACTGTTAGACAGTGTAGTTAGTGAATGGTTCGGACTCAGTCAGTGAGTTAGTAACTACAAATTGAAAACTAAGAATTAACAGTAATGCCATAACTATAAATTAATTAATAGAGCTGATTGTGACACTGTTTTCTCATTACATACTTTAGATCGTGGTAGTGGTAGAAATTTCATTGACATGACTTACGTTTATTTGTGGAAAAACTCGTAAATTTGGCAAGAATTTAGAAAAATTTACAATTTTCAAACTTTTTAAGTTTTATGCCCTTGAATCAGAGTCATATCTCACAAAATAGTTAATAAATAACGTTTCCCATTACATCAGCACAATTTTTTAAACATACAGTAATTTCTTTTTGTAGGACGTTATAAGGGTTAAAATTTGACCAGCGAGCTCTAATTTTTACAAGAAAATTTATAAAACCATCATTTTTTTAAGGACTACCTCACTTTTGAAGTGACTTTGAGGGGCCTATATGACAGAAATACCCCAAAGTGACACAATTCTAATAACTGCACCCCTCAAGGTGCTAAAAACCACATTCAAGAAGTTTATTAACCCTTCAAGTGCTTCACAGGAATTAATGGAATTTGGAAAAAAATAAACATTTAACTTTTTTCAAAAAAAATTTCCTTTAGATCCATTTTTTTTTACTTTCACAAGGGTAACAGGAGAAAATGGACCCAAAAATTTGTTGTGCAATTTTTTCTGAGCGTGCCGATACCCCATATGTGGGGGAAAGCCAATGTTTGGGCTCATGGCAGGGCTCGGAAGAGAATCAGCTCCATCTGACTTTTTGAATGCAAAATTTGCTGGAATAATTAGCGGACACCATGTCGCGTTTGGAGTGCTCCTAATGTGCCTAAACAGTGGAAACCCCCCACATGTGACACCATTTTGGAAACTATACTTATCTAGATGTATGGTGAGCACCTTGAACCGACCGGTTGCTTCACAAAAGTTTATAATGTTGAGCCGTGAAAATAATAAATCACATTTTTCCCCTCAAAATACTTTTTCATTCCAAATTTTGCATTTTCATATGGGTAACAGGAGAAAATGGACCCCAAAATGTATTGTGCAATTTCTCCTGAGAACATCAATACCCCAAAAACTGGTCAAAAACTGAGGCACAGTGCAAACCTCGTAAGGGAAGTAGCGCCATATTGAAGTTCAGATTTAGCGGGATGGGTTTGAGTGTGCAATATCACATTGGCAGAGCCCCTGAAGTGCCAGCAGAACCACCCATAAGTGACCCCATTTTATAATTTACATGTCTCAATTAATTAATCTAGGTGTGCAGTCATCATATTGAGAGCACAGGTGTGTCACAGAATTTTATATCATTGAGCAGTGAAGAAAAAATAATTACAAACTGACCACCAAGATTTTGTGTTAGCACCAGATTTTCCATTTTCATACTGAGAAATGGGTAAAAATGGCACCAAAATGTGTCCCACAATTTCTGCTGAAAGTAGAAATACCCCATATGTGGCTGTATAGTATTGCTTAGCCACATGGCAAAACTTGAGAGGAATGGAAAACTCTTGCCTCCTGGAGCACAGATTTTCTTAGAATAGTTTGTGGACTCCATATACAAAGCCCCTCTAAGTTCTAGAAAAGCAGAATCCCCCAAGTAACTCCATTTTGGAAATTATACCCTTTGGGACTTTATCTACAGTTGTATTGACAATTTTGACTCCATGGGTTATTTCCAGAAAGAAGCAGTAGTGATGTTGCTGAATGAAAACTGCAAACTGCCATTGTAGTGACCAGTATGTTATACAGCCCAGTATGTTGTAGTGACCAGCTCATGCTTTTGGAGAAACACACCTGTAAATTAGGTGGGCTCTCATCGCTACAAAAATGCCCAACATGTGGATGCTAAATGTTGCTTAGACACACTGGGGCTAAGAAGGGAGGGGCACATTTGGATTTGGGAGCACATAATTTGCTGAATTTCTTTTTGGGGGGCGAGAAGCCATTTAGCATTTCCAGAACCTTTGTGCCACCAGTAACGTGCGAGCACTGTATATTTCCGTTAACAGATGACGGACCTGAGTGGAGTCTTGCTTTATTTGTGGATTGAGTTGAAGCTTTTATTGGGAACATTTTACATAACATTTAGGATAACAGTTATCCATCTATCTACTCTGAGCACTTACTTTGTGATTTTCATCTAAATCTCTGAGTGACGTGACAGACGAAATCCATTTTCTATAATGAGGCAGCAGAGTTACTCTGAATACAGTGTCTGACTTATTTTCAGCAGTGTCCTTCTTTTCAGAAGTGCACAAAACTGTGGTCCACCACGCTTTTATGCATGCTTAATGAGACAGACACCAGTGGATCACAGGTCCTACAGAGTCCACAGTGCCTCCATCTGCCTCATTAGAAGGGATTTTCCATCAGTGGTTCTGTCTGAATCACATATTTAAGAGATTTACATGGAAAACCTGGTGTAAATGCTCAACAGTGCACGTGATAAATGTGAGCCGAGCCTTACTGCGATCTTTGGGAGGCAGAATGAACAAATCAGCAAAAGCTGAAGAATTGTTTTTATTTATGTTTTACGCCATTTCTCATGCAGTATAAGTGACTTTATTCTTTTGGTCAGTTCAATTACATCAATACTAGATTTATATCAGGTTTTATGTTTGGCAGCTGTCACACACTAAAAGATGCTTTTTACTGCAAAAACTAGTTTTTTCATACCAATATTTTTATAATTTTTCCATATTTCAGTCGACAGAGTCATATGACTGCTTCTTTTTTGCAGGACGTGTTGACATTTTTATTGTTACCTTTTTTGCACGCTATTCTATTTTTGATCGCTTTCTATTCCATTTTTTGGAAAGCAGCAATTCACAAATTGTCTTATGATTTTTCTTTTATGTCGTTCCACATGTGGTAAAATTCATACAGCAGCTTTATTATTTTAGACAGTACATTTACAGCGATACTCCATTTATACAATATTTTTAGGTTTTGGCGCTTTTACACAACAAAAACTATTTTATAGAAAAAATAATTTTTGCATCACTTTGTTCTGAGGGCCGTAACTTTTATACTTTTCCGCTGACTGAGCTGTGTGGTGACTTGTTTTTTGCGGGACAAGATGATGTTTTCAGCATTTCAACTTGTATTAACAGTTGTCTTTTTGATCGTGTTTCATTGCACTTTTTGTTTGGCGGTATGATGATAAAGCATAGTTTTTGCCTCATTGTTTTTTTTTTTTTTTAAGCGGTAAACTAGTGGGACTTTTTTACATGTCAGTTCATTCCAGACGCGATGATACCAATTATGTGTACTTTTTTAAGAAAAATGTTTTTACATAAATCTATTTATTGGAATAATATATTTTTCATTTTTCTTTGTACTATATTTGTTCTTTTCTATATTTTTATAATTTTCAGTAACTTTTTTTTACTTTTTTACATTGCCCCACTATGGGACATCATCTTTACACTGATCTGATACTCTGAAATGCTTCTGCACTGCAAGGCATCGGAGCAGAGACTGACAGGCAGGGAGGAAGCGTGTCAGCGCCTGCTCTGAGCATGCGCTCACAGGCTACCTTCCCTGAAGGACCCCACGACCGTCTTACAGACCAGGGTTACCATAGACTCCATTAGTATAATGCGATGAGAGCAGACAGGGAGCTCACTCCCTCTGTGATGATCCTTGATGTCGCTGTCACCATTGACAGCATCATCTGGGAGTTAAACTACCGCGATTGGTGCTTGATCGTGGGCGTTGCTGCAGGATGTCAGCTTTAATATAGAGCTGCAACCCACACTTGATTGTGGCGCTGCTTAGCAGGCACCCGTGCAATCGAGAAGAAGTGTACATTTGGTGGTTTGCGGGAAAGCAACTCCCGCAGCGCCATACATATTCGGCACATGCCGTGAAGGGGTTAAAATACACTCACATGCAACATCAATAGCATATTAAGAACTCAAGTATACAATCATCTCTACATGGTACAAAAACCTCAGATGGCTTACACATAATTAACAATTCTTACTCCTAAAAATGTAGCCAAGACCTAGGCAATCCCTCACACATTTGGATCCTTTGCCCCAAAATCAAGCCATTATGGGAAAAAAATAAAACATTACTTAGAATTAATCTTTAAAATCAAAACAGACCTCACCCTTATTTAATCCTACTTAAACTAGATACACAACATCAATTATTAAATAAAAGCTTAAAAATCCTAAATTTTATGCCCGCAGGACTTCTAAGCTTACCTTTCTATATCCTTCATACTCCCTCTTAAACCACACACCTTTACCCACTTCTAACTCCTTTCATGTTTATTGGGTTTTCATAACTGTTATTATTCTTAGAATTGCTATTATCTAATGTGTTTTGTAATTCAATTTTAACATATTTTTTTAACCTATTTGTAAAGAATACTTTTTTTATTAAAAAGAGCAGAAGTTGGCTACTTTTGATCTGATGACAGATCCTCTCTAAGTCATTTTACTTGTAACACCATTTATACTACTTATGTAATAATATGATTAATAGTAAGGTTTGTTTTTTTTAATACAGATATAATGCCTTTTATAAGCATCTATGTTTAAGCCCTAACCACTTTTGTAATTTGTTTTTTTGTAAAATTCCCTAGCATTCCCCCTATCCTGCTGTTCACTATATTTTGTTTTTTTTTACATTATTTCATGTGACATTTCATTTGATACTCCGCTCAAACGAGAGATCACAGGAAGATGATTCTGCAGTCATTTCTCTGCAGCTTCTATCCCCATTTCCCCAAAGAAGACATCATCGGAGGGAAACACTATGATCACTTACCACACTTTTGTCACTGCCACACTCTGATGATGTCCTGTCGCAGGGAAGGGTATATAAAAGTGACTGCAGCTTCAGTGAATACCACCATATTTCATCTGTGACCGCTATCTAAATCTTCAATGGCCACCACCACAGTCCATGCTTCTATCAGCATTGTCTCTTTCCCTGAAATGAGACACCATTAGAGTGCGGTGATAGAAGCAGGGTGAGTGACAGCAATGCTGCCCTACAGCTTCTGTCACTGCCCTTAAATGAATCGTCATCAAGGGCTGTGCTGTTGTAACTTACATTTGCTTCTATCACCACCCCTGATGATGATTTGTTTGAGAATTTTGACAGAACTACCATTTTGCCTTTTCACAGTTGCTTATGCTTACCTAGCAATAGTCTGGTTTGTCCAAACATGAGTGACAAAGAACAGCCGCCAAATAACTCCAGTCTGTTGAAGATCTAAATGCATCAAAAAGGTACCCAATAGATATAGCACTAAATTACATTCTCTTTGTATGAACAGATAAAATGTATTTGCATTTTTCAGGTATTTTGAAGAGTACGTGTCACATTGATGTACGATGGTTTCCTTTTGATGTCCAAAAGTGCAAACTCAAATTTGGGTCTTGGACTTATAATGGCTGGCTACTTGATCTACAAATGTTAGATGCCGATATTTCCAGTTATATTTCTAATGGAGAATGGGATTTAGTAGGTAAGACTTTCAGAATAATCAGAAGCAAATCTTTTATGGAATTAAATGTCTGTATTGTATTGCATATTAAACAAATAGATCCTATACTATTACTATACAGTATGTTAGTAAGGAGTTGACTGCTTAAAAATCATACTGGTGCTATACTGGCCAAATAATCTCTGCCACTTTCAATTATGTAAGAAACTGTGATCATTTGTTTCTCACATTATATACTATATTAGCCAAAAGGAGCGGAAAATTTTCTGTTCTAACTATGGTGATTGCTGTATGGTGAGCCATAGAAGGTTGTGTTAGTCTTTTTTTTTTTAATCTAGCCTCCATGTTTTTCTTCACCACCATTAAAAATGACGGACGAATAA
Organism: Dendrobates tinctorius; assembly: GCF_039654945.1. NCBI lineage: Eukaryota > Metazoa > Chordata > Amphibia > Anura > Dendrobatidae > Dendrobates > Dendrobates tinctorius. The sequence continues at coordinate 52,315,546 of NW_027361679.1, read as the reverse complement.
AAGCTTTTTGGACATTCGCTCTGAGTGTAAGTTTGATATTACTATAATATAGAGCAGCTTCCTTGGCCAGGACGGGTTTCACTCTTCATGCTGTGCATAGGTGTGATGGGCATTTAGTCTAGACAGCTGAAGCCATGGCTTGTTTGGAGCTGTAAGTAGAGTTTAAAAAGGTCCTGTAAACATACAGTTTTGATTCCTAAAAATTGGTAAAGTTGATCAAAGTGATCAAAGCTACAAGCATATGCGAGGGCTGGAATAACAGCTAAAGCCTTTTAAGTGGTAGGTGAATAATCATATGCTCTTTCTCGATCATAATCCAGTCTAACAATGCCCAGCAATGGAAGGAACATTTACTCACTTATTTGTCATTGATAGCACTTCCCTTGAATAAAAAAAACAATTGCTTGTTGCGTCAAACTGAAACTGTATGGGGGGCAGAACAACTGCAGAAAAATTTGTATGTACAAAAAAAAATACAATTATTGTATCATATAGATAGAATTAAGTGAGCTGCAATCAGCTTACTATATCATTGGTTCTTATTTTTATTTATTTATTTCACTCCCTTGTATAGCATCATCATATTCCTCAATGCTTTACAAACATTATCGGCACTGTCCCCATTGGGGTTCATAATCTAATTTCCCTATCAGTATGTCTTTGAAATGTGGGTGTAAACCAAAGTACCCAAGGAAACCCACGCAAACATGGGGAGAACATACAAATGTAGGTACATGAGCCAACTGGAGGGGTGGTCCTTTCGGCCACAGACAGACTTGAGACAGACACCGCTGTGCATTCAACAGGTCCTCTTTATTGGCCGTCCTCTCGATGACCGCAGTACCACACAGCAGCTGCACGACAACTTCTGCACACAGGCCCGTGTACCTTCACTTTCTTCCTTTTCCTAATTGACATCCCTCGCGGTTCTTTCACTGTGGCTGCCCTAGGCCTACCACCACAGCACTTCACCCGTCCGAGTCCGTCCGTCTGGTACCCCCGGGCCTTCTCTGTCCTGCGGCTCTCCTGTCAGGGCCATCCCCCTGACTGTCTTCCTCCTCAGTCCTTTCTGGAGCTTCTTCTCTGTCCGTCTCTCCCTTCAGTCTTCTCCTCTCCTGAGCTCCTCTCCCTGGACTGGCTCCCTTCTGGAATTCTCTACCCCTTCTTATATCCCCTGTCTCTGGGAATTCCCCACTAGACCTCCTGTAACTCTGCCCCCCATGACTCTGCGGTTTCGTATCCTTAAGCTGATTTAAAGCCCTTTTCTCACTGCTCTCTACTGCCATCTTGAGGCCAAACTACAGTATTACACCATCTTCTGTTTCTGCTGTCTTTGGTCTCCCCCTAGTGGCCAAACCCAGTACTTCACCATCCTTCTCCTATTTCTAGCTGTCTCCCACCTTCATATCCAGCAGTCCACGTCAAGCACACTGTACATTACCCTCCTGCTGCAGACAAGTCCATAGGTCAGTCCACTTCCCCTACACAAAATCCTTGCAGATGCTGTCCCTGGTTGGATTTGAAATCAGGTTATTGACTTTAACCTCTTCATGACCTTGTGGTTTTCCATTTTTTCGTTTTCATCTTTTGCCCCCCTTCTTACCAGAGCTATAACTTTTTTATTTTTCTGTCAATATGGCCATGTGAGAGCTTGATTTTTATGAGACGACTTATACTTTTGAACAACACCATTGGTTTTGCCATATTCTGTACTGGAAAACAGCAAAGAGTGGAGAAATTACAAAAAAAAGTGCAATTCCACAATTGTTTTATTTTTTTACCATGCTCACTAAATGCTAAAACTGACCTGCCATTATGACTCTCCAGGTCATTGTGTTTGCAGATACCAAACATGTATAGGTTCTTATTTACTTATGTGGTGAAAGAAAATTCAAAGTTTGTAAAAAATAAAACAAAAAAGGCTTTTTCCAAGACCCATAGCCTCTCCATTTTTCGATATATTAGGGTTTGTGCACACGATCAGGAATGACTGCATCTGACGTCACCTGCGTTTTTGATGCTTTTTTTAAATGCGTTTTTTATGTGTTTTTTCTGCATGCGTTTTTTTGTCACTTGAAATAACGCTAATTGAAAGTTGGCTTCTGGAAAGGAAATAAAAGTGATTTCATGTTTGCAGATACAGTGCCTTGCGCAAGTATTCGGCCCCCTGGAACTTTTCAACCTTTTCTCACATATCATGCTTCAAACATAAAGATACTAAATGTTAATTTTTGGTGAAGAATCAATAAAAAGTGGGACACAGTTGTGAAGTTAAATGAAATTTATTGGTTATTTTACATTTTTGTGGAAATACAAAAACTGAAAAGTGGGGTGTGCAATATTATTCAGCCCCTTTAACTTAATACTTTGCTGCGCCACCTTTTGCTGTTATTACAGCTGCAAGTCGCTTTGGGTATGTCTATATCAGTTTTGTACATCGAGAGACTAAAATTCTTGCCCATTCTTCCTTGGCAAACAGCTCTAGCTCAGTGAGTTTGGATGGAGATCATTTGTGAACAGCAGTTTTCAACTCTTTCCACAGATTCCATTGTAGATTTTGCTTTATGTTTGGGATCATTGTCTTGTTGGAAGACAAATCTCCATCCCAGTCTCTGGTCTTTTGTAGACTCCAACAGGTTTTCTTCAAGAATGGTCCTGTATTTGGCTCCATCCATCTTCCCATCAATTTTAACCATCTTCCCTGTCCCTGCTGAAGAAAAGCAGGCCCGAACCATGATGCTGCCACCACCTTGTTTGACAGTGGGGATGGTGTGTTCAGGGCGATGAGCTGTGTTGCCTTTACACCAAACATATCGTTTGGCATTGTTGCCAAAAAGTTCGATTTTGGTTTCATCTGACCAGTGCACCTTCTTCTGTATGTTTGGTGTGTCTCCCAAGTGGCTTTTTGCAAACTTTAAACTACACTTTTTATGGATATCTTTGAGAAATGGCTTTCTTCTTGCCACTCTTCCATAAAGGCCAGATTTGTGCAGTGCACGACTGATTGTTGTCCTATGGACAGACTGTCCCACCTAGGCTGTAGATCTCTGCAGTTCATCCAGAGTGATCATGGGCCTCTTGGCTGCATCTCTGATCAGTCTTCTCCTTGTTTGAGATAAAAGTTTAGAGGGACGGCCGGGTCTTGGTAGATTAGCAGTGGTATGATACTTCTTCCATTTCAATATGATCACTTGCACAGTGCTCCTTGGGATGTTTAAAGTTTTGGAAATCATTTTGTATCCAAATCCGGCTTTAAACTTCTCCACAACAGTATCACGGACCTGCCTTTAGTGTTTCTTGGTCTTCATGATGCTCTCTGTGCATCAAACAGAACCCTGAGACTAGAACAGAGTTGATGCATTTATATGGAGACTTGGTTACACACTGGTGGGTTATATTTATCATCATTAGTCATTTAGCACAACATTGGATCATTCAGAGATCCACAATGAACTTCTGGAGTGAGTTTGCTGCACTGAAAGGAAAGGGTCCGAATAATATTGCAAGCCCCACTTTTCAGTTTTTGTATTTCCACAAAAATTTAAAATAACCAATACATTTTGTTCAACTTCACAATTGTGTCCCACTTGCTGTTGATTCTTCACCCAAACTTTACATTTGGTATCTTTATGTTTGAAGCATGATAACTGTGAAAAGGTTGAAAAGTTCCAGGGGGTCGAATACTTTTGCAAGGCACTGTATATTGGGGGTATGTGCACACGGTCAGTAAATGCTGCAGGTTGGACGCAGCGTACATCAGCAGCGTCCAACCTGCAGCATCCAGCTGGTACAGCATAGTGGATGGGATTTCAAGAAATCCCATGTCCACTATGCTTGCGTCAACGCCCATGGCTCACCTGCAGAGATGGACATGCGGTGTGTCTTTCCAGACTGCACTATGTCAATTTATGTAGTGGAGATGCTCAGTCTCCTCTGCGTAAATTACTCTTACACTTTCATTAGATTCGGTATAACCGCATTATCTTCCTAATCACATTCGTATTACGTGCGAGAATGCAGCTTACTATGCATGTGTACTAATTTACATAATGGTGAATCTTGTGACACAGCTGGACATACATGACACAGAAAGTGGAGGAAGAGAGAGGTCCCCTCCTTTTTGTAATAAATGATAATTTTAAAAAAATAGCGTGGGGTCCCCCTATATTTGTTTACCAGCCAGAGAAAAGCAGACTACTGGGACTGGTATTTCAGTATGGTAAGGATCCAATATCCATGAACCTTTCCAGCCTAATAATACCAGGCAGCAGCAGTCTGCTTACCTAGGATGGTTAGCAAAAATTGTGGGATCCCCTCCAAAAAAAATAGCTTGGGATCCCTCTATTTTTGTTAACCATCCAAGATAAAAGCAAAAATGCTGTGGCCTAGTATTCTCAGGCTGGCGAGGCCCAATGATTTTGGCCCTCATCAGCCTAAAAATAGCAGCCCACAGCCGCCCCACAATTGGCACATCCAGATAATAAATTTACCTTGATGTCCAGAGCAGCACAGAAGCTTCACCAAAATCTTGAGGTAAATTGGATATTACTTCATCCGGAACTCCGTGTAGCTGAAAAACATTCTGTACAATAAGATCTGCTGTCTGTTTGGCTGTCAGTAAACCGGTACCCGGGATGAAATGAGCAGCCTTGGTTAACCGGTCGACCACTACTAAAATCGTGTACTTTCCTTTCGAAGTAGACAACTCTATGATAAAATCCATTGAGATAAACCCCCAGGGATGAGATGGGATAGGAATAGATTGCAACAGTCCAATTGGTGAGGAGCAGGGAATTTTTGATCTGGCACGTACCTCACATGACGAAACGTAATGTTGAACGTCTTTCCGGTAGGTCGGCCACCAAAAGAAGCGAGATACGAATTCCTGAGTTTTCTGGACTCCTCTATGGCTGGCAATCTTAGAATCATGCATTAATTTTAGTACACTTAATCTCACCCTTTCCGGAATATACAGACGTAGTCCCTGGAACCAAAGTCTGTTTTTCAAGGTTAGGTTTACCTTATTGGGTGGTCGGTTCAAAAGTGGATCCACAGCGTAAGCCTCCTTAATATCTGTTAATAGATCTTGATAGTGTAACACCTCTATGAAGTTACTTTCTGAGAGTATGGTCCTTGGAGGCGAGGCCAGGGTTACGTCATCCGAATGAATCCTAGACAGTGCATCGGCCTTCCCGTTGCGAGAGCCCGGCCTATAGGAAATAATGAAATCAAACTGGTTAAGAAATAGATTCCACCGAGCCTGTCTGGGTGTTGGACATCTTGCCGACCTCATGAATTCAATTTTATTGGTCTTCAAAACAATTTTCATGTTATCTTTTCTGAAGAATGTTCTTTGCAGACATTTTCCCCACAAGTGGTACATTTTCGCTCAGTTTTCCTATCTAAATTTCTTGGACAAATGAAACAACTAGAGTTGAGCGACTTTTGATTTTTTAGGGTCGAGTTTCGTTTCATGAAACCCGACTTTTCCAAAAGTCGGGTCGAGCAAAATCGGCCGACTATAGGGAAAAGTCGGGGGTCCGACCGAAACACGAAACCCAATGTAAGTCAATGGGGAATTAAAGTTGGCAGTGAGAGGAGGACAGGAAACACACCTACAGTGCCCATTTGAATGCCAAAAGCATCAATTCTTCTTACTTAAGCTTGTCAACCTTAATTAACTTCATAATACTAGTTACGCACTGAAATATGGGGGTTATTTGGCTAAAGTTGTGGGGGGGTAGGGCTGGCTCCAGGTTTTCATGTGCCCTGGGCAAAAGAGCGCCCCTTTAACACATACCACAACTCATGATGCTCTGATACAGCAGAGAAATAGCGGTATAGTACAATGAAAAATGCTTCACTTTTTACATCTCATGACGAGGCACATCTATTTCTCCATACAGAATCATTGGTCCCATATAATGTTTGAAACAGTATATGATGAGCTCCACATAATGCTACAGTATATGTTGGTCCCCATGGATGAAGCTCCACTGTGTTATGGGCCCAGATAATGCTCCAAACATAATGGGCCCCATTTCTAATGCTCTAGTGTATAATGGGCCCTGTAAATGCTGCTCCAGTGTCTGATGTCCACCTTTGGAATGTTCCAGTGTATGGTGGGCCCCATCTATCATTCTCCAGAGTATAGTGCTCCCCAAAAATTGCTGTCCCAATATTGAAAACAATGAAATAAGTCTCCTCGCTAGGGAATCCCTGTACTAGTCTGGACTCCTCGTCGTCCCCATCTTCCATCTCACTGCACAGCATTTCAACCTTGCAAGTGCTGTGATCCTGAGCAAGCAGGGGGGGGCCCACTCGTTGGTGACGGCACTGGCACAGGGCCCCTGATAGTACGGTTGTGTGTCTGACGGCGTGTGTGCCAAACCTGCACTTTCATCTGCAGCTTCCTCTTTGTCACTGTGTAAGATGGAACTGTATATGCGAAGGGTAACCTGAGTTTCATCAGGGTCAGATTCAGGCCATGTAGCGTGCGAGGGGAATGTAGTGGTCTGGGTCAATGTACCAGCAGATTCATCGAGCAGTGGCTGGGCATCAGTGCACTTGTGTCGTCCCCAGGAGTACGGTCGCCACAGTGGCATTACCTTCCTCCTAGGGAGTGTGATGTCATGCTTGGGAGCAACGAAGGATCTCTCTAGCAGGTTAACTTATTGGGCGGCGTTATTCCCACGAGTCACGACCCCCCAAACAGCGTTCATGAAGGCAAAGTGTTTGTTTTACGTGGGCAGTATGGTTGCAAAGCTGAACCTTAAAGGAATGTCCAGAAGGGCACCACCAGGAGTGGAGCCTACGGCGTAATTTGACTCAACATGGGCAACCTCAACCATCCAGCCACAAAAAAGATGCACACATTGCAAGCTTAATTCCGTTAACGAACGAGACTCCGTCATGCCCCATGGTCCGAGTCCGGCTTATTAGAGGGACACGCGAGGCTCTGGCACGTGAGATTGGCCAATAACTGGTGTGTCATGCCCTAACATGTCCGTGGCTGCATGTGCGCTACACTGAAAAGGCCAGCGTTTGTCGCTTACAGGTGCAGCTAACCCGCTGAACAACGTTAGTGATGGGGATCTGGGATTACAATTATTACCCGCGAACGATGATTTCCCAATAAGTGCCGGTCAACCGCAGTTCCGGAATTAGGCCTAACCGTCATTCCTGAAAAAATGAAAAACTTACGTGTGCAAACCACAGGTGCTGTAGCTTGCTTAACAGCTTGCCAGCCGTTCTCAGGCCCAGTATGGATTACACGTGATTGCACAAAGATGAGAAAGGGTACCGTATCCCCGGATAATATGTATGGATAGCATAGTGTACACATTCAAAATATATGTCTATAGATCAGGAGGCAGGCTCAAACGGTGTCAGGCCCAGTATGGATTACACATGATTGCACAAAGGTGAGAAAGGGTACCGTATCCCCGGATAACATTTATGGATAGCATAGTGTACACATTCAAAATATATGTCTATAGATCAGGAGGCAGGCTCAAACGGTGTCAGGCCCAGTATGGATTACATGTGATTGCACAAAGGTGAGAAAGGGTACCGTATCCCCGGATAACATGTATGGATAGCATAGTGTACACATTCTAAATATATGTCTATAGATCAGGAGGCAGGCTCAGACGGTGTCAGGCCCAGTATGGATTACACGTGATTGCACAAAGGTGAGAAAGGGTACCGTATCCCCGGATAACATGTATGGATAGCATAGTGTACACATTCAAAATATATGTGTATAGATCAGGAGGCAGGCTCAAACGGTGTCAGGCCCAGTATGGATTACACGTGATTGCACAAAGGTAAGAAAGGGTACCGTATCCCCGGATAACATGTATGGATAGCATAGTGTACACATTCAAAATATATGTCTATAGATCAGGAGGCAGGCTCAGACGGTGTCAGGCCCAGTATGGATTACACGTGATTGCACAAAGGTGAGAAAGGGTACTGTATCCCCGGATAACATGCATGGATAGCATAGTGTACACATTCAAAATATATGTCTATAGATCAGGAGGCAGGCTCAGACGGTGTCAGGCCCAGTATGGATTTGACGGCCCAGACTACACAGCGGAGGAGCAGGGAGAGGTAAAGACTGCAAATGCTGGGGCCCAGCCCAAGCAAGGGTGGCCCACTCGTGGGCGTCGGTACTGGCACTGGGCCCCTCATAGTACGGCGGTGTGTCTGATGGCGGGTGTGCACCACCACCGTCAGAGACACTTGATTACACTATGAGGGACCCTGTGCCAGTGCCCGCGCCCAAGAGTCGGCCTACCCACCTGTCCAGGGCAACGGCACTCGCACGGTTTCATGTGCTAGGTGGTGACCACGGCCATGGGGGGGAGGCAGCACAGTTAGGGAGTTTTAGAAAGTGGCATATGTTGATGTTGGACATTCAGTTGATGCAAAAGGCGAAATTGTTCAAGTCCCAGGAAGAGGAGGACCAAAGCAAGCCATTTTTCTGTCACCCTATGTGTGATCAGGGTAAGGTGGGACAAAATCCTTGGAAACCCATGCATGGTTCATTTTAATGAAGGTTAGATCATCCACATTTTGGGTTGACAGACGGGTCCTTTTTTCTGTCAGGATTGATCCAGCTGCACTGAAGACCCTTTCCGATAGCACAATTGCAGCTGGGCAAGCAAGCTCCTGTAAGGCATATTGTGCCAATTCAGGCCAGGTGTCCAGTTTAGCGGCCCAATAGTCAAAGGGGAATGACCTGTGTGGGAGAACATCGATATGGGAGGAAAAGTAGTTTGTAACCATAGTTGACAACTGCTGTCTCCTGTCACTTTCCATCGATGCAGTATTACCAGTTGTGTGAGCGGTACTTGAAAAATCAGTCCACATCATTGTCATGAAACCCCTGTCTCCAACGCCACTTTTGCTGTGTGCACCACAAACACCTCTGCCAAGCTGCCCCCGGCCCGTACGGCTCGTGTGAGAACCATCACCGCTGCTGTGTGCTGGGAATGCCTCAACCAACCGGTTTACCAGAGCTGCTTGTTTATTAGCCAATATTAGGTCAAGGTTCTCGTGTGGCATGATGTTTTGTAATTTGCCTTTATAGCGTGGATCCAGGATCCTGGCCAACCAGTAGTCGTCATCGTTCATCATTTTGGCAATGCGGGGGTCCCTTTTTAGGATCTGCAAGGCAAAATCTGACATGTGGGCCAATGTTCCCGGTGTCAATGATGCACTGCGAGTGCTGGTTGGAGGAGCACTTTCTGGCAAATCAACAACCCTCCAGTCACGCACAAACCCTGTACCAGACCTTGCCACGCCAACATTTTCACTTGCCCCACGAGATGCATCCTCCTCCCCTAAGTAATCATCCCCATCATCATCCTCCTCATCCTCTTCTTCCTCCACCTCGTCCAGGAGAGGTCCCTGAGCAGACAATGGCTGAATGTCATCAAGGATTCCCTCCTCCTCTTCCTCCTCGTCTACATTGGCTGCAGACGCCTGCTCCTTAAGGTGCGTCAAAGTTTGCATGAGCAGACGCATAAGTGGGATGCTCATGCTTAGGATGGCGTCGTCTGCGCTTACCAGCCGTGTGCATTCCTCAAAACACTGAAGGACTTTACAGAGGTCTTTCAGCTTCGACCACTGCACACCTGTCAACTCCATGTCTGCTCTCAAAGTGCCTGGCTGTGTATCCTCCCACAAATGCATTATGGCCTGCCTCTGTTCGCACAGTCGCTCAACCATGTGCAGGGTGGAGTTCCACCTTGTTGCAATGTCGATAATGAGGCGGTGGTTGGGAAGGTGGAGCAAACACTGCAGCTTCTGCATACGAATGGAGTGTACGGGCAACCGGCAGATGTGCGCGCACAGTCTTCGCACCTTCTGGAGCAGGGCTGTTAACTCCGGATAATTGTTGAGGAAGCACTGCGCCACCAGGTTCAAGGTGTGAGCCAAGCAAGGTATGTGGCTGAGTTTTGAAAGGGCTATGGCTGCCACAAAATTACGGCCGTTATCACTAACTACCTTGCCTGCCTCAATATGTAGACTGCCCAGCCATGACTCAGTTTGTCGCTGAAAGTACTCGGCCAGCACCTCCGCGGTGTGTCTGTCGCCCAAACACATCATCTGCAACACAGCCTGCTGATGCTTTCCACTAGCTGCTCGATAGGGGGACACCTCGTGTGCAACAGTGGCAGCTGCAGATGGAGTGCTCGTACGACTGCGCTCTGTGGACGAGCTTTTGCTTCTGGAGGAGGAGTAGGAGGAGGAGGGTCGAACGCCTACAGCCAACTGTTTCCTATACCGTGGGCTAGGCAGCACTGTCCCACCACCGCTGTCCCCTGTGGACCCTGCATCCACCACATTAACCCAGTGTGCAGTGATGGACACGTAACGGCCCTGGCCATACCGGCTGGACCATGCATCTGTTGTGAGGTGCACCTTTCCACTCACTGACTGCTTGAGTGCATGGACAATGCAGTCTTTCACATGATGGTGGAGGGCTGGGATGGCTTTGCGAGAGAAGAAGTGGCGACTGGGTAGGTCATAGCGTGGTACTGCATAGGCCATGAGTTCGCGGAAAGCTGCGCTTTCCACCAACCGATAGGGCATCATCTCTAACGAGATTAGTTTGGCAATGTGGGCGTTCAAACCCAGTGTACGCGGATGAGAGACTGAGTACTTTCTTGACCTACTCATAGTCTCTGGGAGGGTGAGCTGGACTTGAGAGCTGCATATGGTGGAACTAGCGGTGGACAGGGCGGACTGAGAGAGGGTTGATGATGGTGATGGAGTTGGTGTTCTTTCTGAAGGCCTAGATTCAGTCTTTCGTTGATATAACAGTGGGATTCCCTGACTGCTTTGGCCTTGCAACGACACCTCAACATTTGCTGCTGTGCTAACCGGTGGGCTTACAGTGGGGGAAACAATGTAGCGTTGCTGACTACCTTCTTTGTGATCAGTTGCACATGTGGTACTTGAGGTTTGGTGTTGTGTCCACGCTTGCAAGTGCATGCTGGTTAAATGTCTGAGCATGCAACTGGTATTCAAATTTTTCAGATTTTTCCCTCGGCTAAAGGTCTTTGCGCACTTCTTACAGATAACAAAATCCTCATGATCAGGCCAAGGTTAAAAAAAGTGCTACACTGCACTCTTCCTACTTTGGAAGACATTTTGCGGCCTAGAACACTGTGCTATTTTGACCGTCTGGACAAGCTGTCCAGCAACTCTTTTGATTTTTGGAACCTGTCTTTGGAGTGCTCCGGGCTTGCCAGATAACAACTGTTGCGATGTCGATGTCTGCTGTGGATGCTCCTCCACCTCATCTGAGCTATTGGAAGCAGCACCCTCTTCCCCCAATGGATGCCAATCTGGGTCAACAACTGGGTCATCCATCACCTCCTCTTCAATGTCATGTGCACCTTCCTCTGTGTCACCGTGTATGGTGGTATAGTATGCGGGAAGGGGCACCTGAGTCTCATCAGGGTCAGAATCTGGCTCATTACACTGCGAGGACAATGTAGTGCTCTGACTGAATGTACCAGCAGAATCATCTATCAGTGGCTGTGCATCAGTGCACTCCATGTCAGATTCATCTTGGCCTGGGTAATTCACCATTTCACTTGATAACCCAGGCATGGTATGTGAAAACAGCTCGATGGAGTAATCAGTTGTATGGCCTGAGTCATCCTTCAATCTTGGTTGGGGTGAAGTACACAAGGAAAGGTGTGGTTCATGAACATGACCCTCCAATGACGACTCAGTGCTTTTATTTTTTACAACTTCAGAAGAGGAGGCGATAGAGCTGGAGGCTGAGTCAGCAATGTAAGCCAAAACTTTTTCCTGATGCTCTGGCTTTAAAAGCGGTTTGCCAACTCCTAGAAAACTAAGCCTTCGAGGCCTTGTGGAGCCAGATGATGATGCAGGCTCAACACCTCCTGCATTCGGTCCTATTTTGCTTTTGCCACTACCATCAGATCCACCACCAACACCATCATTACCAGCTGGCAACCCCCGCCCAATTCCACGGCCTCTTCCACCAGCCTTCCTCATTTTTGGTAAAAATGTACACAAAATCCCACAAACTATATAGTAATGTAAAACAAGGTACAAGGTGTATATAGGACAGGGGAGATGTCGAATTTCTGAACACACTTGTGGACACTGTTGTGTGAGGCCCAGTTAATATCACACCGCTATGTCACAGGCTCAATGTCGCAGGTGTGAAAAATGTCACTATAGGACAGGGGAGATGTAGAATTTCTGAACACACTTGTGGTCACAGGCAGAAATTGGCTAGTGTATGACAAACTACAAGGTGTATACAGAATTGGGCAGAATAGGAATCTCCCTAGAGTGTAGGTCTGTAAGAACGGAACATGTCCTCGACTTATCCTTACAGAGTGACACACAGATAGCTTCACTGTGGCCGTGATAACAGCCGTTACACGGTACTGAGAGAGGAGCGTGTATGTACACCGCTGTCCGTTAAATTGTCAAGCTCCGTGTTTTTTAAGTATACGGACTGACACACGCTGTCTCTCTATAGTTTTGAATGTGATCAAACAGCAAATATACTTAACTGTTTGAAAAGCAGACAAAACTAGGTGTAGGTCTGTAAGAATGGAACATGTCCTCGACTTATTCTTACAGAGTGACACACAGATAGCTTCGCTGTGGCCGTGATAACAGCCATTACACGATACTGTGTGAGGGGCGTACACCGCTGTATGGTGTGAAAAAATGCACGCTCAGTACCTCACCAGGACAAAAAAAAATTTGGATTGCTTTTAAAAAAGCAGTTTGCAGAGCAGTGGGAAAACAGCAATGCAGCTATCAGGAAGCCTTATAAGGCAGCCTAACAACCAACACAGCTGATCCAGCAAAATATAGCCTCCACTTGCACTGCACACACAGTGACTGGTGTGTTGTACAGGCAAAATCGCTAGCAGCAGAGGCAGTTTTTGGTGTCTTCTTCCCTGCCTAACGCTCTCCCTACAGAATCATCATCAGCAGCAGCTCTCCCTATTCTGAGATCAGCATGAGTAACATGGCGGTCGGCGTGCTCGTCCTTTTATACCCCCTGTGACGCCCCCCAAAGCAAGCCAATCACTTGCATGCCCTTCTCAAAGATGGTGGTGACCCCTGCCTATGTCATCACGTTGCCCACAGTGTCCGTGGATCCTGATTGGCTGAAAAAGGGCGGAAAACAAACTTTTGAAATGCGACTTTGGCGCTAAAGTCGCCGAGCTCGTGGCCGACCTCACCCTAGGGTCGGGTTTCGTTTCATGAAACCCGACTTTACCAAAAGTCGGCGACTTTTGAAATTTTTCGACCCGTTTCGCTCAACTCTAGAAACAACGCTTTTGTTTTCTTTCTCCTGGCCCTGGAGCAGCTCTTATATTTTATTCTTTCTTTTAGGTGGTGTACAATTCTCTGGATTTTTGTGGCTCACAAGCTCTACCCTTTGCAAGCTTCTTATAGAAATAAAGAGACTGAAAATGAGTCTGACTTACTCCCAACATCATATAATCACAGGTCCTTCAGCAATTAGCTCACAGTGTATACGGTCCTCATTACACTCTACACAGCTCATTAATGTGTTCAGAAAAACCTGAGATAATGTCATCGCCTTATCACTCCCTCCCAAAATCATGTGACATCCTCACATGGCATAATCCACCCCCTGGCCCCTTCACAAGCAACCCTGACTACAAATAAAATAACTTGAGACACAAACACTGCTGAGTACATGTTAAAAATAGCAGGGCCACCGTTCCGTACAGATGTGGTTTTCCCCAAAAAAGCATTGTTATACCAAAATGCCTATCAAAAAAATATTACCAACAACGACATACTTGAGGAATACCTAGTGTTTCAAAATTCTGACTAAAGTAATTTTGCAGATAATAGCAAAAAAGTAAGAGCCGGGGCCTAGAAGGCCCCCGATCTGCATTCTAGGGTTAATACATCCTAGAACTGTATTTTTCTTTTTGATGCTGTATCACACTGTTGACTCATGTGCAGTCTGTGATCTATTAGGATACCCAAGTCTTTTTAACAAATGCCGTTGCTTAGTTCTAGTCCTCCCATTCTGTAGATGTAATTTTCATTTTTCTTGCCCAAATGTAGAATCTTGCATTTCTCCCTGTTAAATACCATTCTATTAGTCACTGCCCATTGTTCAAACTTATCTAGGTCCTTCTGAATTCTTTCTCTGTCTTCTCTAGTGTTAGCTATCCCTCCTAACTTTGCATTGTATGCAAATTTGATCAGTTTACCTTCAGTTCCCTTATCTAGATCATTTATAAAAATGTTGAACAACACTGGTACCAGGACAGAGTCTTGTGGTCCCCCACTTGAAACACTCTTCCAATTGGATGTGCAGCCAATTATTACCACTCTTTGAGTACGATCACTGAGACAGTTATGAATCCACCTAACTGTAGCCTTGTCAATCCCATACTTGGTCATTTTTTCAATAAGGATAGTATGAGATACTTTATCAAATCCTTTGCTGAAGTTGAGATATACTATATCTGCCTCATTTCCCTGATCCACCCAGTTAGTGATTCCATCATATGTGCCGGAAAACATGCAGGCTCAGCCCTGGATCCCGCATGGATTGCAGGGGCACAACCTATGACGTATATGTACGTCATAAGTCATGAAGGGGATTTATGACACCTAGATCAAGGCCTTTCATTCTAGTCACTGCAAACATTTAAAGTCATGAACTACTACATACAGTTGTGGCCAAAAGTATTGACACCCTGCAATTCTGTCAGATAATACTCAGTTTCTTCTTGAAAATGATTGCAAACACAAATTCTTTGGTATTATTATCTTCATTTAATTTGTCTTAAATGAAAAGGCACAAAAAGAATTGTCCTAAAGCCAAACTGGATATAATTCCACACCAAACATAAAAAAGAGGGTGGACAAAAGTATTGGCACTGTTCGAAAAATCATGTGATGCTTCTCTAATTTGTGTAATTAACAGCACCTGTAACTTACCTGTGGCAAATAAAAGGTGTTGGCTATAAGTAAATCACACTTGCAGCCAGTTGACATGGATTAAAGTTGACTCAACCTCTGTCCTGTGTCCTTGTGTGTACCACATTGAGCATGGAGAAAAGAAAGAAGACCAAAGAACTGCCTGAGGACTTGAGAAACCAAATTGTGAGAAAGCATGAGCAATCTCAAGGCTACAAGTCCATCTCCAAAGACCTGAATGTTCCTGTGTCTACCGTGCGCAGTGTCATCAAGAAGTTTAAAGCCCACGGCACTGTGGCTAACCTCCCTAGATGTGGACGGAAAAGAAAAATTGACAAGAGATTTCAACGCAAGATTGTGCGGATGTTGGATAAAGAACGTCGACTAACATCCAAACAAGTTCACGCTGCCCTGCAGTCCGAGGGTACAACAGTGTCGACCTGTACTATCCGTCGGCGTCTGAATGAAAAAGGACTGTATGGTAGGAAACCCAGGAAGACCCCGTTTCTTACCCCGAGACATAAAAAAGTCAGACTGGAGTTTGCCAAAACTTACCTGAAAAAGTCTAAAACGTTTTGGAAGAATGCTCTCTGGTCAGATGAGACAAAAGTAGAGCTTTTTGGGCAAAGGCATCAACATAGAGTTTACAGGAGAAAAAAAGAGGCATTCAAAGAAAAGAACACGGTCCCTACAGTCAAACATGGCGGAGGTTCCCTGATGTTTTAGGGTTGCTTTGTTGCCTCTGGCACTGGACTGCTTGACCATGTGCATGGCATTATGAAGTCAGAAGACTACCAACATATTTTGCAGCATAATGTAGGGCCCAGTGTGAGAAAGCTGGGTCTCTCTCAGAGGTCATGGGTCTTCCAGCAGGACAATGACCCAAAACACACTTCAAAAAGCACTAGAAAATGGTTTGAGAGAAAGCACTGGAGACTTCTAAGGTGTCCAGCAATGAGTCCAGACCTGAATCCCATAGAACACCTGTAGAGAGATCTAAAAATGGCAGTTTGGAGAAGGCACCCTTCAAATATCAGGGACCTGGAGCAGTTTGCCAAAGAAGAATGGTCTAAAATTCCAGAAGAGCACGGTAAGAAACTCATTGATGGTTACCGGAAGCGGTTGGTCGCAGTTATTTTGGCTAAAGGTTGTGCAACCAAGTATTAGGCTAAGGGTGCCAATACTTTTGTCTGGCCCATTTTTGGAGTTTTATGTGAAATGATCAGTGTTTTGCTTTTTGCTTCATTCTCTTTTGTGTTTTTTCATTTAAGACCAATTAAATGAAGATAATACCAAAGAATTTATGTTTGCAATCATTTTCAGGAAGAAACTGAGTATTATCTGACAGAATTGCTGGGGTGTCAATACTTTTGGCCACAACTGTATGTCCATGTCATTGAAAGGGTTGATCCTTAGAATATATTTCCAAACTGTATATTTCTTGACTCCTTTAAATTTGGTGATTGTATTTAAAAAATGTACTTTTAAATTGATCCTTAATACTCCTAACATTTGAAACCAAATATAAAATTATTTTCCAAGATTATGCTGAAATGTATCTCATCCTAAGATAACAGAGGAATTCTCCTTTGTCCGCGCAGTGCAGAGATGACTGCAGTAACACAGTAACATACCCTAACATTTCCTGCAGGCAGCAAGTATACTGACAGCACAATAATCAATGTGACTGAAGAACCATGTTTTACATTAACTAGCAGTAATTTTAGACATATATATCATAATGACTGAGAGAAAAGCATACTCAAGAAATAGAACAATTCTATCTATCTATCTATCTATATATATATATATATATATATATATATCGGTTGTCTACTTATCAAAATGCCCGACACCTTGACACTGAATAATGTGAAAAGATGGAATGATTTATATGGAGTATTGCCAGATAATACAACATCTTACATGAAGAGGAAGTTCAGGACACCATGATTAAAACTGAACAGGTCCTATCACAATCAAAGGGATCTGGAGATGCTACTGGTTTACATCATGTGACGTGTTCATAAACAGCATCATAGAGCCAAATAGGGGTGGAGGTTAGTGATTAGCAATCACCAAACATAAATTCAGTACGAATATGGCACATTCGGTTTCGTGATCAGAAACACAAGCCAAATTTTTTAAAATCGGAAAATATCGGTAACATTTGGTAAGAAGTGCGGGAAAATATTTACATTGCCACTGAAAGCATTTTCAGCACTTTGGCTACAATAATGGTGGTGTATCATGAGCATGGGGCATGTGTTTGATGAGGGGAGGGGGTTTGCAGAGTTCAGAGGCACGGCGCGATTGTAAACAGTAATTTTTTTTCTAACTTTATGTGTACACATTCGGCTAGCTAATCAGGGCGCAGGAAACATCCACAATGTCCTGACACAACGGCTTGTGTCATTGGCTGCTTAAATCACATGTCCCTCTCCATATAAAAAGCGGACATCTTGTTTTAGTGCCATTTTGACAGTGTAACAGCACAGAGAGGCTGCTCCTGGCGCTGGCATTGTTAGCAGCTAGATTTTAGGTAGTTAGCTAGGAGGTTGTTTCTTACTCAGATAGTTTAGCTAGGTAGTGTCCTATGTGGCTGTGAAATCCGATTTCCAGCAATATATATATTTTTTTTTACTGTTACTGAGGTCCACAGGCAAACACAGCAGGGCACATGACATACACATACAAGTGTGATGTGCACTTCTTCTTTTGTGCTCCATGCACGAGTATACCATTCTAAATCTTATTTTTTCATTAGCTAATTGTGAAACAAGATGCCATATCACACTTTGTTATTTAGTGCTGTGGTGACATTGTTCTGTGATTTGAGCTGTTGTGCATGAAGAAATATTTTTTGGGGCAGTTGCTACCGTGATTCACCATGCCATATCTCACCTTGTTCTTTAGTGGCGGTGAAATTCCATAGTGTGTATAACTCATGCACATTAAAAAAAAAATAGTTTTTTCTGTTGGTAAACGTGATATAGCCCACCCTATCCCATGTTGTAATTTTTTGATGTTGAAATTAATCTGTCTGCAGACCTCACGCACATAAAAAAATATTATTTTCTGTTGCTAAACGTGATACAGCCCACCAAATCCCACATTGTAATTTTGTGACTGTGAAATTGTGTGTGCAGAGCTGATGCACATAAAAAAAAACAGTTTGAGGGGTTTTACAATCGTGATAAAGCAGGGTAAGAAGAATTTTGAAATTGTTTGGAGCATAGCTTCTAGGTTATACAGACAGCACCCATAGTAACAAAAAAATGTTCTGTTAATAACATCATACAGTAGGAGACATCTCGCTTTCAAATTGTTTGTAGCATCTAGTCTATGTTATAGAGGGCTCATCCACAGGCCCCCAAAAAATTCTTCTGTTACTAACATCATGCAGTAGGGGACTTCTCACTTTCATGTACATATAACCCTTAAAATAATTGTTTATTAGAAGAAATATAGAAGCAGCACCACAAAAGAAAACCTAAAGTGCACAAAATTGTGATAAACACGATATACACGATATATTTCATATGTGACATGCAACATGTTATTCAGACAGTCAAGCATACAGAGATTACAATAAAGAGCCACTACGTTGTCTCCTCTTCCTTACACCAAACCATGATTAGAGGATTTTATATAGATATAGGGGAGACATAAGGACTGAATAAGCTTTAGCGGAACAATAAGGCAGAGGCTGTCATGCTGATGCCTTGGCAGGTTGGCGCGAGCGAGGGGGTTGTGGCCCCACTGTGCCACAAACCAGACTACCCTGGAAGGGGCATGACTTAGACAGCTGCCTTGGTTTTCACTGGAGCCTCTGAGGGTGAGGTCAGGCTTGTGCGGCAGGCAGCTGCCAGGTGCCACTCCAGGGTGGTGTCTGGCTGTGGCTGCTGATCCCACTTGGGGAGACGAAACACTAGGACAGATGCGAGCAACAGGCACGACTGGCAGATGAGCACGGCTGATACTTGGACGAGCAGGCAGGCAAGCACGGCAGAGACACTGGCAGGCAGGCACGGCTGAGACACAAGGCAGGCAGGCACGGCTGAGACACAAGGCAGGAAGGCACGGCTGAGACACAGGACAGGCAGGCACAGCTGAGACACAGGGCAGGCAGGCGTGGCTGAGACACAGGGCAGGCAGGCACGACTGAGGCTCAGGGCAGGCGGATATGGCTGAGACACACAGCAGGTGAGTACGGCTGAGACACAGGAGTAGGGACCAACTCGAAAGGCACAGGGACACGGGCAGGAAGGAGTGGTTATGGAATAGATAGGGTTCTGTTCACTCAGCAGGTGCAGGTACTGGTACTTGCAGAAAAGAATGGTGTATGAAGGAACAGGTAGAGGCCTGTTCACACAGCAGGTGCAGGTACTGGTACTGGCAGGAAGGAATAGTGTATGAAGGAACAGGTAGAGACCTGTTCCCACAGGAGGTGAACCTCAAAACTACGGAGAGGATCTGCAGTTTGCAGCAAGAGGTTCCGCAGCAGTGGAAGCTGGGCACAGGCAGAACCGCAAGAGTACGGAGCAGGCAAAGCCACAAGAGTGTGGAGCACAGGCAGAGCCGCAAGAGTGCGAGGCACAGGCAGAGTCACAAGAGTATGGAGCAGGCAGAGCCACAAGAGTGAGGAGCATAAGCAGAGCTGCAAGAGTACGAAGCAAGCAGAGCCGCAAGAGTGTAGAGCACAGATAAAGTCACAAGAGTACGGAGCAGGCAGAGGCACAAGAGTGTGGAGCACAGGCAGACAGAGAGGACACAAGGATAGACACAGCAGGGAAAGTATCCACAGATGAGGAGTCCAAGAGACGGAGGTAGGACTGAGTTCAGACAAGATAATGGTAGGAGACAAGGTACAGGAACAAAGGCACAGGGACCACGATATTCTGCCTCCTGGAGGGTGGCAAAGACAAGTACGAGACAACGTCAGGAGCAATAGCATAGAGACCAGGATATTCTGTCTCCTGGAGGGCGGACAGACAGGAACAAAGCAAAGCTAGGAATCAACCCTCCAGAGAAGGCAAAACACAGGACAGGACCTGGCAGCTCAGTAGCAAGACACTAACTAAGTTAAGACATTGCACAGGCAGGTTCCACTGGGTGGAGATGCCCTAAATACTAGAGGCCTCTTGGTAATTGGCCAGGGACACATTAGAAAGGTACACCCTGATTCCATAAGAACCAGAGAGTTCTGGTGCCGCCCCCCTATGCACACAGCCAGGAAACATGCACAGAGCAGGCAGGAAGCAAGAAGCACACAACATGGAGCTATCAGCAGACAGAACACAAAGCAAGGCCTAGAGCAGTAAGTAAGTTGGTGTGTGAGGGATGGGAAGCCATGCAGTGATGCCGGCAGGGTTGTTACAGAGGCCTAGAAGCATTGTTTATCCATCAACATCAGAATGATAAGTACCCCTTATCAATATCTATCACGTGCCTTATAACATCCCTCCCACTGTTAGAATAGTTATTTATTGTCTGGTCTCGACGCCCTGCTTATCAGTACAAGGCCTGAAGGGTCAGTGAGGGACAGCCACCGTGGAGCAGGGGGTGCCAAACATTGTATTTTAAGGGTACCAACCTCCGCTGGTAGGCAGGAATGTTAGTGGACGTGCAGGGCTAACTAGGTCATATGTGGTGATACGTGGGTTTTGTTCCGATAAAGTTTATTCAGTCCGTTTGTCCCCCTGTATCGATTTAAAATCCCCTAATGATGGTTGGGTGTAAGGAAGAGGAGACAACGTGGTTGCTCTTTATCAGAATCTCTGCATGTTTGACTGTGGTGGTGGTGTCTGCCAATAATTTTTGGAAATGTGCAAAGTCCTGATTGTGTCTCTTCATCTGATGGGTTGGCTGTAGTGAAAGAGATATCATTCTCCATTATACTATTTCTACTCTGGTGGAATTGATACCACTTCAGTGGTGTCAGGTCCTAATTTTTGGAAATGTTAAAAATCCTGGTTGGGTGTCCATCTGCGGGGTTAGGTGTAGTGGAAAACCTGTCGCTTCCTAATGTAAGGAGGTGGACCGGACCGTGGGTACTTGCATGCCTGGTCAGGAACTGAAGGGGCTGCATCCTCTGTTTGTGGGGGGAAGCCTGAGGGAGGTGGACCTTCCCCTGCTGCAGGAGGGAAGGAGAATAGAGAAGGAGTTTTCTGCTGACATAGGGGCATAAGAAGGTAAAACGCGTGCTGCAGCAGGAGTTGGCGCCAAGTAAAGCACGCAGAGCAGAGGAGAGCGCACTCTGTTTCCCCCTCCAGAGAGTGCTGGCCCTGTGACAGGCCGTGCTGCTGCTGCCCGGAATAGGAGCTGTGGTGCTGGAGGAATTAGCCGTGTCAGCCGAGTGGAGTGTGCGGAGCTGTACCAGCAGAGCAGAGTGTGTGGAACTGTGCCAGCAGAGCAGAGCTAAGCCAGGTGCCATACACTAGGAGACAGTGAGTACTACACCCGCTCTGCCCAAAAGTGACAGTATACTCAAAATAGACCTCCTGCTGAGGACTGAGACAGACCGACAGTACAAGGTGAGCGCCCTCTGTGTAAACGGGGACCCACCAGCCTCCGTGACCGGAGGAGACTCCTTTGACAAGCCTGAGACAGTCGCTAGTGCATGCCGGACGGCGTGCACAGTGACAGATTTGAGCCCTTGAAAGTAGCACCTGGACTGACCCAGGAGCGCGGCACTGTCCCTGCAGTGACACGTTCTGAGTGTGGACTTGTGACTAAGAGTGGCGAGAGCAGGAACCCATCTCACCGCCCAGCATCCTGTTGTTTTCCCTGGAGGTTGTTTCTTTATCGTGGACAGAGACTTGAGAGACTGCATGTGCCGCTGTTGTCTGTGCCACCATTGGATTCCCACCTGTCAGAGACTGCGATGAGATGACCCTCGCTGCTGTTGCCGGTGCCACCGTTGGAACCCTGTACGCCCTCACAACAGAAGACTACAGTCCGATAAGTTTAACCTCTTTATTACTGAACTCTTGTTCGTCCCTCACTTACCCTGCCAACTTTCCAGTTCTACCCCATTCCTCGCCCTTCTCTCTACAATCTCTCACTCCCCGCGTGGAGCACATCCCACTATAAATAAACCTGTTTAACCCTTGCTCTGCCTCCACATGCGTGACTGCATCCCGCATTCCTGCAGGTTATTACACTATTACACTATTTCTACTGTGGTGAAATTGATGCCACTTTGGTGGTGTCTGCCACTAATTTTTGGAAATATGGAGAGTGTTGATTGGGTCTCTCCATCTGCTGGGTTGGCTGTAGTGAAAGAGATATCATTCTCCATTATACTATTTCTACTGTGGTGAAATTGATGCCACTTCAGTTGTGTCTGCTAATAATTTTGAGAAATGTGTAGACTTCTGGTCGGGTCTAATTCATGCATCTTGCCTGTAGCAGTAGGCCTCCAAGACCGTCAAGCCTCCACTTCCTTTGAGTCAACTACCCATGTTACTAATATCCTTAGATTTTTCTGACAATAGTACTCTATGAAACTGATATTTGTGCGCCTGAGTGTGGCTGAGCATGAAAGCAGGTTGAGCTGTTGCATGTGGTATCAGGGCTACCAGCACAGCAGGCCTAAAGCAATCCGTCACCCACCTCGCCTTACTTTGACTTTCAATTGAAAGCTGTAAATGCTGGCCCAGACCCCCATACCTCATGTATGACTGATTGCTGCCAAACCATGCTATAATTTGTACTGTGGGGGAATTGAGGCCACTTTCTTGGTGTTTCCCCATAATTTGATGTGTTTTGACAGCTTTTGGGGTTGTTTGAAGGTGTTGTACATGCATTTGTTTTTGCCTCCCATTGATTTGAATGGCATTTGGCAGTGTTCGGCGAATATTCAACTAATAAATCAGCGAATATTGCAAATTCAGCAATTGCAATCTGAACCGAACATTAAAATATTCGCTCATGTCTAGTAGAGATAGATTAAAAAGAAGCAGGTGGGAAGGTGTAGTTAAATATTTGGCCCAACTCTGATGCACCAAGCGCCTGTACTGGTTTGAGCAGCAGTAATTCTTTGCTGACAGAGTCCCCTAAAATATTACCTGTCATTTCAGGCGACTTTTCAGAATAAGCTGTTTTATGTACGTATATATGAAGAATAACACTATTTCTGGCCATTCTATGACTTCTGACTTAGAGTTTTAACCATGTTCTGCAGACTTTATAGCTAAACAAATGGTAGAGTATCCTCTGCTGTCACTGAGTGAGTGCATAAAAAGTACCTGCTATAATGTTAACCATACGCAGTACACAGAGACATGAGGTATTGGTGCTCTTTCATCTCTGTTCAGAAACATCAGTTTTAAAGATATAATTCAATAATTCAGCAGTGTAGCTGTGGTGAATCTAGCACTGGAAAGAGAAACTAATTTTTAGAAAGCTGTAGCTATTTATCTCTACCTCTCACTCTGCTTCTCCCTTCTTCTTTTCTCACCTCCTGTCTCTATAGACTTCAATACGTATGTCAGCAAGCACTCAGAAAAGTTGGAAGTCTGTCTTGCTTTTAGCAAGATGGATTTTAAAGTGAAAATGTCACCAGGTGTTTGCTACCTAATCTGAGAGCAGCATGATCTAGGAGCAGAAACCCTGATTCCAGAGGTGTGTCACTTACTTGGCTGTTTAGTGTTACTTGGCATGTCAGAGTAAGGAGACTTATACACAATGTATGATCCTCTGGAAAATTAAATATATCCATTGCATTTAAGTCTCCTTCCTTTGATATGCCAGGCCTGGCTTGTCACTCCCCAAAAGTAGAAATGTTACCCCTTTGATCCAAGTCTTAAGCTTCTCACCTAGCCAAATATGATCTCATGCTTTACACTGCCAAGGGGCAATTCCCCAAAACACCCTGTCTGTAAATTGAGATTCTGGTTTGGCTTTTATCCTAAGTCATGTGACAAGGCTCCTTAAAAGGATCGATATTGACTTTTAGGATTGCTACTTCAAATAGGTGGCACTAGAGTTCTAGTCCTCTTCCTCTCTGAAGAGGCAATTTCCATACTTAATTTCCCAGAGGAGCATGCATGGCGTATAAGTCTACTTATTCTGACACTCCAGGCCTGGTTTATTACTTTCCACAAGGAGAAACGTTACTCCATAGATCCCATGAATAATAAAAATATGTTTATATGCAGCAAATAGCATACAGAGCGTGGGAGCCAACTACACACTGTTCAATATATGTTGACCCCCTGATGAAGGAGTTACACCGAAACGCGCGTCAGGGTGCACTGTGCACGTATATCATCTTTTCCCAGGTACTTTATATATTGCATTATCTCTATTTTATCGCAGCACATTCCTGTGCAGGACCTGTTCATCAATAATATCTTGTCTTTTTTGCACAATTTTGGCACAATTGCACTTTATGATTCATTTCTTTTTATATTGTGTGATTTAATATTACTTTATATGTATATTGGCATTTAATATGGCTGTTGGGTCATTATATATTTAGGCACTTTGGCACTGGTAACTTTGTATGACTATTTGTCACTTTTTTAAAAAGCCCCATTTGGTCTTTGCTGATTTATTACTATGAACTACTGATAGCATATATATTTTTGTATACTGGTGATTCCATATACTGTATATTAGTATTTTAATGTTATATATTTCTTTCGTGCACAAGCACTTTTTTATGTAGAATACTACTTACCATTACTAATAAAGGTATTTTTAATCTTCCCTTCATTATGGCTGGTTTTATGATTCATTATCTCTAGTTCATGTCCAGGGTCTCTCTTTTTGTGTGCAATATATGTTGTATGCTGTAAATTCCTAAGCTCCCATTAGTGACAGCTGCAGACAAAAAGAAGTAAGTCATAAGACTCCATATATCTATGTATTGGCTTCTATACGCTATAACAGAAAAATGGAGCTCCAGCCCTTATAAAAAAATATATTAGTAAACCAATTTACACACAGGGATTTATAGATTTAAATAAAAACATGGAGATGGAAAATTCTTATATTTGCAGTATATTAAATCCATTATATTTTCTTTTGCAGATGTGCCAGGCAAAAGGAATGAATTGTACTACGACTGCTGTAAGGAGCCCTACCCAGACGTGACATACACGGTGACAATGCGTAGGCGTACCTTATACTATGGATTAAATTTATTGATACCTTGCGTCCTTATATCTGGATTAGCATTGTTGGTGTTCCTGTTGCCTGCTGATTCAGGAGAAAAGATATCGCTGGGTAGGTAATGACTTCTCTTTGGAAATATTAGAAAACAATATGTTTGAGATATGTGTTCACATTAGGAATAATGTCTCCTGACACTGCTTCTTATGACTGCACTGCAGTGTGTAGGGGATAAGAGCAGCGTTGACTAATTTACCAATTACATTGAACCATCACATCAATACTGTTTGATACCGAACGTATTCTTTATTCTTCCACGGAGCGAGCTCTGAAGCAATTGAAACTTTATTAAAAGTCAGCACTTCACATTCCTGCAATCAAATTCTCGATAAATGTTCAAATTTTACGGTCTGGAGGGATTTCTATCTTTTTTATTTTCCTATAACACAAATGAATAAACACATGCTCCCAAGCCTTTGTGTTTAACAACATATTGTAGAAAATGAATGTAAAAAAGTAGGGCATAAAACTTGCCAATATAAAACTTTCCTATTCCTCTCGCATTACTATAATATTGGTTATATGGTTGACAAAAACGTATCTTTACTTGTTAGGCTCTGTTCACATGTCGGTTTATCCTTTCGGTTTATCTGCACAATTGAGAAAAGACAAATAGAAAGAAACGCAATTAGGCTCCTGTGCATTGCAGTTTCACATGGAAGCATAGGGCCCATTTCTTTACATGGGTTCAAGCAGAACTTTTTTCTGCAGTTCCAAAAACAAACTATGGATGGAAATCAGACAGAACCTGGTAATTTAGCTTTACTCGGTGCTGGACCATGTTTTCATCTGCACTTGCGTTTTATTCTTCTGTATTCCGATTGTCTAATTAAGGCTACTTTCACACTTGTGCTTTTTTGCACTGTGCTGTATGCGCAGTGCAAACGCGCATTAAAAACGAACCATGCGTTTTTATGCATTTTCTTGTTTTTTGCAAAAAAAGCATGCTTTTTTGCGCTGACGTGCGCGTGACCATGCGCATGTCAGCACTCCCATAGACTTTAAATGTTTTTTTGGGTGAATTTCGTGCACATTGCGTGCGCATGCGTTTTTTTGAGACAGGTCAGACGCACAAAAAATGCAACAGGATGCATTTTGTGCGCCCGGGCGCACACTACAAAAAAACGCATGCGCATACAAATGCGTACAAACACATGACAATGCGCACCCATGTTAAGTATAAGAAAAAAACCTCATGCGAATTTATCCGCAAAAACGCAGCGCAAAAAAACGCAAGTGTGAAACCAGCCTAAGGTCTGATTTAAGGCTCTAAAGTTATATCATTTCTTTTTATTGCTGTTAGAATCAGGCATTGCAAATTTTATTATCTAGTATCCCACCAGTTGTGACTTTTAATGGGGTTTTACAGGGTATTTAATTTATTTTTAAACACTGTTCACTTAGTCATTGGCTGAGCAGACATTTCCACCAATTTCTGGTGTGTTGCAACGAGACCAGATAATAGAACCCAGAAAAGCCAAGTAAATGAAATAGGGGTTGTGGGAATAAAAATATTACTACTTTTATTTTTTTTAAGTTTTAGCCCTTTAAAAAATAAAAATAACTTGAAAAACCCTTTTAAGTTACAGAGTTACATAAATTGAAAAAGTCCTAGGTCCATCAAGTTCAACCTTTCTCCACCAATTGAACATTTTGTCACTAATATACCTATAACCCACAATGTTATGTGTATCGAGGAAATCATCCAACCCCTTTTTAAAACCTGTCACAGTGTGAGTCATTACTACCTCTTGTAGTAGGGCATTCCACAGTCTGACTGCTCTAACTGTAAAGAACCCTTTCCTATTTAGCTGCCGAAATCGCCTTTTCCACCTGTAATGAGTACCCCCTGGTCCTTGGTATGGCCTTTTGAAGGAATAAGTCATGTGCCAGTGTTTTGTACTGGCCACACATATATTTATACATGTAAATGAGATCTCCTCTTTTTTCTAAGCTATACAAGTTAAACATCATTGATCCCTATGGACAACATACTGTATATCTGGTATACAGTGTCTTCAGTGCTAGCTGTTCTGTTGGTTTGTTGTGCCACACATGCATCATATGCGTTTTATCACTGAAACTGCAACCATATGATTGCATAGCGTCTGAGTGGTTAACACCTGTGCCTTGCAGTCCTGGAGCCCAAGGTTCAAGGGTTCAAATTTGTCCAAGGATAACATCTGCATGGAGTTGGCATTTTTTTCTGGGTTTTCGCATGGCTTTTCTTCCACAAGCCAAAAGAAATACAGAACTCACCGGGGACAAACAGGACCTGAACCAAGTGACAGGGTAACTGCTGCAGAGATTGCTGTACACTGCAGCCAGGGAACTGAGAGCAGAACGACAGGAAGCACACCAGGTACAAACAGGACCTGAACCATGTGACAGAGTAGGAGGTGGTTGGGGGTGGAGCCAGACGCCGGGGTGCAGAGGAGATGATAAACACAGGAGAGTACTCAAACCAGCTGAGATCAAAACCAGGAAATCACGAGGTGCCAAAGGGGGAAGACCGAGGATTGTCAGAGGGGAAGCCAGGAGTCAGAAAACCAAGATATCAAACAAGCAGTGTCCTGCACGGACAGCAAATAAACTGAAGCAACCATACACACACACTCAAAGGGTCAGACACACAGACTAAACCGAAAGTATAGCTGACAGGGATTCTAGTTTGAAGTGAGTATAAATACCACTCCCAGATATAAAGAGAGGCCAGCAAAGGTTTAACCCTGAGAGAGCAGGACATTAACCATGTCCTGATCATGACAAAAACAACACCTTGAACCACTGAGCAACAGTCGAGTTCTTTTTCTCCTTGGTCCAGGTAAGACGCTTCTAGCGTTGTATATTGGTCATGACTGGCTTGACACAACGAATGCGACACTTTCCTGGATACATTTGTGTGTGGTGGCTCTTGAAGCAATGACTCCAGCAGAAGTCCACTCCTTATGAATCTCCCCCAAATTTTTGAATGGCCTTTTCTTAGTAATCCTTTCAAGGTTGCAGTTATTCCAGTTGCTTGTGCACCTTTTTCTACCACACTTTTTCCTTCCACTCAACTTTCCATTAATATGCTTTGATACAGCACTCTGTGAACAGCCAGCTTCTTTAGCAATGACCTTTTGGGGCTTACTCTCCTTGTGGAGTATGTCAATGACTGCCTTCTGGACATCTGTCAAGTCAGCAGTCTTCCCCATGATTATGGAGCCTACTGAAACGGACTAAGGGACCTTTTTAAATGCTTAGGAAGCCTTTACAGGTGCTTTTTGCTAATTGTTATAATTTTATGAGAAAATGACTTTTGGATTTTCACTGGCTGTGGGCCATAATCATCAACATTAACAGAAATAAACACTTGAAATAGATCACTCTGTTTGTAATGACTTTAAATAATATATGACTTTCACTTTTTGTATTGAAGAACTGAAATAAATTCACTTTTTGATGATATTCTAATTTTGTGAGGACTTGTATATCTATATACATCCATTAATAATAAGGTACTAAACAACCCCTTAAAGCAAACTTTAATTTTACAATTTCAACCTCTATTATCAGCGATTGTTTTTTGTACTCTGCACAGAGGTCTTTGCTGACATTATTTTTCCTAGAAAAGGAGTCCTGCAAATACATTTATCATAAATTGCAAATACATTTAACATTTATACAGCCCTATTGAAATGTTGTAAAGTCAACTTTTTAAATTAGTTATATTATTGTATAAGTCATATGTTATTACTTCCATACTTTTGGTATGCCAGGCAAGGAATCTTGTAACCTTGGGGGTGGATAGGACATTTGGGTTTAGTATGACTGATGTATTCTCAAAGAACTGCATCACCTAAAGCTTTACCTTTCTAGTAGAAAAGTAAAAAGTTATATTACGAATTTAGAATAGGAACAAATTGTAAAATTAGCCGACAGCATTCTGTACACTTAATCGGATCAGAATGAGTCAAAAAGTGGAAATTCATCTTGTCATTGTCCTTCTGTAAAGCAACAAATCTGTCACGTCTGTGACTTTGCTTGCCATAATATGTCCTTTTTCTACCTGCTGTTAAGAAATTTTCAACTATTTTCTGGCCTGACTGCGCATCACGAAAATCCATGTTTAAAGGAAACCTGTCATCTAATTCATGCTGATTGAAGTTACATGATTGCAGCCAGATAAATCTATATAAAATATATTTTAGTGTTATGAATTTTATTGGTATTTTAATATTAAAAGAAAAGAAGAAAAAGGAAGGTGGGAGACTTTGCACTTGACAAAATATGACAAATATGATATTATGGTTGAAACATCTTTCTGATAATGGATACGTTTAGGGCATTCCCAGAAAATGCGTGAACTTGTGACAATTTTATTTCAGTTTTTCCAACATTTGTCAGATTGAGAAGAAGAAAATCTGACTAATTTGGAAGGCGTTACATACTCAGTGGATAAGAGCAGCTTATAATGCATGTTCTGAAGAGAAGTGCATAGAAAAGGGGAAGAAAGAGTAAGCACTTTTTGTAAATGTTGACCATTTGACAGAAAAAGGATTTAAGCATTTCTTTTTTTTTGTAGACGAAATTTTAACAATTTTAAATGCTTCTCTATTTTTAATTTTAAACTCATCTATCAAATTTTTAAAGGAACCTTTTTTTTAAGAGCTGCAATATTAACTATTCCATTATTTATCCATCCTGAGGTACCCAGATCAGGGATAATGATTTTGAGTGCTGTGAGAGAAACTGGAAGATCAAGAAAGGGTGGGTTGTGTGAGCGTGTCGGGAGAAGGGTTTTCCACAACAAGATATTTCCTTTAATGGTTTGGAAGTGGGATAGTGGAATGCTAAGGTCAATTAAGGGAGGGATTTAAGCAATAAGTCTAAAAATACTTTTTCCATCCTTATCCATCCAGTTGTTAGAGTCAGAGGGGAGTAACCAACATTTTACTGATTTAAAAATGAAGTGCGATAGCAACTTGTGAAATTAGGTACCCCCAAGTCTCCATCAGTTCTATTTTTTAACAAAATGAGTTTGAGAATTCAGTAGGAATGATAGGGACTGTTTCTGGAATTTGTGGAGCCAAGAGTGGGGTGTATTTAATTATTGTACGGGTATTAAATATGCAATGCATTTTGGGAAAAGTCAGCATTTTATAGGCGATAACTCTACCCAGCCATGTGGGTTCTATTTTGGAAAAGTTATCTAACTCTTTTTAGATGTAGTGTATGAGAAAAAGGTTAGTTTTATTGCTTGCTGTTGTTACATGTAGGGTAATTCATTCGTGACTAATAATTGGAGGGATTGATCAATTTTAAGTTCTCTTAGATATTCAAATGGATACTTTTAAGATGGGGGTCATGTCTTATTAATTCACCAAGGGGTTGCATAACCAAATTAAAAAGAAGCTGGAAAGGGGGACAACATTGACAGGTTCTATTGGTTATGGGGAGATGGAAATCAAATAGGGAGTTACTGGCAAATGCTTTGGTTGAGGGGGATGTATATAGGGTTTAATTGAATCAAACTGAATTCTGTGAAGCCAAATTTGCATAGGGTTTTGAAGGAATCCCAATCTCGCAGTGAATCCGACAGAAGACTTTTTCTGCTTTGGGGGTTAAGAATAGGGAGGAAGTTTTATTTTTTCTACATAAGAGATTAAACTTATTACTTGTCTTGTTCCATCAGGAGCAATCCTTCCTCTGGTAAATCCCACTTGGCCTCTATGATTTATAGAAGGTTCTTAATTAATCTTTTAACTATCATTTTTGTATTGATGTTTAACAAGTAGATCAGTCTACAATTGCATGGAAGGGCAGTTGTTCTTTCTATGTTTGGGGATTGTATTATTTTTGTTTGAAACAATTCTTTTCAAAAGCTGTGGATGAGTTATAAAATGTTTGGATCTATGGTGTAAGAAAGGATTTTAATGTAAATTAGTAATAAGAAATTGTCTGGTCTAGGTGATTTATGTTTTTAAGTTGAGATATACAGGTAGCTTTTTTATCCTTTGGGAATGTAATGTTGAGAAATTCTATCTAATCTTGGGAATGAAAATATACTTGATGTAAGGTGATCCCTCTGTTATCCCATCAGCACCCCGCAGTGCAGTCGTGGGTGTCAATGGAAGTCTAACAAAAGCTTCCAGGTCTTCAATAAACTGCAGCCATATTCGTGACACAATATACTTTATGTTAATTTTAACCCCTTTCTGCCATCGGACGGAATAGTATGTCCGATGGAAGTATCCCCCGCTTTGATGTGGGCTCCGGCGGTGAGCCCGCATCAAAGCCGGGACATGTCAGCTGTTTTGAACATCACTATTGCTCATCACTATTAGGGACCTATTAAGTTTTGAAGTAACTTTGGGGGACCTATATGTCTAAAAATCCCCAAAAGTGAGACCATTTTAAAAGCAGCACCCCTCAGCATATTCAAAACTGATGGCAGATAGTTTATTAACCCTTTGGTTGCTTTTCAGGAATTAATACAAAGTAGCACAACAGAAAGGAAAAATTTTATTTTTACCACTTAAAGTTGCTAACTTTTGAACAAGCCACTATAGCTGGCAGACTCTAAGGCCGTTATTTGGCCATGAATTGCCATGGCAAACATCAGGGCCACACAATCATGATCTCTGTGTGCCGATGAGGTTAAAGAGGGAGCCCCCACACTCTGTTAAACATCTAGATGCTGTAGTCATTATTGATAGCAGCATCCAAAGGGTTAAAAAACCTTGGGTGGTGCCAACACCAACTGAGGTTGATACAGGAAGGTGTCAGCTATAGTGTACAGCTGACAGCTGCTGCATTTTCCCTAGTTGGGGTATGCTATTGTCTTATTTGTGAGGTCAGTAAAAAGACGTATTGGTGGTCACTGAGGGGTTAACTCCTGCAGCGGGATTTAGATTTACTCAGTGACACCTGGGTTGGGGCCACGAAGTCAACTGAGGGTTAGCTGACAGAAGTGGTCAGGTAACTAGATCAGAGCCAAGAAATTCTGAATAGCACACACACCATACTGCCAGATTGGTCATTACTATAGGTTCCAGTCTAAGTGGCTGGACAAAGCCAGCTTGCCACAGAGTATCTGGTCCTGAGTCTCCCTCAGCACAGCACTGCGAGCACAATGAATACATGTGACAATAGGCTGTCATTCAATCATTTACAGGACAGTGTCATACACAGTTCTGCTAATGGAGTACTGTGCATTACTAATGTATATCCCCTTAAAGGACTAGAAAAAAAGTTAAAAAAAAGTTTTAAAGTGTTTTAAGAAAAAGTGAAAACACCCTCTCCAAAATTCCAGTTTTCTCAACAAGAAAAATTTAATCTGGAAAAAAACATAGTCAAAAAAGTCGCATATTTAATGTCACCACATCTGCAGTGACATGTACTATAAAGCCATAAAATGATTTTTTCAGCACAATAAATGTTGAAAAAAATAAAATTATATCAATATTGGGTCAAAAAGTTGTGTGAACTCAAAAATAGTAACCTTAAATATTACAGCTTATTACGCTAAAAAGAGCTGGTTTACAGTGCTATAAATGACAAAATGTAAAAAAAGTTATATGTTGAATATAATTCTAACTGTAATGAACTGTACTGTAAAATTATATCATTATGTATCCCATATGGTGCATGCCATATAAATTAAATATTGTTATTACTCTTATTCACCTATAGAATAAAGATAATATGTCAATTAATTGAATAGTGTACAAAAAATCTGACCTACTGTTTCCTTTGTACAATCTACCTCCAAAAAAAGTGTAGTAAAAGTGTATTAGAAAGTAACTAAAAAGTTGTATGTAACAAAAAATGTCATCATTGAAAACCACATTTTGTAATGCAAAAAAAATAAGCCCTCATATCCGTTCACTTAAAATGGTAAAACTTACGGCTTTTAAGATATGACAACAAAAACATTTTTTTAAAGCAGTGTATTTAATGTACAAAAGTAATGAAACACAAATAAAACTAAATAAATTTGGTACCACAATAATCATGCTGATCCATAGAATAAAAGTAATGCTTTATTTGTGCAGTATGTGAATACCCGAAAATATAAAACATTGAAAACCAACAACAGAATTGCTGTTTCTTTCCTATTTCTCTAAATAAAGAGTTAATAAAAGTTAGGCCATAAGTTATATGTACCTCAAAAAAACTGCTACTGACAAATACAGCTCATCCCAGAAAAACAAGCCCTCATACAGTTATGTCGACGAAAAAATAAAAAAATACTATGTCTTCTGGAATGTGACAATGAAAAAGCAAAAAAAAAAAAAGATTTGTCCTAAAGGTCCAAAATGGGCTCATCCTTAAAGTGTACCTATCAGCTCTGGGTGCAATTATAGTCAAAGGGAAGTTACTTCACATGTGCCTCCTCCCCTGGCAATTACAGCACCTACCAAAATCCCACACAAGTGCCATCATTGTTGGGAAAGGAACATGGACAGTGACTTCTACATTATATAATTGAGCCAAGAAATCGATTAGATTTTTAACAGAGGAGGAAGGCTACTGGAAAGCAGATGGAAGTGCCAGCAAATACCCAAACTAGCGGGAAAAGACCAAGTACAGTGTCCAGGTCCTCTGCACTCATTACCACAACACTAACAAAAAAGTTATCAGTTTAATAAACATAAAAGTGCCATTATAGTCGTGTCTTTATCTTATAATCCAAAATCGTGATGACAGGTCCTAATTAAAGAGTTATTGGGCCTTGCCACATGACATAGGATAAGAAGGTTAGCCTCAAAAGCCATTAGCTGTCTTAAAATGCAATTTAAAAGAAAAGCTAAAGACTTGGTCAACCTCAGGAGATCTTGGAACTGTAAAGGTATTGAAGCACATAGTATATTAAAAGTTTTCTTTTTTTCCAGCATTTATCATTTCCGATATATAAAACTTCTGAGTCAAACCTTAATTTCAGACAATAAGTAACATGAAGTTTAAATGTGGGTGATTGTGAAGATATACTAGTGCTCCTCTGATTTATCATTTAGACATCAATGCACCGTTGATTGTCAATGAAAAATATCAAGAAAAAGTTTGTGAATAGGATGCTGATAGCATGCTAGGCCATGATTTCACATGAAGGTACTTTACTGATTGCATGTAACAATAGCTTATAGTTCAGGAAGAAATTGGATATAATGTTGGAGCTGAGAGCCTGAAGGTTAATATGGCGTGTATCTAGAGAACTAAAAGGTCTGGCTTCAAGACAGCAAAATAAGTTACGGTATATTTCTGCAAGACCAAATTTACCTATTTCACGAGACCTAACAGGGGAGTTGTGGACCCATAAGTTTGAAACGGATTTGGGTTTGGTAAAGCAGTAGAGTGTGGTATCAGGTTTTCACCCTTCAATAGAGGCATCGGGACTTGTCTACAGAAAATTCTTAGGTAGTGTTCTCTCTCAACAGAAAGTGGAAAGGAGGTCATGGCATGCAGAAAACAGAAAAATGAGGTCACGGAGCTAGCCAAATCAGTAATAGAGAGGTTAAACTCAGGATCACTTTTTCAGTAAATGGGAATCTTAGGACTTGCTTAACAATAGTTTATTGGCTAAGATGGAAGAGTTTTGGATGACTCCAAAGCTCAAGAGGTCTCAGCAAAAAGAAAGCATTAGGCATGCAATATTCTGTACAGACAGGCTGGGAGGAGAATGGACATGAAGTGTGGGAGTACAGCAGCCATGGATGAGACTGAAAGTCAACATTCTGCTATGTAGATAACAAAATTTCAATTGTGTATTAATCTGAAGTTCTCATAAAATGTCCCTGAAGTCATATGACGCTTAGGCCTCTTTCACTCTTCAGTCTTTTGGCGTCAGTCAAAATCCGTCAAAGTGTGAAAAAACGGATCCAGTGAAGATTGCAGAAAAACTGATGCACCGGATATGTCTTTTTTTTTAATTTAAAGGAACAGGATTCTGGAGAGAGAGAGAGAGAGAGAGAGAGAGATTTTCTGTGCCAGAATGGCTTTTGGGGTTAAATTAAATGAATGGAAATTATTCCTGGCATTCTCAGTTTAAAAAACGGATTCAGTCACTGGATTCCGTTATCTGACGGACTTTTTTAAAAAAGGGCGGATTTCGACTGACATCTAAAGACTGAAGTGTGAAAGAGGCCTAACACACAAACTTTATTGCGATGACGCTCAATATTTACAGTTGAAACCAGAAGTTTACATGCACTATATATAAAAAACACATGTGCATGTTTTTCCCAATATTTGACGTGAAATCAGAATAAACATTTCCTGATTAAGGTCAATAAGGATTACCATAATTATTAATATTTGCCAAATGCCAGAATAATGAGAGAGGCATTTTTATTAGAATCATAGAATGGTAGAGTTGAATGGGACCTCCA